>NW_008238126.1:5288084-5316762 GCF_000691975.1 Corvus brachyrhynchos
TGTGAGATCTTCTCATCCAGGAAACTCCCTCTGGTCCCACAGGCACTTCCATGCAATGCACTTGAGAACCAGAAACATCCACATGCTGAATGATTTCCTCCTGAATGACCTTGTTTAGTTCAGTCTAGTCAGTCAGGGTAGTTTGGTCCAGTTTTGTCCTTGTCAAATTTGGTATGAATTTATATACATATTGCAAATAAGGACATTTCTACCCTTCTCAAACCATTTTGATTTTTGTAGGCAAGTTTTGCTGGCTCAGTCTTATGCTTATTAGAGAAACTTGACAAGGGGTTAGCGAGGAAAGCAAAAGAAACAGAGAAATTGGAGTAAACAGTAAGAGAGGAGGATATGGGATGCAAAAGAAGTAATTATTAATAATTTATGTGTCAGCCAGTTGATCTGAATGCTCTTTTTATCCTTATTGCAATGTTAGAGAGAAAACTTTATGAGATTGTGGGCATATTATACATGGGCTTCAAGGCACAGCACTCTTACACAGCACAGGGAAAGCTGTGCTTAATATATCCAGCCTTTGACATTATGACTTCTGGGCCTTCATGTTTCTTTCACAAGCCCCAGTGCAGCCCTGAGCTTCCAACACGTTTTGACATGGGAAATAGCTTCACCTTTGACTCATGGTTATCTAAGTGCCAGGTGAAAGTGTTACTTGCAGGCTTTCCATTGTGACAGCAGTTGTGCTTGTGTGATCAGCTGGATGTGGGGTGACTCAGATGAAAATTAATAATTATTGGGGACGATAAGCCCTGAGCTGGATCAGCTCTCTGAGCTGGTTACTGTTTGGATATCTGTATTGTGGGGGAGCGGAGCAAGAGAAGGGTTGTGACATGCAGATACTGGGGTAACTTTGGCAATATAGTCATGCATCGGGTTGATCTGATCATTAAGCAACCTCAGATTATGTCCTTGCAAGAAAAAAGATTTGCAGAATCATAAGCAAATTACAGGAGAAGGTTCTCAGATAGTGTGGTTGCTGCAAGCACTGATAATCAGCCATAGGGCAGATCTGCACAGCTATGTACCTGACCCCTGCCAGTGGGCTTGGCCACAAAGCCTTGTGTGATCAGGATTTTAAATAGTTATCCATTGCTCTTAACAAGTTTGTACTGTTTGATTTGGTTTGTGGGTTTGGGGTTTTTTCCAATTAAATAAAAAGAGACAACAATAGGTTTGAATCAGATTGTTTCAGTGGCATTAAAAAGTATTTCAATCTCACATGAAAGATACTGAGAGGGAAAGCTGTCCTCTGATATTTTCACTCAGAATGGCAGTAAGGTGCTGATGTCACTGATTAGTTATTCCTATTCTTAAGGGTTGCCAGAGGAAGCATTTGAGCATCTGGAGAACCTGAATTACCTGTACCTGGCAAACAATAAGGTAAGAAGCTCTGAAGCCTTTTAGAGTTCTTTTCTAGTTGCGTTCTGAAAATTAAATAAGCAAGATGTCAATTCTTTCAAAATATATGTACTACTTAAGTAAAACTGTGCTAAAGTGATATTCTAATGCAGGTTCATCTAAGGTCAAAACAGTATATGTGAAAAGTTTAGAGGCTGCACATGCAGGTATATTTTGAACACTTGTTTATTTGTGTTCCTGGTGAAAGGTTTCCCGCGTGTAGGGGGATACAGCCCCTGCATGTACAAATTACCACTGTCTTCAGCAGGCTTTGGATCAGCTGCATGCAGATTTGGCTCCTGCCTGTATGTAGGGTAATGATGTGAAATGCTGCCTTATCAGATGAGGCTGGTTGAAAAATTTGTGAACAAACACATCCTAGTGCCTTTGTTTGAGCCATCAAGATCTGTAAAAAGCTATCCAGTTTTCCCTGACTCCCATTCTTATTAGGTTTGATATGGGGAGGATGCCCACACACAGTGACACTGTGCCAGTCATTAATTTATTCTTTTAGCTGCTGCAGTGGTTAGGAGCTGAATTTCTTCTTATGATGGAGAAGATCCCAGATGCTTTCCTATTAATGACCTAGGTTGGATGTCTTAACAGAAGCACATCTTTCCTGCCAAGGCTAGGAAATGAAATAGCTTCTCATATACCCTTGCATCTGGGTGGTTCCCATTATGGCTTTCTTTATCCCCAGTGATTGTCCACAAATATTTGCTACAAAAGAAACTGGGATCCACAGAAAAACATAAGTTAAAACATCTGAGAGAACTTCTTTGTCTACAAAAATCCTGCCCTTCCATCCCACCTTCTCTCTCTCTGAATGTCTGTATATATATTTTATTATCCTCTTAAAATCTGGGACCATTTGATTTTCTGATTAAATACATGTGGCCACATTCAGGTTTCAGTCAGGCCAAGACACATCCAGAATCACTCCATACATTTCTGTATGGAGTGATTGAGAATAGAACCCATTCCTTAGTACAGTAACATTGTGTTCTTTTCTCTCTTTCAAGCACCATTTCCATGTAACAATCTTGGCAGTTAATAACTCCATAAAAAGGAACAAGCCAGACTGTGACTAATATTCCAGAACCTTGCACTCTGATTTTCCCTGTGTAACAAAACAAAGTGTTTGGTTTTTCTGGCTTTGCTGCAGAGAGAAAAGAATCCCAAAAGAAATTGCAAACATCAGCGAATGTCAGAAGTAGTTAGAGTGAGAGATTGTAGACCCGCAAAAATAACACATTTCTTTATAAATCACAAGCCAGGACAAACCAGATTGGCTTCAAACTGCATCTCCTCTGCAGCAGGAAACATTGTGGATCAAGTTACTGTGGTATCTGGAGGAGAGCAGGGATTTGCTGGTAGTTTGCTCCTTGTTTTATGGATTATCTTAATGCTGCTTTATCTTCCATTGTGATCCCATCAGATGTAGCTAAATCATCTTTCATTAAACTGGCATAGTTGATCAGAGAAAAGAAATGTAACAGACTAAAAGCCTTCTGTGGCCTGTGAGTAACAAGTACTTCAAGTAAAGAGCAGCTGCTGTAGTTTCCTTTTTAATTTTTCACCCCCATTCTCATGTTTTGTATCTCTCATAAAGAGTGCACAGTAAACCTTGTTAATGAAAGAAATTGTTCCACCAAACTATAGACCAGATCCTGAGCTGTCATTATTATTTAATATAAGCAGATGATTTTGGTGGCAGAAGGTTTGCATTTTCCCATATCCTGAAAGTGATATGGGATTCAACCCAGTCCAGTACTTCTGTTTTTATCAAAACTTCATCCAAGCAAGAAAAATGGTTTCAAAGCTGGTAATGACTTTTTCTATTAACCTTCTGAATTCATTAGTTAACAGTGGAGAAACACTCTCTGCCACATAGAAAGGAAGGTGCAGAAATAAAGTTGAAAGAGAATTGCAGCTGGAGAAATGCAGATTGCTTCTTGTTAGGCAATAAATTAGACAAAGCTATTCAAGTCAACTTGATTTTTGCTAACACTTAAAACAATCCAGCAGAAATCCTTCAAGCAGGTAACCAGTGAAGATCAGTCTCATGACCAAGTGCTGAAATGCCACAGCAAAGTCCTGAGCAAGTGAAAACTCCTTTTGGATTAAATTTCTCTCTTTCCTCTTTCTTGTGGTTCTGATGTCTTTCATTTCACATGTCTGAGCCATGTCCTTTGTTTTGTGTAAAAGTTATGACCTAATTGACTGGAAAAAAGCTTTAATGTACCACCATGTATCAAAATGATTGTCTTGTTTCCTGTGTCTGAATTGTTAATATTGTGTCACGGTAGAGACTTATTTCTTTCTGAGGCATTGTCGGACCTTCTTACTCAGAGATGAGTGCTTTTATCCAGTTCCCTGAAATCATATCTCCCAGATCAGGAGGTGAGAGATTACCACCAAAGCCAAGAACAACTGCAGTAATATGCAGAATGCCTCATTCCAGTGCTCACAAACCACCTGGAAATACTGATAGCAGTGTGATTTGTGGGAAAGATCTTTTTTGTGTTTGTGACCATTAAATGTTTGAGACAGGCTAAGGATGGAGGTTTTGGGACAGCTGGAAATGAAGAACAGTAAATAATGGGGGGGTTTTTTGTTTTTTTTTTTTTTTAAAGAAGATTGTTTTATGAGTCCAGTAAATTGGAAGTTCATGGATGGCGTTCATCAATGCACACTTGACATACCAGTAGAGAGGGGTATAGGCACTATTTGGATAAATACATAGCTTAAGGCTTAGGTTAAGTTTTTTTTAAGGCTTAGGCAGTTCTCCAATAAAGTGTCTCCTTTCACACAGTGTTCATATTTTAAATATTTTTGGTTTTACGCTATTATTCATAACCAACTGCAGTTTTATAGTAATAAAAGTTTGAAAAATATGGTTTCTCATCATGTGAGTTTTGCTGTACTTTGTTGGCTGAAAGGACTAGGTTCTGTTTCACCACAACAGAGCTGTGAGGAAGATTACAGATTCCATGAACTTCAGGCTAGAAGGCAGCTCTCTTCCATTGCCCCAGTTTCCCATCCTGATCTCAAAGATGACAAAGAATTCAGTTACCTCCCTGGGAAAGATGTTCTCTCCAGAGCCCTTTGGAGTGCACATAAAACACTGAGTGGTCTCATTACTACTGCAGTGAACACCTGTAACCAGGGTGGCTGCACCTGCCAACTGCAATTCAGTGTCTTCTCTACTTAAGGGTTATCTATTACAGCATTGTGTTAAAAATTTGTTTCCCAAGGGCTTTATCCTGATGCTTAAAGCTTCTGGATTTATGCTTCCCAGAAAACTGTCCTCCATCCAGCCTGGATTGTAGCCTGTATTCTTGGTTTGTAGGTGAATGACTTTGCTATTAACAGTCACTCAGCGAACCTGGCTATTGTATTACCTGGATGCTCTCTAAAACTGAGCTTTTTTTTTTGATGATTACTTTCCACTCCACCCATTTGTTCAGATGCAGACATTTTTAGGGTTAGCTTTTAAAATCACCGATAAAAATAGCAGTAAGAGCAACACATTCAATCCTATACCTGTTGTCAGCTATAAAATTTTGGAGACAGGGCCTTTCTGTATTTCCTCATACATCACTTGTTTATTGAACAAAGTATCACTGTACACTTTGCTTTGAAGTGCCATTCAGTATTCCATCATTTGGCTCAGAAGTATCCTTGTTCTTTGGGAGCCTGAATCCCCCTTGCAGAGATCATCAGAAATGGATGCAGTGGAGCAGACGTGTGAAGTGACACTTCCCCTCCACAATACATTTTCGCAAGTGAATAAGCAGTAGGTCACTGTGAGGGGGGTTGGAGTTTTTTGGCACAGCAGACTGGGGAATTTGGAACAATAGTAAGCAAAGTGTTTGCTCTCTGAATAACAATTTCTTGATTTCTTCCACCAAAAAGAGACAGGACCCTTCCAACCAAAACAAACATTTTCATATCTTAGAGCAAAAGTCTGTCTCCTTCCTGGACAGATTAGTGAGTGAGGACAATTTGTTTTTGTTCATGCAATCTACATTCAGTTTAATTTATCTTTGCCTGTTCAGGGAAGATAAATTTGCAAGTGTTTTGCTGCTGCTCTAATACTTGGTTAAAACATTTGCTGCATTTCCCCTGTATATTTCTTTTACAGCTAACAGTGGCTCCGAAATTCCTACCAAATACCTTGATCAGTGCAGATTTTGCAGCCAATTATCTCACTAAGATATATGGGCTCACATTTGGACAGAAACCAAACTTGAGGTAAGGAACTGGGAAGTAAAACAATACTGGTGTTCTGCCCCTGCTTGGATGCAGTTGGTGGGTGATAAGAAACTATCCAGGTAAACTATATTATTGCCCACTTGTGTTTTTGGAAAGAATGTGTTATTATCAGCATGAAAGATCAAACAAACACTTTCCAAGGGCTTTTGCTAGCTGCCAGACACTTCTGCAAATATGAAATGAAATTGTCCCTATTTTATTTGTGTATCAGGTATTGAAAAGAACAGATTTAGTTTCTCAAAATGGAGATTAGCTATTTAGAAATCTCTAGTTTTATTACAGTCCATTAGTTTTTAAATAAAATCAGGTGGAGGGTGCAGTACTCAGTGCAGTATAACTCAATTCTGTTAAAGGTAAGCACTTCAGCACCTACAGAAGTGTTCAAACCCCAGGTCTGATGCCAAAGGTCTCTGCTTAGTTTTAGGCTGTGGTTTTCTCATCTGGATCCACAGCAGCACATCCATGTCAAACTCAGAGGCACACAGACCACCTCCTGTGAGGTATGGGCTTTTCTAAAGAGGTTTTGAGTAATCTGCAGCATCCAAATACTGCACCATCCAGATCCTGCAAAGACATCCCAAACTCTGTTGGGAGTAATTTACACAGCCAGGTTTGGAAGCAGTTAATTACAGCTGACCCAGCTGAGCCCCTACAGCCTGGTCTTGTAATGAACTGAAGAACTCTCCATTCCCACTGAATTCATTGAGAGCTGGAGCTATTCTGCACTTCCTGGGCCTTTAGTCTCTTGGCTCTTGGAAGCTGAAAGGGCTGAGTCACTCACAGATTTCTGGCAATATCTCATGATGAAAGAAGCTAGATTTATACATGTTTTCTTCCTTAATCTGAAGATGCAGATGCTGCTGTGTTTTGGTTCCATACTAAAATTACTGACTCTTCTGAAGTGATTTTCACTCTCTTCTATACCAACACTGATTTTAATCAGAATAAGAATTTATTGATTTCCAAGATCACTCATATAAAATCCTAACGCAGTTGTTTCAGTTGTTTTGTTTGCCCCCAGCAGAGTTCATGATCTCAGACTGATTATTTGGAGAGTAAGTTTTTCAGAAAGGCAAATATTTGTGAGTTAAAAGTACAGCTGACCATGCAGGGTAAACAATACTTTCAGTGTAGCTCTGAACTCCCTGGAGTGTGTGATCACACAATTGTATTTCCATACTGAGCCTTTCCTTCCTTCCAGAAGGATGGTGCCAAGTCCTCTGCAACGGGTAGAGAATCCAAGAACAAGTTAAAAAAAGCACATTTTGATACTTTTGCAGTTTTAACCCCTCTCTACAAATTTAGCTGCCTGCTGCACCTAGGGGTAAACACAGGAAAGGAAGAGGTAATCAGTCACTAAAAACCTGTAACTTCTTCAGTTACAAAGAAGTCTTACGAATTCATTTAGCAGTTAAGCCAGTGAAAAGCAGGAATAACTTCATAAAGGTACATTGCTTTGTACAGAATTGAAACCTGTGTAAGAATGAGTCAATTTCTGAAAATCTGTTTGGAGAAACTTTTTGTGAATATTAAAGATTGAAAGTAAGAAGGGCAATGGCTCATTAAAAACCAACTCTTCCAGACTGGGTAAATCTGTTCTTTCTGTTAGTATCCTATTCTGAGTTCTAGGAGTAGGAGACAAATTGTTTCCTGGGGTATTTCCAGCCTTCATGGGAGCAGGAAGAATGGCGAGTTAAGAAATGGTCCTTTCTTACGAGACCTCCCGGTTGGTTTTGCAAGCCCAAGCAGGCCAGACTCAGCTCCAAAAAGAAGTTAAAATTGGGGCATATCTGTTAAACAGAGATAATTCCAACCCTCTGAGTGAGGCCACCACACTGACATTCTGTGTTTCTAAGTACTGCACAGTCCCAGCTTGCACTCAGTTTCTTCTTTTAAGAAGATAAGGCCACTTGTGAAATTTGCATTCACATGCAGGTTTGGATTTGGAATAAACCTAACTTTCAGAGAGTATTGGGGCCAGCCATTTGGTTTTGCACCTGTATCCCTTGCTAAGTTAAAGGACACATTTTAAAAACAAATATAATTATCTCAAAGAAAGAAGAAAAGATTGAAATTAAGTTTTAAACTAATTTCTCTCAGTAAACAAAAACTCCAGATCTCCCTATCTGTTGAACTTCATATTTTATTTCCTTCCAACAGATCTGTGTATCTTCATAACAACAAACTTTCAGATGCTGGGTTACCTGATAATATGTTCAATGGCTCGAATAATGTGGAGATACTCATCATGTCCAGCAATTTCTTGAAGTATGTTCCAAAGAATCTCCCTCCAGCACTATATAAATTACACTTACAGGTAATGACAACAAAGTTTTGTAATCCTGTGTTTGTGTGGGTTTCACACCACACAGTCAAGACATCCCAGTGCACCTGGAAACACCCCCAGGCCCACTTTAAGTCTTGCCTGCTGTATTCTCAACAGTAGCTGTCCCAGTGTCCTTCCTTTTTGTCCATAAGCAACAGTGGTTTTTGCAAATCACCAGAATGCTCATAAGGGGCAGAAATGCCTTGCTGTGTTTGCAGGGGGATGTATTGCAAACTCCTGGGTGGTTGCATTGTTGGTCTCCTCCCTGCACATACCGATATTAATACATCTTAGAACAGGAAGTGAGTGCATCATTCCGTGGCCATGTTTCCATGACCTCCCAGTTAAGTTTGCCACTGATGCCACTTCTCCTGATAGCTGCTCAGCCACTCTGTGCTGGCTTTGCTCACTAACTTGTTTCACACAGACCACTGTTTCCCAGCATCAGTGTCTGCTGCTTGCTACTGAACTGGCAATTCGGTTTGGATCAGGCATCCTCTACTGCTACAACTCCTCCAGCAACAGCGCAATAGCAGAGTTGTGCTATTAACTACTCTCCAGCATTTTTAATTCCATGTCATCTGATGATGATAAAAATGCTTCATCATGTCTGTGCTGGAGATCTGAGCCTTAGCAATGGGAGAGCCACAGTGGTGGGGAGTCCTGGGTCTGCTAGCTCCGAGTGTTGACAGCTCCTTGGACGTGCAGAGGCTGGAGTCTGTTATCAGCCCTGCACTGAGGCAGCTCTGTGCTGCCTCCCAGCTTTCTTTTCCCTTGAAGGTTTCACCAGAATTCTTGTTAAAGTCTTCTAGAGAACAGACTTCTCCAGCTTGAAGAAAAGTAAATGCAACCAGTCCAGTCCCTTAAATTGCTGGAATTTCTCTCCAAAGTATGAACTTACTTGTTCCCTGCATTTTTTTACACTTACAGTAATCATTATCTCCCTGTTATTTGTGTGACTCCCAAAGGGGTTTCACACTTTGAGGATTACACTTTGAACTCGTCTCCTTCCCTGCTGTCCCCAGTTGTGTTAAGGGCAGAGGAGACGAGCAGAGAAATGAGTGTTTTATATGCAAGTGCACCATCTGTCAGTAGTAACATTTACCTTGATATTTTGACTGGGAAAAATCCAGGACAATGAGAAATGAGAGGCAGCCAGTAGTGGACCAAAAGTATCTGACAGGTGTACTTTAGATGTGATTTTTTCCTTTTACTGTTCATTGAGACATTTAGCCAGATTTGTCTGTGTGATCCAGTCTGTCCATCACATTATAATGCCCCCTAAATATTTTATGTCTAGTCCTTTAGAAGTTTAATTGCCTGTTAGTTGAACAGAACCCAAATGTTGTATTTATTCATGCCAAATACTGTGCTTTGTGCTTCTGGTGAGTCTAGAGCAACAAGCTGGAGAAGATTCCCAAAGGAGCCTTCAGCGAACTTGCTGGTCTGCGGGAGCTGTATTTGCAGAATAACTACTTGTCTAATGAGGGAATGGACAACGAAACTTTTTGGTGAGACTGAGATGTGCAGTTTGTACCTCTGTGTCTGTCTGCCCCCTCTGGTACAGTCACACATCTACTGAACAAAGGACACAGTAAAAAGTAAAGTTATTAAAAGCTGGATGGTGTTATGCATTTCACTGCTAAATCTGAGATGCAGATGCTGCCATTCAAAAGCAAAGGTCTGGGTGAGTGGTTGCAGAATAGTTTCATACAAAACACAGGACAGTGAACATCAGACTGCACCACTCCCTGCCTGCCACAGACCCAGTCACACAGGTACTAAGTGTCTTCTGGGAAAAGCCACCTAGAACAACATGGAAAGACACTCTGTTCTTCCAAAACAGTCAAAAGTGAGGTTACCTGGGACTTTCCAGTTTCTAGGGCACTTCACTTGGCATTAGAGCCACACCTTCATCTTCACTGGAGCCACTTGTGTGTTTCTCTGAAGGTGACTTGAAAGCAGCCACAGACACACAGCTGTGAATTCCCCTGGCCCAGCTGTACCCCAGTGCAGGTGGTTGCTGGAGCAGGCAGGGATGCAATGGTACTGCTCAAGAGCCAGATGGCTGCAGAAGCTTTGCTATCAACTGGTGAAACAGAAATAGCCTTTGGCTGTCCTAGATTTAGCCTGGGACTTAGCACTTAAAAATTTTAACATTTTTTTCTTTGCTTGCACTGAATGCTGCCCTTTTTCTACGTGAAGATCCAGACCACACAATCGGTCCTGCCCATAATTTAGTTCTGTAAACTCTCCTGATCTCCAGACACAAAAATGTACCAAACTGTGCTTTCCTTTTCCATTTCTCATTCCGAGAAACCTCCCTTAGTAGTTTAATATATCTGTGTTGAGTCCACCTCCAGGTCATGTTGGACATATAATTTTTGTTAAGATATTCCCATCCTAGGAAGACTTACAAATTTGCAGCAATGAAGTATTTTACCTAAAGATTATATTTGTTCATTCAGAGCATGTCTGGATAGCTGGAATAGCAGTGTAGTAACCAGTAAGTAATGTCTGTAACACATTAGTTCTCATGTTTCCTGAAAACTTTCTAGTCATCTGCGATGGGTTATGTAGTGTCAATAGATTAAAACTCTCATTTGAACTGAGAAACTGACTTGAAATACAAGGGAATACAGGGTTCCTCAGTCCTGGCATATAATGCCGTTGATCCACATCCAGTTGGTATAAGTGGCTGGTTTGAGGGTTTAATTTAGCTTCAACTGAGACCATGGAATCCAGATTCAGTAGCTTACACAAAGCAGCTCTAGCCCTGACTCACTTCCATAATACTGGAGGGTCAGGAGAAGTTCACTACCTTAGCCTAGGACACTGAGTTAGCATTTCTGCTTTTCATAAGAGTAACATTCCATCATCTAGAAAGCAGACTTGCCTTTCAATTTCAGTATATACTTTCAGAAAGACAGAAATTACTCATGCTCAGGCTTTGTTTCTGTGAAACTGAGAGCTGAACTCTGTGTTCTGGTGGTGCTCCCATGGCATCTTCCTTGTGGTATTTGTTCACTGAAATTGCTCATATGTTGCTATCTGTGACTGCAAAAGTGATCTCAGTCCTCAGCCCAGTGGCAGTTTGGGTGTCTGTGGACTCTGGCATGTTGTCTTGCTAGTGTGGCTGAGGAGCAGGGGCAGTGCCACGTCCTAATCCCTAATGAAAATATGGGTGCTCCCTGTTTTGGTGTCCACATCATTCATATCATGAGTCAGAAAAGGGCAGTCAGTAGTGGAAGCCATGCTGGGTAAAAAGGCTCTAAAGCAAAGGTTGTAAAATCTTAGAGGAAACTGGTTATTGTTTCACCTTGCAGAATCTAAACGGAGAGTGTTTTCTTTCCTGCTTTCCCAAGGAAATTGTCTAGTCTTGAATATCTGGATTTGTCCAGCAATAACCTCTCACAAATCCCAAGTGGTTTACCTCGAAACATCGTCCTCCTCCACCTGGAGAAGAATGCAATTAAGGTGATTGACAGAGATGTCTTGACCCAAATTAAGAATCTGGAGTACCTTCTGCTCCACAATAACAAATTAAAAGCCCGAGGTATTCACCCCTTAGCCTTCCAGGGCTTAAAGAAGCTGCACACTGTCCACCTGTACAATAACATGCTGGAAAGGATCCCCAGTGGGCTGCCCCGGCGAGTGAAGACACTTATGATCCTTCATAATCAGATCTCAGAGATTAACAGGAATGACTTTGCTACTACTTACTTCCTTGAAGAGCTGAACCTGAGCTACAACAAACTCACAAGTCCCCAGATCCATCGGGAGGCCTTCCGTAAACTGCGGCAACTAAAGTCCCTGGATCTTTCTGGAAACAATCTGCACACAGTGCCTTTCGGCTTTCCAAAGAACTTGCAGGTTCTGAAGCTGAAGGAGAACGAGATAAGCATTATCCCAAAAGGGACTTTGTCTGGGATGACAAAACTGCGGGAACTGTATTTGAGCAACAATAAACTGAAAGTAAATTCAATTTATTCAAGAGCATGGAGAGAACTCAGCAGTCTCCAGGTAGAAACATCACCTTCTCTAATTGTTTTAGTGATGCTGATGTCCTCATCTGTCTGCCTAAATCAAATTATGTAGCACCAATACTAAATGTGCTTGGTCCTCATGTTTTGGGGTTGCACTGTGAGTGCTACACACTGTTTCTAGAGTAGAAATGATGTGCTGTTGTCCCAGAGGTGGGTACCTTCCACTGCTGGCCAGTCCAGCTTTGTTTCTGAACCCTGACAGTGTCCTATATTTTCAGAAAAACATCAGTGAATGTTGTCATTAAAACTGAAATTAGGCTTTTCAAAAAGCTTGTCTCCCAAAAGATTTAAAATCAGCTCTGAATAGAGACAGCAGGAGGAAGGAATGCATAAACAAAAACACTCTTAATTCTCAAAGCCCCCACATCAGCTTATAGTCAGACAAGCCAAGCTGTAGGATTTAGCAGCTCAGCTGGCTAAGGCACCTGGGGAGCAGCTCAGAGGTCTGGATTCAATCAGCAGTCTTCTCATTTGCTTAATTGTTGGAGAAAGTTAAACACAAACCATAAGGCAGGCAGGAACAATCACATTTGTGCTGAGCAAAATGACCTTTCAGAATTGTTACACTGGCTGAAGGATTTGTCTGCATTTCCTTTTAGGCAACAGCCCCTTTCCTGCAGTGAAAGGTATTGCCTGTGTCATATGGCATCCATGGAGGGTGCATATGGTCAGGTCACTGCACAGGCAAAGTGTGCACATCTCAGAGCAGATCAGGGATAAGGACATGGAGCATATGTCACACTGGCCCCCAGTGTGTTTTCAGACAATCCTGATGTTAATCTATATGAATGTTTCCCTTTCTGTTGTGTCTGGGAAAAACCAATAGCTTGTTGCTCAGTTAATGTCAATCAGCAATGCAGCAACAGTGTCTGTCGAGCTGTTTGCATCAGCTGCAGATTTGGTCCCTGGCTTTAATAATACCTTTTGCCTTTGTTTGATGCCTCACTGATGTGTGTGTGTGTGTGTGTATGTGTGCATGTGCAAATATATCTAATGTGCAAAGTCTGGAAGGAAGATGCTGTTGAAAATTATGGACTGCTGGGACTGTTTTTCTGCAGTACCTTAATAAAATGTAGGTTGTTTTATTTTCAAACAAAAATGGGTCATGAGCCCTGTTAGGCAGCTGGAGTTGTTGGCTGGAATGAAGAGCTTTTCTTCTCAAAGGTCGTGATTCACAATTACTTTGTGGAACTTTTGTTCTACTGTCACTTCCTTGCAGTCAGTGTCAAGCCAGAGCAAGGTGTTGCTGAATCAAACATTGGCCATCCCCACAGCAAACCTCACTCCCATTGAACAGGGTTCAGATAATAGCACAGACTTAAAATTCTGCTGGACTAATGGGGCATTTATGGTTGTTTGTTTTCTTTGGAACAACGTTACTTCTTGTTGGCTGTTTCCAGCTGAATCCTTTTTATCATTAAGTGCTTAACTGTGCAGTTGGTTTCTGAGTTGGTGCACTGGGGTGAATTTGGCAAATAACCATCCCATAAAGACCCTGATCATGCATATACTTAGTAAATGCTTCAGTCCACAGTTTCCATGGAAATCACTGGAGACTCTGCAACTGCAAAGTGAGACATTTACATAATGGACTTGGCAGTACTGGGTTAACAGTTGGAGTCAATGATCTTAAAGCTTTTTTCCAACCTAAACAATTCAATGATTCTATTGATAATTGTTTTCCAGACTGGCATTATGTGAGGAATAAAAGCACTGGAATTAGGACAGTTGTTTGCAGAAGTGTAGCTTTGAGTAGTGTGTAAC
Organism: Corvus brachyrhynchos; assembly: GCF_000691975.1. Lineage (NCBI taxonomy): Eukaryota > Metazoa > Chordata > Aves > Passeriformes > Corvidae > Corvus > Corvus brachyrhynchos. Next base: position 5,301,912 of record NW_008238126.1, read on the forward strand.
TAGTGAGTGTCAGGTTGGTGCTATGAAAATGCTACAGGATACCAAAACATTTCTATTGATCCATTCTCTTGGATAAAATTAATCTCAGAAATGATCATAATATTTCCAGATGGTTTTAGATGTAACCGTACCTATTACCAACCTTAGCCAGCAAAGTGTTTGCAGTAGCAGCTTCCAAGGAATTCTGATGCATATCTGAAACTCAGCCTGTTTTTAATTTACTTGAAGCAGACATGGGCTAATGCCTGGGGACAGAGATAAAGAAATGTTGGAACTCTGAAACAAACCAGCATGATGTATCATGTGAAATCAGGATGCTCAGTAGGAGTGTAAGAGAGTAGAACTGTCTTGGTCACACTTACCTTGATGCAAATTAGAGGTAGATGAAGTTAGTTTACTCTATAACAAATATAACTTCAAACTTAAATCTCTTTCTGGAGTGTTTCTAATATTTAAATTGAGTTATTTATTTGACCCCTTGTTGTCTCTCTTGCAGTCACTAGATATGGCTGGCAACCAGCTGACATCTATCCCATTAGGCCTGCCAGAATCTCTGGAATATCTGTATCTCCAGAACAACAAGATCACAATGGTTTCAGAGAATGCTTTTGAATCCACACCCAAAATAAAGGGGATTTACCTCAGGTAAGGCCAAGTTTCCACTTCAACACACAAGATTTTTTCCTGCTTCATCCACTTTGTAATTGCTTACTTTTCAGAAAGTATTTTAAATCCTTACTTTCTGAACAAGCATATTTGGTTCATAGTAATATGTGATAAAACTATATTCATCTGCTCAGAAAAGACATGGATACACATAATAAGTTCTTTTCAGAGAGCTTGTCTTTTCTATGCTTATTAGAATGGGTTTGGCATGCCACTAATTCTGGGAAATTAATGTTTAACATGATGTCATATTCCAATATTCAGCTGTGAGCCAAAAGTTGACAGTCCTCTTGTAGAAGTACAGCTTTGCCTGTGTCTGTTGGCCCCGGATTTTAACAAAATCCCCCTCCAGTGAGGTGTGTGTGATTAATCTTGGAGTTGTGTGCATTCCCTTGATAGTTTTGTCAGAAACAAGTGACAGGTTACAACTGTGAAGGTTACTTAACTCAGTCTAGGGGCTTTACTGGGTATTTTCCCACTCTGTCAGTTGGATGAGGACTTTGTTTTTTTAGATGACAGATACCGACCTTTTTCTACATGTAATGTAAACTCACAGTAACAACTGATTTAAGCAGAGATTTATATCACAAGAAGTGATTCTGTCCCCATAATATATTCAGTTTTAATCTGATGGAATATTATTGAAAATATTAATTAGAAGTAATTTATGAATCCCTACAGAATAATTGATTAAGCTGATCCAATGGATGTGTTCAAAAAGCCCAGGCTGCACAAGACTAAATATGGTCTTATTTTGTCTATATGCAACTAAACTGCCCTGTAGTTCTGAATAGTTCTGGAGCATACCTTTATGGATGAATGATTCTATACCCAGCAAATAAAATTACAAAGTCTGGTGTAAATTAGAGCAGTCTGTCTATTCAGCTGCTCACATTTATGAGATTTTAGTGAATGCTTGGATGTGAACCAGAAACCACATACCACATTCTACATTTCTATATAAAGAAAAAAGGAATTTGCAAAACAGTTTTGCTAACATATTCAGAAGGCAACTCCACCCAAGCTCAGTCGTATTTTTAATGGGAGGCCATTAATCACTGCAGTGCTGTTAAACAATAATATACATATGGAAATATTACACAGAATACAATTTTAAGCATGTTCAAGAGCAACAGACCAGTATATGTGACAGGTTCTTAAACTGCAGATTAGTTTATTAGTATTCCTGAAAACCCAAATAACAGCTGAAAAATTACTGCTTTGTTTATAAAGGGATACTTTGTTTTGAGTTTTGTAGGTGAAGAGTTAAACTATCCAGGAATGACACAGAATGTCATGAAAAATCAGTTACATTTTGAAATGTGGACTATGGAGCAGATGCCTTTCTTCTTTGGGAAGGAGAAAGCAGAAGAGCAAGAGAAAGAATTTGTGGGGGAGGAATTCTAGTATTATGATTTTATTTCTTCCCCCATCCAGAGGAGTCAGCACTTCTAGAGTGCTGTTGTGAGTCAGTGTAATCTTAGAGTTACTTCGGTCAGTGTAGAGTAGCTGCAGAATGGTTTCCTCTTAGTCTCCTCATTTCTGTGTTGCATATAAAAATGGGTTTATTTTAACAGGGGTGCCTTTTTGTTTGTTTACAGGTTTAATAAGATTTCAGTTGGAGCACTGAAAGAAAGTACCTTCCAAAACCTGAAGCACTTACAGGTACTGGATATTGAAGGGAACCTTGAATTCAGCAACAGTTCAAAGAATAAGGATGACTCAGAAGAGGAAATGGAAGATGAGGAAGAGGAAGAGGAAGAAGAACTGAGATAAAATGTGAACTCACACAGTCCCATCATGTGAGAGGTAACAGCTGTAGTTGAGTTAAATCAAGGTCCCAGTTCTCAGACTCTTGTGTAAATAATTCCAGTTTACACACATGATTGAAGCATAACAAGTGAGTGTCTGAACCCTGAACTTGAAGACTTCCATTAAAACATGATGGGGAATCACAAATCTAAAAGGGTTGAAAATACAATATTCTGTAAAATGAAACAGCATATATCTGTTTTATCTGAGGCAATGGACTGTTCTTACTGGCTTCTGTTTACAGCCACAGGAGACATGAGAGTTAAAGATGCAGGTCCTTGTTTAGAAATTCTGATAACAAAAAATGCAAAGGTATTTCATGGTGCTTTTAAGCATATCCTTCAAAAGGAAAACAACAAACTGTGAGGCTTGCTGATGCAGAAGACATGTGAGCTGAAAACAGATAAAAAATTAGACAAATTAAAGTAAGATTAGACCCATTGGTGTTTGTTAAATATGTCATTAGATTACAAACTCTGTCTCAAGCAGTATTTAAATCACTGACCGCTTGGAGTGGGAAGATATAGCTGTACTTAGTGTATTTCTTATTAAAAGAATAGCCTCTTTACTTGAATCTCTTTTCAACTGCAGAAGAAAAGATACAGGGAGAATGATATTTGAAGAATATATATATTTTTTTCATAGGAATAGCAATCTACTTACTGCATCTCTTTAGCATCTTATGTTCAAAGATGATGAGGTTCAGGACTGCTCTTGACTTCCGGAGATCTAAACTCTTGAGAGTGGGGAAAAAATAGTTTTGTCCCTAATCAACATTTTGTCACTGAGAATGACACAAGGAATTGCTAAGAATAGTGCTAAAAGGCTTAAAAGATGATGGGGCTTGAAAAGGGCAGAAGGTACTCAGGAAGTCAAACATTAGCCCTCCTGGCTGGGCTATGTGAAAACTTTGTTAAACAAGAAATAATTTATCTCTACAGACTTGGGGTATATTAAAAATCAGTGCATCTCTGGTTTAGTTTGGGGCACGTGTGACATGTCAACAGGTACTAAGTTGGTCTTACACTGAATTCTGTATTCCATTATGTAACTTACTTTATTTTTCTGTTTTGCAGGAAAACATATGGAAAAATACATATATGTCTATGTGTATATATCTCTATAGATATACAGAGAACACTTAGCAAAATGTGCAATGAATTACGCAGAAACTGTCATGGCACTGGGCCAGGCTCATGGAAGACAGTGTATTTCAGTGCCTTATTCAGGGAGAGACCCTGAATGCCTTTCCAAAGCTTCCAAATCATCTTATACAAGACCCAGGATCATAAGGGATTGCTCTGGAACTCACAAAAGCTGGCTTTTGTTTCTTTTGTTTCTCTTCCCTCACTGTTTCCATCTGTAATAACAATATGGGACTGTTTTGAACACAGGCCTTCAAATGCCATTTTTGTCACTGCATTTTAAGTGAACCATGTTTATGCCACTTTTCTTTTGCTCCACCCAAAAGAAGCTGTTGTTGGCCAGGGTAGATGGATATTTGCAGTAGTTTCATGTGCAGAGCAGTGTATGAGGCATTTTGGTCATCAAGCAGCAGTAATAATTCTGGATGCAATTATTTCTCTGTTATAACAATGTGTATATTTGGATGAGAAAAACAAAATAAGGCTGGATCCCGTAATATTTTATCTCTACTGCCAAAGCCTGCAGTATATGCAGTATGTTTTAGAAAGGTTTTAAGATAAAACAATTGCTCTTGTGAATATATATATATATATATATATATAAAACCTGTATGTCTGCCTTCCAGAGCTTTGGTAAATTTTTTGTCTTGCTGTTGTTTGCCCATGGGGCAGTTGGGTGAATGTCTCTGAAGGTGCGATCAGAGGATGGAGTGACAGGATGAAGTTTAATGTATGTGGTAGAATTTTCCACAGTGTGTATCTCATTCTCACTGAGAGTCAGGAGTGAGGCTAATGATGTAGAAGAGATTAGTGAGTGTGGGCTGTCTTAGGAGAAAACTATTAAATGTCAAAAGAAATTCGTTTAGTTCAAGTCTGGAGACAGTGCCTGCTGTCGTACTCCCTTAAAGCCTCCCCTGTTTTATGATGTTGAGTGCTCTCAGCTCCTATTGGAATCATAGAAAATGAAGAAACCAAGGAAAAGAAGACCTACAGAGGTACAAGTTTCTTAGCTGGTTATAATGTCCTTCATCTGAGGCAGCTAATCTGCTTGAAAAAATGGTCTTTTCTTTTGAGGATTTCTGACTGAACATGTGTTGTTTTGCAAACTGCATTCCAGGATTTACTTGGAAACACAGTTGGCTTAATTTTTTACCAGCTGTTTTCCTGCTGGAGATCTAGTTCCACGCTCTCCCTTTGGTCTCCCATAGCACATAACAGTAATTTCAAGCTGTTGTTTCTTACCTTCGACAATTCAACACAATCATTAATCATAGAAGAAAAGATTGCTTCCTGAAAAAGTAAAAGCTTGGCCCTAAAAGTTGCAAAACCCACACATTTTTGAATATCAGCTATACAGCTGAGCAATAAAATATCCTTCCAGCTGACTGCTGGGATAGATTTTAATGTAAAATGTCTACAGAATGTAGCTCAAGTCAACTAGGTACCTCCAGCAAACACCAGTGGAAGTTTTACCAGTCTTTTGTGAAAAAGACCAATTTATTAAACTCCTGAACAAGCTGAGAATATGCAGATTTGTCCAGTTTTATGGAGTACTGTTCTATTGTGTTTCAACTTCTGTCCCTTGGACTACAATTCTATGAAAAGTCAGGTGGCTCAGACTTCTTTGAATGCCTTACGAGTCTGATGCAGTGAGTGCAGGGGTGAAGGTTCATTGTAGCACCTGTAGAGTCAAAAATATTAGGATGATACAGACACTGTTAAGCTTCTTGAGCAAGTGGCAGCCTTTGCCAAAGGAGACCCACCTACAGTTTAAGGTGCACATAGTATAGACCAGATAAAGTTAGGAAACCCTTATCCAAGTTTATTTCAAGATAGTTGCACACTGAATTTCTCCTTTGGGACAATGGGACAATGTTTTCCAGCAGGAAAAAAACCCCAAGAAACAACTACCACTCTTACCCAGTAAAAGCCTCATATGCTCCAAGATTGTTCTGTAAGAGTTTGGTGAGGGAGAGCCACAGGCCTGATTCCTCACTTACCTGATATCATCAGCAATTATGACACTGGACATAATACTGTCAGACCAAAATGGTAGTCTATTTCTTTCTTTTAAAGGAGTAAGAGACACCATGAGGGATGTTGAGGAATAATCAGAAATCTGTGGGATTAAGCCCACATATTTTTTTGACTGTGGGTGGTACCCATAATCCAAAAATCCAATCCAGACCTTGTGTGGAGCAGGACCCAGGAACAGGCTCTAATTTTATTATTTCCTTTAGTGAAAATGGGAGTTGGCAAGTTGGCCTTTTCTTAGGCCACAAAGAGGCAACACACACACTGCTTTCCTATAACTTTCTTCCTGTGATTTGCTTGGATTTGGGAAAGAGAAGAATGAAAGTGTTTTAAGGCTGAGATAGATGTATGAATAGTGAAAATTTGAAGTCTAAAATGTTTAGTTGGCAATTTTATCCCTAAATATGCATTTGCACATGCTTGGTATTCCTGTGTGGTCTGTATGCAGACTAAGTTCTGGGTTTATTTGCTGTTTTTCTTTTAAAAGCCATGTTTCCTCATTACAGAGGATACCGCACAAAATGGGGGGAAATGGGATTTTTCTGAGCTATGATTTTTCACAGCAACAGAAGTACAAATGCAGCTTGAGAGCTATAAAGAATTAATCAGGTGCCAAAAATAGCCTGTGGATAATGAGCTTTTATTCTAGGCATTGGGCACATAGCCCATCTATGTCTGCAGCCGTTCTGCCCCTCATCCCATTCCTTCAGGATCCTCACCCCATGGCCATCCCCTCACGAGGACTGGGGTACCTAGCACCTGCTCACTGCCCATTCCCACCTCCTGCCCCACGCCGCCCCGCTCCAGATAACCCCATGGCTTGTTATTTGGGGATTTCTGGGGGGAAAGGCCTGCGAGTGCTGTATCTTCCCCAGAGGTTTGACCTCCCCACATGGAGTTATGCCCTTCGCCTCCCCGGGGTACTGTCAGGGGCCGGGGGTCAGACGGGATGCGGGGAGCCTGTTCCCCTCTGTTCCCTTCTGCTTTCACACTCACACAACTGCAGGGCTCCTCCGGACCCGAGGGGCAAGGAGGTCCCGCAGCGCAGCGGGCGCCATCCCGCCGGCTGTGAGGGGAGGAGCGGCCGCGGCCATGGCGGCGCCTCTGTGGGGAGGGAGGCGGCACAAGGCCGAGGCTTTCCCGATGCCAAGAAGATACCCTGTGATTCCCTCTGCAAAGAACACCATGACCCCGATGTCCCCAGCCTCAGCTGGCAGGAGGGTGAGCTCGGGGCGGGCCATGTGGGAGGGAGGGAGGACGAGGGGCGGAGCCGAGGACCTTCGTGGTGTGTAAGGGGGGGTCCTGCCCTGCTTCGAGAGCTCACACGCCATGCTATGGTGTTCGGGGTCTAATGTTTTGTTTAATGAAAAAGAAGCGCTTTATGCACTATGTAGATACTCTTCTGAGGAAAAATTATTTAAAAACTAATTATTTTTTTTTTTTTTAGTAAAGGTAAGACAAGACTATTTACAAGAGCATGTAGTGACAGGACAAGGTGGAACAGGTTCAAATTGAAAGACAGTAGGTTTAGATTAGATATTAGGGGAAAATTCTTTATTGTGAGGGTGGTGAGGCCCTGGCACAGGTTGCCCAGAGAAGCTGTGGCTGCCCCATCCTTGAGCACTTGGAGGTGTTCAAGGTGAGTTGGGATGTGGCTTGGAGCAACCTGGTCTAGTGGAAGGTGTCCCTCCCCATGGCAGGGGATTGGAACTAGATGATCTTCAAGGTCCCCTTACAACCCAACGATTCTATGATTCTATGAAAAAAACCCAAAACCTCCAAAGGAAAACGATGGATGAAATTTTAAGGGGGATGTGGTGGGGCAGAGGGAGGCTGCCAAGGGCTCCCTTGGAGGAGCAGTGACAGCTCCTGAGGAACCGACTGCAGATCTGGCAGCGGGTCTGGGTCCCTGGGAGCGGGACTGGGTCCCTGGCAGCGGGACAGGGTCCCTGGCAGTGGGACTGGGTCCCTGGGGGCGGGGCCGGGTTGCTGGGGGCTCTGGGCCAGACAGCCCTGCCGGGGTGAAGAGCTGCTGCATCTGCTCAACAGAAGAATTGCTGCTTTGGGGACGTGGAGATTATTTATCTTAGCTCCCTCTCATAAATCCTGCAGGACTGTGCATTAAAAGGGCAGTTGGGGAAAGGATCCTCCAACTCCTGCAGGTGCTGAAGAGCTGGGCTGGCAGGGCTGCTCTTAAGGCATCTGTAGCCAAACCCCCTCCTCCTCTTCTGCTGCTGTGCAAGACAGATACAGAGGACTTTTCCTGAGCAGATGTTTGGTGCATGCAGGAGCGAGGCTGTGGGCCTGCATTAGCAAAGTGGGTAAGAGTGGGAAGTGTCCTCCTTCCTAGGACCCCACTGCCATTTCTTCTGCTCCCCAGTGGTCCACACGGGGCAGGGAGGCAAGATGGGTCTGATCAAAACTTCATGATTTTTCTCTCTTGACAGTGTTTCCTGATGGTAAATAAGAGTTTAATTTATAATGCAGCTTCTCACCATGTTGACTGAGCCCACTAATATTTTTGCAAATTTTCCTTTAAAAAATCTAAGCAAATTTATTCTTATTTAATAAGAATAAAGACATATTTTACAAATAATATTTTTGATGGGAAGCAGTGTCTTGGAAAACTTCTATGATATAGTCCAAGATCCTGTTTATTGATTTCACTCTACAGCGTAATGTTGGTGAGTCTTGTTTCCTGCGTTTGGGAGTAGTTAGCCTAAAAATTTAAACATATATATGAGTTTTATATAATATGAGTTCAGCTTTGTTTTTTCAAAATATTTCCTTCTCTAATGGGATTAAGTTATGGAGGTCATTGTAACTGGTTTATTATGTTGCTAATACAAGAACAGTGAGTAAATTCCCTAAAGAACTCCATTGCCTTTAGTGAGGAAAATATTGGTATGCCCTGTAGCTCTGATTCATGCTGCTATTATGAAGTCAGCCAGCTGTGAGATATATATGCAGGCAATGGATGATAAATGTGTTCTAATAATCCAATATACAAAGTATTTCCATAAAAATTCTTCAGTAGTATCCAAGGACATTAAAAAGTCCATCAATAAAGTCCTTCTTTAAACGGTTTTGAATCAGGCAAAGACTTTAATGCACAGTTGTACAGGCTATCTCAAGTTTTCCCCATGGTAGTTCCAGAATCTGTTTTTAGCATATGTTATGGTACTGCTAAGAACGTTGCTTCTGATAAAAATTTGTATTGATTTTCAGTATTTTCAACTCCAGTTGCAACAAGAAATTAATGAGACTCATTTTGTTACTTGGGATATAATTGTGTGTTTGTTGAGAGCCATCACAGGAATTAGCTTTAAAAAGACCTTAAGATATATCTTTTATGCAGGATTAAAATTAACTTTGATTACTTACGTAACACTCTAGATGTCTCCCCATCTTTCTGGTGGACCTCTGTTTTGGGTCTGTTTAATACAAATGCAGCAGTGGGATAAAATGCAAAGCACTTCACTGATGTGCTGAAGAGTTGAGTTGCTGTACCCTGAGGCACTCTCATCATCCACAGCTTGAATAATTTGACACTGGAAGACTCATTTTGTTTGTTATTGTTCCTGCTCTCTGCAAAGCAGGTAGGAAGAACCAAAGTGAATCTCCCAATGCCAAACCAGGCAGGAACAACCAAAGTGAGTCTTCCAGGTTGTTCCCACCTGTGGGATGAACAAAATGGGATGCAGATCACCTCTAATACCTTTTGTGAAATTTACTCAAAAGCTTGTGCAGAAAGTGCAGCATGGAACTGTACATCAGTCCTGTGCTCAGCACCAGTGAGGAAACCACAGCTGAGAAGGAGCTGTGGAAATTCTCGCAGTTGCAGAGCTTTTAACCTTCCTTTCCAAACTTCCTGCTAGAGCTGGATCCAACCACAGTGCTGGACTGACACCCTCCTGTCCATCCCGATTCCTCCCTCCCCAGATACTTAGTTAGGAAGGTTTCATGTCAGATAAATTCTTTCTTTTGTTAAAAAAAATGGATGATTTATTCTAAAACAAACTTTATACTGATGAACTATCAATATAGACTACCCAAATCTCTGTACTTGGAGTTAGTTTTCAGGAAAACATATTAAATATTAAAGAAATATGAAAGCATTTAAATGGAAAAGAAGATGAAATATCTTAGAAAATGCTCAGTTTGACTTAGTTCTGTATACTTTCCACATGTTTTTAATAGCCTAGTGGTAAAACCCAATAAAACCACTAGAAGCAATGAAATCATAATGAAACATCTCAAGGTCAGTCTCATTTTTCTTTTGGTTTTACCATTTAGCCCATGCAGTATTTGTAGCAGATGTAATATGAGATATCTGTGAACATAAAACACTTCTTGTTTTGCTCCCCTACTTTTTCCATCTTATTAAAATACATTTTTTGGAGGGGGAGGGGGGAGTGGTGGGTCTAGAGATACCAGATCCTTTTTAGGAAAGTTCAAAAGCAGTTAACTACAGTGAATTTCATGTGGTGGGTGAAAGCCAGGCTCTCAGCTGGTGTGATGTGCAGAAACACAGAAGCATCCATTTAATTCCTAAATGAAATTCAGATACCTCTTTGTGATGAAAGATGGCTGATTCTGAAGCAGCAGATGCAGAACTCTGCACCTTGTGGAACAAAACCGCCAGAGATGAAACCTGAAAAGCAAAACTGTGACCTACCTGAGAACATCCCAGTGAAATTCCCAGTGGAATGGGAAGTCTAGAGTTTTGTAATGATTTAATTGACCACTCATCAGGAACAACATTTGCTTGTTCTAGTGCTGGACTGAATGCTCTGTGCTGGTTTGGAAGGAAGGACAGCTGTGAAGAGTCACAAATGCCTGGGGGTACCTGCAGACTTGCCTTTAGTGGCCCTGTGGGGACAGGAGCTTTGTGAGGAGGGATGCCTTGCTCCCTCCCTACATCTCCAGCTGTTGGTACCGTCTCATTGTGGAGCCAGCAGGGAAAGAAGGTTTGATTCTATTGCAGGAGAAGTGACTGAACAGTTTTGCTCTTCACTTACCACACTCCCCATGTTGTCTTTCTGAAGCCTTCTGTTCTCGTTGCCCAAAGTACCACTCTCTCAATAACAGACTGCTACGATTTTACTTTGACAGCCTGTAAAATTTCTAAAATACCCTGTGACACAAATCTGCCAAAAGTCTCAGCTGTGCCAAATCCATTCCCATATATCATCTTCGAGGCAACAGAGGTGCAACTGTTGCTACTTTATAAATGATGGCATCTGAGGTTGTCACTTAAAATGGAAGCCTGGCAATTCCTGTGAATGTTGTGAGTAGTGATCCTGTGCTTCCAGAGAGACAGAAGTGGTTAATCCAAGGTAATCATGAGTCCCCTTTACTGTGTTACATAACTGTCTCAGTCTTCAGCTCGTTTATCCTTACCATGCATCACCCTGTTGATTTAGAAAGGACCTTTCCTCTGTTTACAGATGGAAAGCAAACCCTGCATTCTTGTGGTCACTTGACAATGAGATCACATGGGAAGGCTGAGTGAATTACGAACCTGACCTTAAGTAGTGACCACCCTTCCTGTTCTATTGATCTCATCCATCTGGGGTTTTGTGGGACAAACCTTCTTATAAATTCCAGGAATATCAATCAGTGTGCTCCAAAGTAGTTAGTGAGGAATGTAATCTGAGTGTCTCTTGTCTCCTTAGTTGTAAGTGAAATCACGAGCTAAACTGAGAATTTTAATACGTGTTTCATTTTCAGCTCAGCCCTTAGTGAATGGGTGCATTAAATTTGTCTATTCTGGGGCCTCTTTTCCAAATGCAGCAAAGTCAGACACTTATTATTGCAAAAAGCTGTGCTCTCCCACTGCACGTTAGGCAACAGTAGCGTCCCAATAGAAAAACCTTTGTTGCTTTTTCTCTTCGCTGTACTTAGTCCTCAGCTGGGGGGCTGTGATCTCAGTCGGCTTAGTGCCTGCAAGTGAAAGCCAGCAATTGTTCATTGCCTCTGTGTCTGTAGTGACAGAGCTGCTCTTGCTGTAAAAACACACCTGGGTGCTCAGCAGAGACACGGACACGGGAGTGCTTAGCGTTGGGCAAGATCAAAGGCAGCCTGAGCTTTCCGCATTCAGTTCATTTCCCAGGTTACACATTTTGCTTGCACACATCAACCACCTTCTGCTAATAGTTACCTCATTTTTATGGAAAGCACAGAAAGGAGTGAGGTAATTTCCAAGATTATCCATCTGGCTTGAAGATGAAGCTTTCTCTCTGCTTTGAAAAATGTTACAAATCAGTTTGCTGTTGTTAAAAATGGACTAAAATTAATGTTTATTGTTGAATTGAAAGCAAGACCTCATCAAATGGGGGTGTTAGAGAGTTCCTGTATTTTCTAAGAGCTTTAGAATTGCTGGTATAGCAGGGTGGGCATCTCCAATTTAATGTTTTGACTATTTAGATCATCTTATTTGTATGTTAGGATTCATATTCAGCTGGCACAAATAAATTTGGCTGCAATTAAATCATTTAAGTGGAATCAGTTAAGACTAGCAGAGCACATGAGTAATTGTATTAGTTCTATAAACTTCTGTATTTGGGTTGGCAGCCTAAAAGCTCTTGGGAGTTGGTGGGATGTGTAAGTGCTCTGGTTGTGTCTCTTTCTCTCAGTTGTAATGGTTGCACAAGGATTTATTATAGCAATTCAACGCTGCTAAACTTCCTTGGCATTGGCAAAATCCTCAAGAACCTGTTTTAATATGTCTTTAATAATGTTTTATGCCACAACAATCTGCAGCGGCTTCTTCCCTCTCAGTAGAATCTTCAGAGCAAAGGAGTTGCAAATTAACGAGCATAAAACAACTGCCTCTGATAAGTATGTGCTAATTTGTTTTGCTTCCCAAATTATTTCTTCTATAGTTATACAATGTTATTTCTTCTATAGTTATACAATGCACCACCCTTCTTAATTATCTTCTTTCCTTCCTCAAGACTCTTCCCCAGTGTGCCTTGAGTATACTTCAATTGGCTACATTCCCTTTCTGATTAGCAGGGGGAGAAATAGGATTGAATGTTGCCAGTTAAGAAATATGTTCTTTCCACATATGCTTGAAATTATACCATGCAAACTGTTGTAATAAGTGATTGACTGGTCGATTGATTGATTTTTTTAATACAAATTCTTTGAGACTATAAAGGTCACATGTTTGTTTTTATGCTCTGAAAGTAGGAGAAACATATTTACCAACACAAAGCTTGCACTTTAACTTGATAATCAACAGCTTTGTTATTTTTGTTGGAAGGAAGTGTGATTATAACTGGAAAATATGAACAGATCCATGCATACAAATATGGAACCTACTGCTAGCCTAATTGCACTGTGCATCAAGATGCTTGACAACACACCATGAGACACAGAAGATAGTTAAATGGAGGAAAACTTACCATAGAAATTATCATAACTTCAGTGTTCACCTCTCCCCAGCTAACAGTGGTAATTTGTGTTCAGTACCGAATGACTGCTGTAGCAGTCAGGTGCTCCAAACAAGGTCACAATACACTAAGCAAAACATATTTACCAGAACCAAGACACAAAGTGCCTTAGGCCTCTAGTTACCAGGCTTTCATACCACAAATGAAAAAGGCCAGGTGAGAAACAGGACCATTGCCTTCCTCCCAGCTGAATGGGAGGCACATAATGGTGTAAACCCCAAGTTTTAAAGATCCAAACACTACAGTGTAAAAAACATAATGGATTTCTAATTTGCAAAGCAGAACTGGACACTCTCTGAATAGGATTTGAATGCAAAAAGCAGATTTTAAACCAGCCTGTTGATTCCATAAAAATATGGCTCTGCGCATGAGACTCCTGCCTTACCTACTTGCTGGAGCATAATGGGCAAAATTGTGATTTTCATTGTTGTGTAGGACTTGAGCAGCACAACTGACCACGGGTCTTTGGTGCTTTATCTCATTTGAAGTTCTCCTTACAGAAGCTGCTTAAGCACCAGAGTTGACTTAGAGCTCTTGAGCCATGACTCCACTGAAGAGTGTCACACCAAGTAAACTGTCTCAAGCAAGGGGCAAAAGGATTTGCACTTTGTAGTTAGCCAGAGATTGTATGTGGCTGGGGAAGAAGGTGGTGGTAAGGCTAGGAGCACTTTCTGCTTGGCACAGTGGCATGGTGTGTGGGCAGACTCTCCAAAACCACTTAGTCTGGAACTACTTGTTCCAAATCTTGGATCTTCTTGGCCTCTTTCTTCATTATTTTTATCTATGCAAAGTGATTGTAAACTGATAGATGACTGGCAGGATTATACTATCACTTCAGGTAGCTGTAATTGACTGGGTGAAGCTGAAACTTTTCGTAGTGTTTTCTTTCTAGGCAAAGTTGGCATGCAGAGATCCTGCCCTGTCCATGTGCCCTTACCCTTTTTCATCCCTGGCTGCTTGATCTTGTCCCTGTATCACCCCTTCACTTGTGTTGACACAACTGTCTGTTAGGACTATGCTAAAAACATATGTGAACTGGTTTGAATTAAAATTACTTCTCATCTGGTTCTTTGTCTGGCCTCGTAAATAACTGGGTCTGTACAGCTGGGAAAGGAGGGGAGGCAGTGCAGGCAGGAATGGGCAGCTGGGGAAGAATGAGGGGGGCCTCCTGGAACTGCCAGTGCTGCTCAGATGAAAAGTATCAGATGTTATGTTTGTCAGTCAGTGTTTCTGCCTGTTCAGAGGCACAGATCAGCCTCAGCTCTCCCCAGTCACTCATTCTAATGACACTCTGCAGAGCAGGTCCTTTACAGGAATTGTTCTGGAGCAAATTGCTCTGAATCATTTCAGTTTTTCCCTATTCTTTGTATTTTGAGTTTATTGTTTTCACTCTAGAGTCAAATCAGGAAAATAGTTACCAACTGTACATAGTTTCAAATTAATACATAATTTCTGAGGAACTACCGACAAAGAAGACTTATGTGTGTTCTTTCTGGCTTTACTACTTGATAATTAAACTACGTATACTGCAGTGCTCTGAGGCAACTAATTAGTGCATGACATAAGAAATAGTCTGAACAGGAGCCCTCAAAGAAGAGGTGAACATGTACATCTCAGGAAAGCTACTAATAATGAATGAATGATACACTGAATCTGCAATGAACTAATGCATGAAGCACTTCTGCTTCTGGTTAATGCAGAAATTGTCCTTTTTGACTGGGTTATTTTTTCCCT
>NW_008238126.1:5316834-5321914 GCF_000691975.1 Corvus brachyrhynchos
CTACAGATGAGAAGAGCGTATTAAAATACCAGGCACATGGTATCTCAAGCTGCTGTGTCACAAGTAGCTAAATATAATATGTCAAGTGTATTGGTATGAGCTGGTATGTAATCTCTGGATCAAATCCCAGTTTTTCAAAAGGTCTCCTCACTTCCACTCTCTATTTTAGCAGAGACATAAGAAGACACTAAGAGTAGAAGAGCACAGACAGCCTGTTTTTAAATGGCAGGTTTATTAAAAATGTTCTCTATCACAAACACTGGAAACATATGCAGCAGATTTTACTGTAAGTGAAAGATTCAGTGGATAGTGGAAAGGGAGTATCTGTCAACCAAATGATGAGAAATAACGGGGCAGTTACCACAGCAAACTCCTCACAAAATCCCATTATAACTCAGCATCCTCGGGTTCCAGTTCGTGTTCAGTCTGCCCTTAGGACGCAGCACATGGTTCATGAGCTTGAGCTTTGAGTTTATACATATTTACAGTAGAACAACCTATAGGTTACAGGAGAGGACACATTAGCACCAGTGCTTATGGATTAGGGCTCACATTGCCTCTGCCACTGCATGTGCATGGAACTGACTTTACTGAAGGGTTAGGTTAAAAAAAGGTTAATAAATCTGGCACTTGGAAGGCAAACTGTGCTCTGACATGACCTCGGAGTTCTTTGTGTTAGGTATCACACTTGACTGCCTGTCTCTGAAGGCTGCCCATCACAATTACCTTAATGCCCTTTCTTGCACAAATGCACACTTCACTTCCCCTCTGCTTGGATTGTTATTTAGGAATAGATGTAACCCCTTGAGATCAAGAAATCAGTGTGATTTTCTTACTGCTGGTCTAAAACTAAGCACAAACTATATTTAGCGAATATTAGACAAAATTAGTATCTTTAGCAATTTTGGTGAAACATTATCACATAGCAAAAATTCTACAGTGTTTGTAATTACTGAGATTCACAAAAAAAAAGGCTTTGGTTAGAAAATCAAAAAGGGTCAAATAAAAAAAAGCTTTTAAAAAAAAGAAGCCAAAGGAGTGTCAAATACTATATTGAAGTCAGTGAGTGCAGAATAAAACAGTAGTAGTCCATTAGTTAATTTTTCAATAGTAAAATCTTCCACCTAAAGAAGCCCATGTCTCTTGCAAGCTGTGTGTCTTTCTTGACGTTCACAGCTGGTCTCCAGGTTCCAGTACAAGCAGAGTGGGGATAATTCCACATTTTCCTGTTCAAGGCAAAGAGTCCTTCTTCCAGCTGTGAGGTAGAGATTGGGTATCAGGTCACTGGGGTGTGAGATATCTCTGAGTGTAGCAGTCACACATTTGTTTCTAGTTCATTTATTTCAATAGTGCAGTGGTCTTTACTGTTGGATTTCTTAGTGTGATTCTCCACTGGACTTTCTTCTTGCTCCACTTGTACGGGTATATGGTGCTGCAACCCTTTCACTGTTTCTGGTCCACGAGATTCATTCATGGTCTTCACACAACCATTTCTCTGGTAAGCCACAATCTGATGGATGTTAATAGGCTTAGTTTCACAGATCAATGGCACCTATGTGAAAAGCATTAAGATCTGGAATACTGCCACTGATTGCTGTATACAACAGGAAGGGAATTTTTACTTGGAAAGCCTCTGGGCTGCTTTACATTCACCAGGATTATCTAGAGCCTCCATAGACTTCCAGAAGCTGTTTCTCATATACTCTAAGGCATCTTTGCACACCATGTGCATGAAGTGAAGGAGTCTGTGTGAAAACGCAAATTCTGTCACAACTCTAATTTGACTTACACTCATGGTAACAGCTGCTTGCCATTGGTAAAGTGTTATAAGTAGGGTAAATAGAGACCAGAATTCCAGGGCTCACTTCAAAAGGTAGACTCTCAATGGCCACTGTGCTGAGCTCTGGGCAGTGCTTGCTCTTGGGTGTAATTAAATAAACCATTTGTTGTTGCCTTATGCCTTTCTTCTAACACAGTAAACCAATACCTGTCTCTTCAGTTTGCACTGCTTTGAAAGAAATAAAGGGGATTTTATTAACTGATTCAAAAGTTAAATATTGAAATGTTCTTTAAATCAAACCAGATTCTGATGGGGAAAGTAAGACGTAAATACTGGCAGAGAAAAGAGGTGAGCTTGCAGCTGAGAAAATACGGCCTTTGGGTATACATTACTAACTGCACAAATTATGCAGCCAAAATGTATGGCAGACTAGCAGTATATTTTAATACCATTACAGAGCATGATTCAAAGAAAAATCTCATCACAGATGACTAAATAATCCCTCAGGAAGGATTTTATATTACTGAGACATCTCTTCTTAAGTTCTGACTGAGTTCTAAATACAGCAGTGAAATGTCAGGAGGCCTGTGTTATGCAGGAACTCAGCCTACACTTCTGGCTTCGTAATGGAT
Organism: Corvus brachyrhynchos; assembly: GCF_000691975.1. NCBI lineage: Eukaryota > Metazoa > Chordata > Aves > Passeriformes > Corvidae > Corvus > Corvus brachyrhynchos. The sequence goes on from NW_008238126.1 coordinate 5,319,247, forward strand.
GATGTACCTTACCCATAGGTTGTATTTTAGGGGTTTTGTAGGTAGCTGCATGTGTAGCCCATGTAGTCAGGCCTAATCCTGTCATCAGTAATTACTGCAGGTGCTAAGTACCTCAGAGGACACTGCTTGTCTTTCTACATACAACTTGAAAGAGCAGGAATTTAAAGTGAATGTTGCAGGAAGGCATGTGAATGGGATTGACCAGAAAGATTGCAGAATGAGAAAAATAATGATGGAAACAAAACTTTGCTATCTGTGTGGAATACTATAGATGATGCACAGAAATGAAACATGCCTTGTGAAAATTAGTCCTGATGAAGAAATGTTCCTGCCTGAACTATTCTGTTTTTGTGGAAGAAAGATAATGAGAGTCTGCCATGAGCTGAAATGGTTGGAGATTAGCACCTCCAAATCTGATGGGCTCATGGAATTAGGAACCTCCTTTGTCAAGGATTGAAGGAAGGACTGAGGACTTCCTGTTATAAGGAAAGACTTAGTGATGCATGCCAAAGATGAAGGAGAAAATGCATAGGAGTGGAAGGAGGCAGGGGCAGAATACAGAGGTATGTGTGCTGTATGAAATAAGATACAGAGGAGGTAAAACAGAGATGTAAGGAGAGACTTGTATTAAATGTAGAAGGCATGAAGATGTCTGAGAATGAAATCTAGAATGGAGTCATGTGCTTGTGCTAGTCTGGAAAGAAAATTATTGCAAGGGTGGCTTCAGATTATGCTGACTCTGGGGCTTGCAACACCCAGGGTAGTTGCTTTTGTGGTGAGCACATTGATTATGCATGTACACACTCATAGATACCTTTACCTCCCCCTACACACAGGGAGTCAAGGACATTTGTCACTCTGCTCTGTTGCTGGTCACACTTCGAGGACAAATTACTGGCCAGTCAGGACCTGGGTGCTGAGTGTGGCACTCACAGTTCCAGCATCTTGTGCATTGCAGGTCAGCGCAGCTGCTTCTGCTCCCATCCCCAGTGTGCCAGACACAGCTGGCTGGCAAGCCCTGAACTCCAGTGGCTTTTCACATGACCTCATGGAAAAACATCCCTCCACCCCATGTGCTAAGAAGCACATTGCCCAATTCTGTCCTCTCTGAAACACCTTTTATACACTGGAGGAACCAAATGTGGGAGCTCACAGGTTCTTTGCCATAATCCAGCACACCCTGGCACACCCTGGCTCACAGTGTGGTTACCTCGTCACCATCCTTGATAAACTCCTTCCGGCAGATGTGGGCCATGATCCCAGCAGCCAGCGCGTCCCCCAGGACATTGATCATTGTTCTAAACCTGTCTCTGGAAAATGAAACAGTCATTGTAAGTTATTGGCTCCTTGGGTACATTCCTGTGCCTCCATCAGCTGTTAATTATGGCTGAAGGACAGTTTTGCTGTTTTTATGAGCTAAAATGTTTAGAAATTTAAAGAAGTTTGGTATCAGGCATCCATTAGTTATTGAGCAGCTCAGTGGGGTTTTCCAGTCTTTTCTGAGCTTGGTGTGCTGTGCTGCCACACACTTTATTGTGTAACAGCTAAGTGGAGCAGCTGTGTCCTCCTAGAGAGGTGAGCTGATTCAGCACTGAAAAGGTGGAACAGCACATCACAGCTGCATCTCTGTCCCAGTTTATCTGTTAAGGTCTGGCAGTATGGCCTGATTTGGAGACTGGTGCTCCAACTGTCTGAATTCAATGAAAGCAGAGGTCAGCCAGCACAACCAGTACCTTGTATTAGTGATCATGGTACCAATCTCAGCAACCAAAGTGCTACTTAAGATCATTGTATTGGTAGAATGGGCAGGATACAACCAAAATAATTCAGAAGATTGCTATGTAACTACACTCACAAACCAAGCAACCACTGACCATATTTAAATAATATTAATTCCTGTAAAACCTGTGGTGACTTTGCCTCTTATGCTGGCTGTGCAGTAGCTCTTAAAGATTCTTCATTTTCAGTTACCTTTTCCAATTTAAATTTGTATGATTGACAGTAGTTTGTATTTAATATAGTTTATTATAGTTTAACTATTTTTCATTTATTCACTTATGCGATTTCTTCCCTGTTTACACCTTCTGCACACTGTCTAGAAAATAAATCTGTTAAAATACAGACTGTAAATAGAGAAAAGTAACTGGCTGTCAAAGACAAGTGTTACACTTGAATCATCCTGGAACCTATTAGTTAAAATTGATGAGATTTCAAATAGATGATATAGCATCTAAGTCTGAAATAAATTACATATTTTCCAAGAAAAACATATACATCTGAAGACTCTGTCATATTAGTAACTTAATTTATAAAGGTAGGTTATAAAATAGAGGTTCAGGAATCTCCAGATGTTTGGCTTATTAAAGCCAGTGACGGTCCAATATCAACACTGCCCAGATTTCTGATCCTGTGTCTTAATATAGAAAAGAATTGAAACTCTGTGCTGAGGTGTTTTTTTTTCAGATATTTTAGGCAGGTACTCAGTGCATATAAATGTTTATGCAGTTGCCTGCTTAAATATCATGAAAGTTCCTGCATGAAAGCTTGTGTGTGGAGTTACCCAAATTGTACGTGCAACTGCAAGTAACTTCAGCAATAATATTCCACAGCCTACACCTAGACATGGTTGTTGATTCCAGGACCCAGTCCTACACTTGTTTGCTCAATC
>NW_008238126.1:5321941-5353250 GCF_000691975.1 Corvus brachyrhynchos
TCCTTGAAGAACATGTTAAACAGGGGAAAAGAGCAGTTACAGCACATACTGATAAAAGTTCCTGTTACACACTGACTTCTTTCCTTGCTTGATTATCAAATAGTAATTCTTGGAAAGATATTCAGTGTTGTGAATTTTGGATTGTGCAACAACTCAGCTATGGTAGAGAAGAAGCTGTTTGAGCAATGCTGAAGAGCTTGCATTCCCTTTTGAACTCTGATTAGTATAATTTCTAAAGATGGGACTTTTCAGTGCTCCACACTGAAACTCTTAAGAAAAGGGACTGCCTGGCATATTGTTGGACCAGTTGTGTTCCATGTTCTGAGTGTATGGAACAGTCTGCACTATGCATGAGTCGAACCACAGCACGCACCACTGACATTTCACCACTGAGAGGCCACCCTGCTGCTGGTGGCGTTTGTCTCCATGCAAACTTGTCAGGTATCAGGTGTTGCAGTGGTATTTGAGCTGTAGATGATATTATTAAAGATGCAAAACTTTTACCTCATGTTTAATGAGCTGGGAAACGTTTTGATTTTCTTCTTTATGTCTCTAAGCACTAGCTAAAGGTGTGAAGGTCACATACATGTTATGGCTACCTAAGAGAGTTTTAATACCTGCAGTGCATTGTAATGAGCATTTCAGTCTCGTGAGATCATCTAACCAGCCTTCTTTAAGCGTTCTTCATACTCCAATACTTCCAAAACTAATACTGAAAATATTCATCGTGTCAACCATGTTGACACTTTGCATCTGCAGGCTCTCGAAACCACCAAGTGCCAAAATACAGAAATACACTTTTTGTTTGAAAGGTCATCTGCAAAAGACAGAAAATTGCGTCTATTCCTTACTCACTTTTTAATACCATCTGGAGCTATAGCCTGAAAAGTTTTTTCTCTGTTGTTTTGAAAAGTTGTGTAAGACAAAAAGAAGCATAATTCCTATATACGCTGGAAGGCTTACTGGAAAAACAATGAAATGTTGATGTTGCAAGAGCTGGGCAAAAACTGAGCAATAGAGGGGAAAGGCTTTTGTAATACAGTCTTAAAATATTCATACAACACAAGATTTATGGCTCCTATTAATGCTAATAATAATAATAATATTCTATTACACTGAACAGGAAATACTTTTTCTCACAATTCTTTGTACAAGAAAATAGGTAGCTAAAAGTTGAAAAAAATAGGGATATATAACAGAATGGACTAGTAACACATTTTTACCCAGAACCTTGATGTAATGAAACTCCCTGTATTAAAGGAGATATATTTTATATAGCTCAAATAAAAATAATTTGGACATTTCCTTGTGTATGCATATGCTATTAAGCAGTTAATTGACATGCTAATGGGCTAGGGGCCAGTATTTCATGATTCATCTTCCTAGACTATTCAAAATTGATTGATTCATCAGCATTTACATAAAAGTTGAGAGTTCAAATAAACCACTCCTTACAAATTTTTAAAGTGGCTCTTCTCATGGGTGGTACAAATCCCTTTCATCCCAAGTGTGTTAAGTTTCAGCCCCTGCCTATGCTGTTAAATCCCCTGTGATTAGGGATACAGCAAAGTGCCCTCTCTACAGAACGGCTGCACTTGCAAAACTGGGGGCTGCAAGCAGCTGCTCCCTATTTATCACTGAAATCAGAGAGAGCACAGAATTGCATCAGGATCCATGGTGAAAGGAAGGCATTATTAGTGCCAACACTCAGGCTGACTGTATTGGGGTTGCAGTAGCAGTAGCTGTACACAGCACACACCATCACTGGGCTGTCATGGCTCGTGTGGGTGGAGGGATGGCAGTGATACTTGCTGGCTTCAGCAGTGGCTCAGGCCTCCAGCAGAGTGCTTCACTATGCTGAGATGGTGGCTTTGAAATGTCAGTGAACTGATAAGCAGAGTGCAGGCAAACCATGTTTCCTAGGGATGTTGGCCCCTTATCCTTGTCCAAGGCAAGGTGCCAGAGTTGCACCTTAAGCACATTTGTCTGGCCCAACCTTCAAACTTGTCTTGAAGATCATCATCCAACCTAGCTAGGTGCAGCCACTTCCATTGCCTGACTATCCTTCTGGAAAAAAAATGTTTCTTAAGTTTTTTTGGGATCTGACTTGAGGTAGGTACTTTGTTCTATTTCTTCATCCTCCCTCCCTGTGAATGTGAAGATTGATCAATGTCCTCTTCTGGACAATCTTATCTTTGTAAAAAGCTGCTGTGGTGACCTTTTCAGCCTGCTCTGGTTTTAGACTAAAAGGACTCCACTTCTTCAGCCTTTCCATGCCAGATGTATTTGCCAAACTTATCTAGACTCTCTCATTTGTCTGTCTTTTTCAATATAATGTCCACATCAGCAGAATTTTTAATTTGAGGCCACAATAACACCATTTCAAATTACATAATCACTTCCTATGCCTTTTATAGATTTGTATTATATGTACTACTGTACCCCTGGAGACCATTTATCTTTTTAGCAAAGTTGCCACCATGGAAAGCTCAAGAGCTTTGTGTTACTTACAGTGCCCAGTCGACGGCAATAATCAACGTGATGTCGTCTGTCGGGAGCCCCACCGAGGTGAGAACAATGACCATTGTCACCAGACCAGCTTGTGGGATGCCTGCAGCACCTATGCTGGCAGCTGTTGCTGTGATACTTTAACAAAGAAAGAAAGAAAGGAATAAGCTTTACTTTCTGCAAGAAACCATACCATGTTTCTAAACCATTCTCTTTCTTACACAAGCCACTGCACGGAAGTGCCAGTGTTTTGTGGACAGAATGCAGGTGAGATAGCAAGAACAGGCTAAACTGCCCAGGGCTGAATTGTCATCCTGAGCCTTTGCAGCCTTGGCACTGGTGGGGCAGTTTCAGTTCTCTCGCAGTATCAAAGTTGCAGAGCAGAGGGGCCAGCCAGGCTGTGGGCTTCTCTGAGTTAGGCCAGCTTCTCAAGGATCACAGCACCACCCAGCGCTGTGTGCCAGGAGTCTGCCAGCCCCACTCATTGCTGCTTCTCCTTGGCAGCCGAGCTCCCAGCAGCCACCTTTGAGTCACCTCAGGCAGCTCCTGTGCCTGGCAAATACGCAGCTGGCCCTGCCTGGGGCCTTTCCTGTCAATCCATCTCAAGGGCTAGGCCAAGGTTAAAGAGGCTGGGCCAGGGGTGAAGCCCTTGCACAGCACATGGCTTTGCATACTTGGATCTGAATATGAAGCAAGCGTGAATATAACTGTACAGCTTCAGTTTCTGGAAAGTATTTTTACTTGACCTTCATATCATTTTTTTAGCCAGGCAAGCAGAAATGAATGGGAGACAAGGGCAAGAGTAGACCTGGCAGGCTTAACATTTTTTTCATAATGTTATTTTTAAGGGAGGGATGCAATTCCTTTTTCCAGGAGTAAAAGTGACTGGATCTATTCATTTCCACCCAACTAGCAACTTGCAAGGGCTAGCCATCTAGCAGAAAGACAAAAAACCAAACGTTGACAGTTTTAAAAGGATGACAGAAAGCATTTACATTGATAATCTTCTGCATTCATCAGTCAAGAATGTCAGAGCTTTTGGCAAGCAGTTAAGTCTCATTAACCTCCTGTGGAAAATGAGGATAACGGTATTCACCCCTATGGAAACTGAAACACAGGGATATCCAGTCCCTTGCTTACAGCTGTACTGTGTACCAGTACAGCAGCAGCAGTATTTCTAACTAGAGCCCTTTTCTGCAATAAAAAAATACATTAGCATGTGGGTGTGTTGGGGAAGGAGAAAGACTTAAAACTACATTTTGCAAAAGTTAACTTGTGTAGCATCCTAATAACATTGTAATAGAGCACAGGTAGGAAAGGACAGAAGCTCAGTAGCTGAGTAACAGATAGGTATAATGAACATTAAAAGGCTCTCCAGTTAGTGCTGGACTGCTTCTGCCTCTTAAATCAGGCCACAAAGTCTCAGGACTTAATTGGGATCAAAACCAGGACTGTTTAACTAAGATTTTACAAGCAAACTCATGTGCTATTCCATTCCATCTTCACCTTAATGTAGATGTTTCTTTCTGTAAGATGCTCAGTTGATGGAAATATGATCTTTACTCTCTTTCTCTGCTACATCAATGTTTGCATTGATAGAAACTGCCAACCTGGATTTTACAAACAGTGAGCAAAGTAGACTGAGTATTTGTCTAACAATTTTTTCCTTCTGGCAAAAATATCCTGGCATTCAGAATTATTTGAATTTTAAATCTCCAGGTCCTAAAGTATCAAGATCTGGGGTAGGTTTGGCCTATAGAATGCAGTTAGAACTTGGATTAAGTTATTGAAGGTACTGAATCCACCATGATTTCCTGTTTAGCTTCCTCATTTGTAAGTGTTTTTACTTTTTTTTCTTTTCTTGGATTTTTTCCAATCTTTACTTGCATTTTTATTCTGCTGTTTTATTTCTGTCTGGTCGTTACATACTAGCACTTAATATGGGGAGTAAAAATAAAGAGATAAGAGAGGATTCTGCTAAGGAAAAGGTAGAGCTTACATTCTTTCCATTTACTATCACCCTTCTTCTCCTTAATTTTAAAAATTACTATTCTTTACTTCAAAGTGTGTGTAATGTCTGCTCATGCTCTGGGCCATATTTTAGCATCACATGCTAAAAAAATCTCAAAATTCCAAATCACAAAAGACTAAATTTTAGCACAGACTCATTCCAACAGTTTTCAAAGAGAGTGCAAGCCTGAAGCAAGAGCTCATATGGGCACAGTTTATTTCTTCTTTTTGTAGTCCAACCAGGTCTTGCCAGAAGCCCATTAGCAAACCTCAGCTGTCATCTGGGGTTTCAGGACTCTCCTCTTCTTGTCATGAAGGTTCTTGGGTCCAGCAGAAGATGGGCAAGGCCCAGCAATGTAAATGGGGCAGTGGTGAGGTTAGTGGGTGGGTAGTTAAGCAGATCTCAAATATATTGCACAAAGCTCTGACTATGAGGAATGTTTTTATAATCATTTGTTCCCTGCTGGAAACCTGCAGGTTTCAGTCCCTGAGGCATTCTTTGGCAGTCACTGGAGTTATTCTGGCAGTAATTGTTCAGCTGGATCTTCTAGTCTTTTGGATCCATTACAGGCCTTTCAAGGATGGAGTACACAGCTATAATAATCTCTACCCACTGAGAGCATGGTTGTTTATGAAGTTTTCTTCTTTATCAAGCAGAAGAGAAGACAATTAAAAAACATCTGAGTGATCTGACATCTTCATGAAAACCTACCCTGATAGTAGCATCTGTCCTCCTTCCCTCTTCCCCTTAATCCTGCAAGAGCTTCCTGGCACACACAATTCCCCGTTACTTGATCTAAGACTTCCAGTTTTGCAACTTTTTAACCTTTTCCTTTCACTTAAAGATGCAAATCAGACTTGAAAACAATTGTGAACTTTGAAATAGTGTTTTAAACACCAATAATAATAAAATGTTCCAATTCTAGAAGTGATCAATGGGTTGCCTAAATGCAAAAATTACAGTTATCCTCAAACAGAAGCACATTTCCTGGTGTCCACATACATCTATTGAACAGGACCAGGACAATTTCTCTTTGCGCAATCCTGATCTCTGCATTGCTTGGAAACACCCCTTCCATGAGGGATGCATCCTTTGATAACAGCAAACATGAGTTTTGTTCTTAACATTGCTACATACAAGAGTTGTGCCTCAGACTCAACAAGGTGATGATCCTGTTGGGTCCCTTCCAACTCAGCAGATTTTATGATTCTATGCAGACAAGCAAATCCCAGCACATGGAATTTGTGCTTTGTACCTTATGGTAATAATCTGCCCAAAGTCCAGCTCGTAATTGTTCACTTGGGCGATGAAGATGGCGGCCACCGCCTCGTACAGCGCCGTCCCGTCCATGTTGATGGTGGCTCCCACGGGCAGCACGAACCGCGCAATCCTCCTGTCCACGTGGTTGTTCTCCAGCAAGCACTTGAAAGTGATAGGCAAAGTGGCTGAGCTGCAGAACAGCACAGAAGCACACATTGGGTTATTTTTGTTTCTGGGGAATTAATAAATTGTACCAAACCTTGTCTAGGCAGGGGGAATTCTACACAACCATCTGAGCACTGCTTCTCATTCCTTGCTCTGCATGTGACTCACTTACCGGGACCGCGCTCCTCCTGAGGGAGGCTATGGACAGTTACATGTATAAATGTTGGAGTTAGTGCTAATTTTGCTCCCAAAAATAAAAAATATTTTTCAGCAGTGTTGTACACTCAAATGCAAGAAAAGGGAACAACACCCTGTGCAGCTTACTACTAAAACCTCTGAAAACTTTTGTACACTCATGGTTTCTAAAAATGTTTCCTTCCAGGCCTACCTCATATGTAAACAATTTTTTATTTCTGCAAGGGGTTAGACAAAGATCTTTTCAACAGCTGCCTGAAAATAAAAATTGCAGACAAAACGTCTGTATTTAGGAATATAAAATCCCTTTTTCTCCCTGGGACAGATCTACCCACGTCCCTTCTGTGATCATATACCAACCACATAATTGCAGGTCATATAGTAATGTGTACATATATAAATGAGACATATGTGTGTGGAATATAATGGAATGGTATAAGACCATTTGACAGGTACTTATTTTAAATTGATCCCTTCAAAACTCTAACTCACAATTTCATACCCTAAAAAATATTTCCAAGTTTTGTTTTCCTTGACCAAGACAATTAACGAAATACTATATGGTCAGAAATGTTCTCATTTTCAATAAAAGGCACACATTTTTAAATAGTAACACATTGAAATGTGTTTATTTGTATATTTTATCAGCTTTTTGGTACACATTCTGCATTTTATCAAGTGGTCACATTCACTGATATGTCATGAGTAATGAAACTGCGTTCAGGTGAATGAGGGGGATTTTTAATGGCACATCAGTTTGTATGGAAAATAAGTAACACTACTGAAGAAAAAAAACAAATGGCAAAATATTTTCCTTGTTATTATACCAATTTTAGTACACTGCTCAGTATCTGAGACTATTTAAATGTAATATAGCAAACTCCTTCAAAATTATTCCAGAGTTACCTCTAAAAGAGATAGTTATAGGGGAAATATTGGTATGGTGACACTGTGGTCTTCAGTGTCCTGTTCTCATGTGATTTACATGCCCTTAGACAGGAAATCCAGGTGTCTTTCCCCTGGTTTGGCAGTCAGATTGCTCTGTCACTGTGTGTTGTGACCCACACATCACAATGTGGCTCCAGTACCTAAACCTTGTAATGATCATTATCTGTTCTTAATTGAAGATAACACATTGGATCTGCAATTTCTTTCTCAGTTGCTGCAAATGTCCTATAAAAGCACAGAGGGATTCAAAAAACTCTAAAATCACAACCCCAAGCTTGCAGGAATACATAAGCAAAATGTTTCCATGAGTAGGAGTTGTCATTTTGTATTTGCAAGCTGTTGTTCGAGGAAAGTGTTTGGAAAGGAAAAGTAGCTTCCTGCCCTGGAAACACAAAACAAAAAAGACAAGGCTATGTTTTCATTATGATATCTCTCTTTTCTATAATTTCATGAAGTCTGACTGCTGAATGATTTACTACAAACTGCCAGTCACTGCCTGAAAATCCAGACAGAAATCTTTCTCTAAGTATCTAAATATGCTGGAAAGGCAAGAGAGCAATGGGAATCTGATTACCTCCCGTAACTGGGGTATATTAAACTTTTAATTCAGGCAGTCCTAGTATTTAATCAATACTTACTTTGAAAAACAAACACAGCAAAGCATAACCCCATAATCCCCAAGCTGCACATGAGATGTCATTTTTCTCTTGGGCATGTCTGTCATTTTTCACACAGTTATTTGTGAATGACTGAAATTCTCTGTGTCGTGTTTACCATAAAATGTTCATAAAAGAAGAGGATAAGGCTGTGGCTCACAAACAATGTAGAACTGAAAGCCCTGGAATAGCTGCAACTAGAAGCAGACTCAGTAGCATTTCTAGATGTTCTGACTAGCAGCTTGGCCAAGAAACAATTATTTAACTTATTATTCATTGTCTCCCTTTTCTGCAGCTACTCAGTTTTGGAGAGTTACTTGTTTTTAAAGACTGTCTTCCCTCAGACATTTGGCTTTTCTGTAACAAATCCCTGCCTAATTTCTCTGGGGGGAAAAGAGGACAAAAAAGGTGATCTTACAAGTCCTTTCCACGTTGCCCACACTCTGACATACCTGAATATTAAACCTAAGTGTCTGCCTGTTCTGAAGGCAGAGAGCTGAGCTGTCAAATATGCAAATTTTAACTGGTTGACATATTCCAATTTGGTTGAGATGTGAAAAAGATAATGCAAAACAATCTCTTAATACCAATGGCACAACCAGCAAAATCTCCATCTATTTCCTTTGTTGTAAATAGATTTTGTGATACTGTTTTTGCAAGAATTCAAGTTTTAAACTTGTGCACTATCTCACAGAGTCAGGTGTGTCTTTCATTTGAATTTTATGCTGACTGAAGTAAAATTTCTAAGGCACATAACAGATTGGATTGGTTGTTTGTTAAATATGTTGTTTGTTAAATATAAAATAAAAAAGAAAACAGGCAGAATGTAAGTGCAATGATGATGAAAAACATGCAAGATATAAAAAGGAAGCAAATTTCCAGGTCTTGGATTCCTCTACTTTCTTAGCACAGGCTACTTTACATCCCTGATTACCCTTTCAGCACCTTTTTCATATAAATGAACTTTTCCTGAATACAGGTGACAGAAGTTATGTGGAGTATCCTAGGAGAGGTTGTCTTGTTTAATGATGGTTCATTTTTACTCATAATTTATCATCTGGCACATACCAGAAAAATATGTCATATTCAAGGCTTTGGCTGTTGGTGACTCTCAGGAGGCAAAGGAAAAAAGCTCCTACTGTAATTTTGGAGTAATATTAATATATAATTTCAATATTATAAAAACCACTATCAAATAAATAATTTGTCTCATTTGTCTTTCAGGTTGAATTAGGTGAAGTTTTTTCTTGAAAGGTACTTTTATCTAGTATTAGACAGTGGAGCAGTAACATTAAAGCCTGACATTTAATATTTATTAGGAGGAAAAAATACTCTAAAGCACTGATTTTAATCTGTTAAGTCTTGTAAAACCTGACCCAAGGCTTTCAGCTGAGAAGTATCTTCTCCCAGCATTAACTCTGACAATTAAAAATACATTTTCAGAATCTAATCTCAATTTTGGAATAAAATGCTGTAGCTGCAGAGACTGAGCATAAGCTAATGCTGGCCCAGGCCAAGCTTTTACTAGTGAGAGCCACAAAGACAGCCAGTCACTGTGGAAGAACAGCTGTTCAGCCTGCTCTGTTTATCTTATCATTCAAATGCATTTTGATATTTGCTCCAAAAAAATCAGCAAACTGATCTCATCTCCCCTGTCTAAATCTGCCTTTAATTTACACTGTGCAATAGCCAAGATCTTAGTGTTTCATAAGCAGCAAAAACCTTGAAAACCTCATGGTTTATAATTCATCTTCAGAGAAGATGAAAATTGCTTCTTTTGATGGGATGTCCCACTGAAAAGATGCTGCTTTAATTCATTAATGATATGGAAAGATGACCTAGAAAACCAAAATTCCCTCTTGCCATTAGAATGAGGAAAGCTAAAATCATGAAGAATTTTGCCTGCAGGCCAAATTCTGCTTTTTCAGTGTGGTAAGAGGTGACAAGATCAGGGGCAGTGTGGGGGGAAGAAAGCAGAGTCAGGAATCCCCCCAGCTGTGCAGCCTGGACACCCCAGAGCAGGGTGGGCAAAGGCAGCACGTGCCCACCCTCAGTGATGCAGGAAGGAGGACCTGTGCACGTTCATTGTGTCCTAAATGATGCACCAAAGGAAAAAGATCTGCTTATCTGCCCCTGCCTCTCCACTGATGGCTGTGCAAACCAAAATACTGCTGTGATTGGGATTTCTGGAGAAATATAAGGGGACTGGGAATGGGGTGCAGAACCTTTCACAAGAGGGAAACAAGCAGAAATAATGTTGAGATTCAGTAAAATCATTTCCATCAATGGCTGCTTAGTGGCTTTCAGGTTTCCCTGTGTTACATTCTTGGGTTTTGTAAATGGTATTGTTTTTGCCTCTTGTAGTTTGATCTCCAGCTTTACAAACAAGCTTTCCACAGGTGCAGACTATCTGCAATGAGTATCAGCACACTGGCCTGTGATTTTCTTTCTATCTTTAGATGTAGACCTGAACCAACACAGAAAACTCTCCAAGAAACACATCAGTATTCTTAAAATCAACTCTTTATTCTTCTCTAGGATGATCTGAAAATCCAATACCCACATGACAAGTGTTATATAATGCCCCCGTGGCAAATCTTATTTAACCAAATACAGATGTGTTGACTGTCAGGAGAGGCAGCTCTGCTGTCCAGCCCCAATTATTTGTGCATGTTCTTTTGGCAACAGCTCAGTTATGTGCAGTATCCATTCCTTTCAGTGTAACAAAGGTGAAAAGTTCAGCTATTTCTAGACAAGACACTGCTATTTGAGCAGAAAAACATTGGAAACCATGTTGGGCCTGTGTTGGATTTGCAAAATATACATACTCTTAAGGAGGGACAAACAACTAAATCCAAAAATGTCCAAGGCCCAAATCTGTATGTTCAGAGCCTTTCCTCCAGACTCACCTTAAATTTGGTGGTACTTTAGCGTCTCTCAATAAAGATACTAAATCTGGTAGCAAGTCCTGCTGGTGGTTTTGGTGACAGACTGAGCTGCCAGCTGGTGCCAGAGCTCTGTTCCCAAACTACACCCTCTCTGGGCCTATAAATAATTATTCCTTGCACAGCTGAAGGGAGAAAGTTCTGTCTCAAAGCATTTGATATCCCCAGAGCAGGCTCTTAACTGGGAGTCAGAGCCCAGGAGAGTCAAAGTCAGCACAGGCTTAAGAGAAAGCTGAATTCCGTGTGTATTCCCCACTGTTGGCAGGCACTCCCACATCAGCTTGGGGTAAGGAAATGGGGCTGAAGAAAACCTCAAGTAAGGATTGGTTTCCCTTGAAGAGGCTCAGCAGAGACAGACACCTCTCTCTCATCAGTTTCCAGATCAGTAAAGGACTCTTAAATTGGTGATAAACTCAAAATGCAATGCTGAAGAAAATATGAAAAATTAGGAAAAGTAGTATGTTTTGAAATGGTGAAATATGTGCTGGTCTTTTAAGTCTTTATGAAACCTTCCCTGATGAAAGTTCTATAGATGCTAAAGATAAAACAAGGACCAAAATATTTTTTTTTCCTAAAAAGAGAAATATTCAGATTGGATTTTTAGTAAAAGTTATCTCTTTCTAGAAAAAAAGAGGGAATGAACGGAACGGCACAGATTAAAAAATTGTGTCAGCAATAAAATTCTTCAGAAAGAGAATTCCTAGAGAAGCAGGGCAGATAGTCAAGTGTGTCAAATGTGAGCCTGATGAGCCTTTCCAACACTGACATCTTTGAATGCAAAATTCTCATCTGACTTGAATGTGGGGATGTGCTGACATCTCAAGCTACAAACTTTTTATGTTCTAATGAAAAAGCTTCCCTTAATTATTGAAGCATAATTAGAGTTTAAACACCACCCACCATGTAATTTTTCTTGACTTTGTATTTCTCAGTATGCTGCTCTTTATAGGTCATTTTGGAGCAAACTATTATACATGAAAACACCTTGTAAAATGTAACAGTGGAAATGCAATACCTTCTGTACTGAAATAATAATTCCCTCCTCCCCTTTCTTTTACTCCTCTACATTCCTTCAGCCACAGATGCCATGAAGCTGTGTTGTCATATTGGCTACACAGAAATGTGATTTTAATTGTCATTCTTGTCTTTGCTCCACACAAGGCAATTCCAGCCCTTTCAAGCACAACTCATGCACCATTTTATCCATGTTGGGAGTCATTTTCCTAGCCAGTTCACAAGCTGGTTCCCATTTTCACCGTACCTTTGTTCAGCTATGGTTAAAACTCATTGTACATCTTCCCTAAAAAGGGTGCAAAAAATATTATTCCTTGAGCAGAAGAGTTAAATACTTTCCCAATGCTGGACAATAGCTTGCAACCACAGTCTTTTCTTAATGTACCAAGAGACAAAGACTAAGATGAGTAGAAAGGATAAAATGTTTCCACATGACTGAAATAAGAGGTTCCCCACTAACACCAAAAATGAAGTCTGGACAAACTGCATGTCCCTCATATACATTAACTTTGTAGAAACACAATATTTTTTATATGGAAAAAGAACTTATTCCCTTTCTAGTCCTCTACAAAAAAAAATGGTTTGTCCAATATTTTTTAAACCAAGGGAAAACAATGTGACAAAATCATTGTCCAATGGCTCCCACATAACTTCCAAATGTTGAGACACACATTTTTTAAATTTATACCAGTGAATTGGACAGAGACCATTGTTCAGATACAGAAATATCTGTTCCACTACAGCAATAGTGTGATCTTCCCAAGAGGTAGCTGTAGTAAGGATCTAGCAAATATTTTATTGGATCTGTCTAGAAACTCTGTAATACCTGGAGGATGTGGCCAGAGCAATGAGCAAGGCTTGAAGGATCCCTCTGATGAAGACAATGGGATTCTTCTTGGTGATGAAGAAGTACATCATTGGCAGAATAAACAGCCCGTGCACCACCAGGCCGCACACCACCGTAATGGCGTAGAAACCCAGCTTCTTCCCAATGGCCGAGGGGTCATCCATTTCTAGGATTTTGCCAGCTATTAGGAACACAATTCCAAATGGAAAATACCTGAGCAAAAAGAAAGACAGTCATTATTAGGAGACAGCTCGCTCCCCTCACACAGTAAGAACTGGCAGATCCTTCCAGAGGCAGTGCAGTAACAGCACTGTCTGCGTTTGGCTGTTCTGTTTCCACACGAGAGGAGGGTGCCCAGAGCACTGGGCTGAACAGTTTTTTCTGCAGGGTCCCCCTCAGCATGGCTGAGGTTATGGTGCTGGCAAAGAATGACTTTAAAATGTTTTGGTTCTGAAGGCAGCTCTGACTTTTTAGCTTCAGGCAGGTAAATTACTGGGAAAAAGGGGAATAAATCTTAAACTCCTCTCATGTGTTTGTGCTCATGTAACTGTTCATGGATTTTCATTGGAAGCTCTTAAGTAAACGTTTATGTTGCCTTTGGAAGACAGAGGAGAAACACCAACATACATTAGACGTGCTCTTGGACTGCCTGGGGGTTTGATTTGGGGCAGATAAATAGGCAGAAGAATTGTTAGTTTCTGAATCCACTCTGGACAGGTGCTTTATCAAAACAGTTGTGCTTCTGTGCACAGCTACATACAAAGCCATGGATGCCAAAAAGCTTTAGATTTAAAAAAAGTTAGAAAATCTGGGGGTATCCAACCATCTTCCACTTGCAGCTGTCCCATCTCCAGAGACTTTACACAACTTCCTCATTTTTCCAGAAATAAACGACCTCCTTTGGTATCCGACCAAGCAATCATTCCCTGACCCAGCTCAGTCAGATTGGACCACGTAGCTGGAAAGAGAGGCTGGTAGTGGTTCCCTGCCCCACATCAGGCTGAGCCACAGTGAGGGACATTCTGAAGTGGAGAGAAGGTGCAGAGCTGATGGTTCTTGTTGGCAGCCACCTGCTGTTCCTCTGGGCAGACGTGTTGGCAGGTCTGGCTGGGTCTGCAGCAGTGCTAGAAGTGATGGAAGTACCAGCTAGAGCATCCCATCATGCTTCTCCCTTGTGTGGTATGGGTGGCTCTAATCCCTCTTGGCATATCCAGGGGATTAGTAGTGCCCTTAAGGCATTCAGCACACCCCACCCAGCTATACCATGTTCTGTTATTTGGGAGTAACAACACAGAGGTTGTCCCTGTCAACAGGGTAGTACAGAC
The DNA here is from genome assembly GCF_000691975.1 of Corvus brachyrhynchos. Taxonomy (NCBI): domain Eukaryota; kingdom Metazoa; phylum Chordata; class Aves; order Passeriformes; family Corvidae; genus Corvus; species Corvus brachyrhynchos. Next base: position 5,335,816 of record NW_008238126.1, read on the forward strand.
CAGGGACAGATGTGTGTGCATCCTCAAATGCTGAGACCCTGCAAAACTAAGAGTTGTTCACCCTCGTTTATTTCCCTGGAAATAAATTTGTGAGATTTCTGTGCATTTTCTTCTGTTGAAATGTTCTTACTCTTTTTTAAAAAAATATTGATTTTCTTATTGAAACAGTTACTTACCAAACAGCAACTGCCACTATCTTCATGACAGATTCGTTCAAACACTGGCAAAAGCTGACCAAAGGGATGCCACTGTTCCCCATTCTTCCCAACATTATGCCTGCAATCAAAGCATTCAGGTTCAGTTTCTCAGGTCTTCACACACAGCCCCAGTGCTTTCCCTCCCTGCTGTAACTCAAAGTCCCCTGGCAGCAAGCCTGTGTCCTTAACCATCTGTCATAGAGCCCTGGGAGGGATTTACCTGCTCTGAGTGATCCATGGAAGACAAACTGAGAATAATTTTCTAGTGAAGGAAACTGTTTCTGCCTACAACCAGGCAACACCCAGGAGAACTTGGAAGGCAAAGCCAGGTTTTGAGGTTTGTTCTGGTAATGGGGAGTTAGTAATGAAGTCTCTGTCATATTTTTGGTAGCTTCCTGTCTACATGATAATGATTAACCTTTATAATCAGTCAAGCTTTGCAGTTTTGGGGAAGGTAAGGAAATGCAGTTTCATGGGGAGAAAGGCCAAATTGCTATAAAGACTAACCAGTAAAGAAGAAAGCAAATAAAACCCATTTATGTGCCCCCATTGCTCAGAAAGGAAATGAATACAGCTCTGGGATGTGTCACCTAACCAGACAGTGTTAGTTTCCATTAATGCATATGAATAGATGACATTTTCCTATAGCTAATTATCCTCCCTGAAAGGATTGTAAGTGAGTGAGTCAATTGCTCAAGGAAGCACTTCAAAAACCGGCTGTACCCAGGGAGTTTGACTTTGAGGGGAGCTGTCTGGGGAAGCAGGGGCTGGCAGTGGGATATATGCTGCCACTAGCTCTGGATATGCAGTGTCCTTGCTTTTAGCAGGAGCCTGGGCTCTGTCCCTTGGAGCCCACAGCTCAGAGCCACGTCTCAGGCAGCACCACTTCCAGGGCCAATCCCCTGCTGAGGCAGGGAGGGAGGCTTTTAGCTGCCTTATCCAGGGATTTCACAATAGCAGTGCACTCAAGATGTCAGTTTGTGAGCCTGTTAATACTCATCTAAGCCATAACTTCTAGGTCAGAAGACAGCACTTTCATTAAGCATGTTGCTCATCTTTGGTAATAGGACATTAACTATAGTTCAGCTCTTCTAGCCTGGTCAGTGGCTGTTTCACAAGAGTCTTGTCTTCTAAATCTGCATAATTCCAAAAAGATGAAATGTCTTCTTTTTAATTTTGCAGGAACAACTGCAACTTTCTCCTTAAAACACTGTCCTACCTAGGCATGTGTGTGTTGGTGGGGACAGGCAGGGGAGTGGGAAGGACTGGGGCCTCTGGTCTGCAGCCCTGATGTACCAAGGTCCGTTTTGATGCAAACATTTTCCTTGTAATGAATAAATAATTTGTGCTCCTCTAAGAAAAAAAGGTCCAATGTCTCAAGTTCTTTGCCACTGTTACCATCTCTAGCAGAAACTCCTGCACACTGTGAGGAGAGGCAGTGTAGCTACTCCCAGCTGAGCCAGCACGAAGGCTTTACACTCTGCCTGTCCAATATTGCCCATTCTAATGCATGCCTGGCAAAGAAGTCCAGTCGTTGACACCCAGGATGTATTCCTGGACTGAGCATACTAAGCAATTCGCCTCCTGCTTCATGGAAAGACAATTAGCTCAAATCTAAATTTAATTATTGTTCCTTTATGCCATTATGGTGTTGATGGGCCTTAAGGAACCTGTAATAACTCATACCCACCCTACTGCTGTTTTTCTCTGATGTAGAAAGACCTTTGAGCAAATAAAGCTCAGCAAAACTGTTGCAAAGCACCAACGTCTCTACAATTTTAATAAATAAAAACTTTGGAAGGCTGCTCTTCTTTCATAGGGTTTGAGGCCATATGTCTTCTGTTTCAGTGCTTCCATTTTGGGGGCGGCAGGGTGGTACAGAAGGCTGAAGACAGTGATAAATGCTTGGCTGCATCCTTTGTTCAAAACAAAAGCCTGAAATAGTCCCTGGTGATCACAGTTATTTAGGGTTTGGTGTCTCAGGTTTTTTTGTGGCTGATACAGCCATAGGTGACCCATGGGTGACAGTCCTGGTACTGTTTTCTGTACATCAGCCAGGAAGAAATCAGCTCTCAGTTTCCACCTCCTGAGCCCCAGGCCAGCAATTCTGAGGGGCTTGGTAAAAGTCATTCATTCAGTTCTGGGAAGACAATGAATAATCTTCTGTTCTCAGAAGCAGAAAATTGCCCTTGGTCCTAATAAGTACATGTAATTAATTCATTCATATCCAGTACGTTTTGACTGGAATAGTGTTTGCAGTCACATTTTACTTTGGAAATGGACTGTAAAATACTACAAACTGGGAGAGAGCCAGTTTCCAGCAAGGTTGTACATGGAATGCCACTCACTGGAGAAACTAATAAAACAGAGACAAATCCATTAATTCCAGGTTTGAATCTTGACCCCTTGTGCTGGTATGAACCATAATATAATAAATACAGTCAAAGATGTTTTATGGAACTACTTTTGCTGACCAGATTAACTTCCAAGAATAAATTAACATAAGGAAAATTTGATCAGCATTTTCTTATAAAAATCATCAGAACTTTATGATTAACTAGGAAATGTTTGTTTAAATTTCTTCTTTCAAATCCACAAATCCACAAACATAGTATAACACACATGGCACCAATGAGTTCCTCCAGCAAGTTAAACTAAATAAATAAGCCAGACAGAAGCTCTTACTGGGACAAGCTACTAGGTGGTATATAACTATCTTCATTGCAGGATAGAAAAATAAAATCGAGACGTTTCAATCAAAAAAGGAAGATCCACAGATCTAAAGCTCATAAACCAATATGGGTTGGAATACTTGTAGAGGGGCCATGGATCTGATCTGGTGGTGATTCCTCCCTCCTCTGAGCACACTGTGTTAGTGTGTCTAACAGGCAGCAAAAAATGGTTCCTAAATAAAGCTCAAAATAATTGACAAAAAAAATATGAAAAAGATTGCTAGTGAATGCACAGAAAACACAACTCCATGGAAAAAAAGTCATCAAGGATTTTCAAAATTTATCTTCAAAAGGGTGGGAGAACAGCTCTGTAACAGTCTTGCCTTTTCCCCCACAAAGTTTAGATAGAAGCAGTTAAAAAAGCTGAATCAAGAAACCAAGCAACCCAACCCCAATCCTTTTCTCTTAAATGGACACTTGGATTATTACAAACCAAACATGTCTCAAACCTACCCATCGTAGCAGAGAATATCACAATCCCAAGTACATTCATGCCATCACTAGTGCCTGGCTCTGATTTGTAAATCACTTCAGGAGGGGGAGTGATATCCAAGGCAAAATTCTGGACATTAGATCCATTCTCATCCTGGACTCCATATATTATAATGCGACGAGTAGTGCTTTCAGATGATGCTTTGTTAGATTTAATGATGGGAATACTCCTGGTGCGATACTGAAAGAAAACGAAGTAGTGTTTAATGAGACCTCCTAAGTGCTCTGTTTCAACAATGCTGCGTGTTGAAGGGAGAGGCATGAAAAAGAGAATGAACACTCCTGTCCCTGTCTGCTAAAATCTGTAAAAACAGTTGAATTTTTTGAAAAGCATAACAAAACCAGAGTTTGGTGCAGCAAACACTTTGCCTCCTCACAGAGCTACTTTCCTGTAAGACATAATTAGGAATGACTCCCTAGAGGTTCTGAGTGCCCTTCTCTTTGTGAGGTTCCCATGAAATATTCCCCCGGGTGAAATAAATACAGCCATGCCTCTTGCTCACTCAGAACTTTTAGGTGAGCTTTTCTTGCCAAATTCCAAAATGAGTAATTAGATTCTTCCCCAATACATTATTTTGTTGCTTTAACTGAAAATAGTATTCTGTTCTTCCTTTGTGTGGTGTTGCAGGGTGCTCTTAAACATATTCCAACTCTCCTCAGGTGGATGTGGAGCTGACACAGGAGTGCATATCTATTCTCTAGTCACACTAGAGAGCACTTTATCTCTGTTTTGTCTTCAGATACCATGGCTGCTGAGGCTAATGGAATGGGACTCATTAATTCCTAAATGCTGAAGGTACTAACAGTGTCTGAAGTCATATGCCATGTCTGTATCTGGGTTGTGTTTTACAAAGAAACATGTTTCACATAATGCTGGCTTATGTCTTTCATCAGTAAAAGGAACATAGCCACTTACCTGCTTGAATGTGGCCTCAACAAGATTGGCTGGAAACATGTTCCTAAAAATGAACAAATAGAAGAATAATTTCTATGGAACTGAAACCAACTTCTTTTTGCTGTGTGTTGGGTCTCCCATGATAAATCGGTTCTATGCCCTCCTGGAGAGCAGGGGGTGGGCAGGTGCAGAGGATGCCACTCTCTCCCACTCTGCCATACAGCTGTGCCTGGCTGAGCACGGCTCAACAGAGAGACAGCTCCTTGGAACTAAAGTTTTGGGACTTGCTTCCAAACACCTGAGGTGAGACCCAGGAGCTCTGGCTGCAGATTTTGGCTCTGCCACAGTCTCCACGTTGTAACTAGGGCGACATAATTGCTGGGATTCCCTTCCCCATCTGTTGACTGAGGGGATGAATGTTCTTTTATTCCATATTTTGTCTTCCCTACTTAGATAATGAGCTGTTCAAGACAGTCAGGGATGTATTCCTGAGACCCCTGGGTGCTGTAATCTACTGTGGGACTTCTAAGTACCCTGTGCTAATTCATAAACTGTAGTACCCCCGATATATTTTCATCACTAAAATTGCAAGTGATGTAGACTTTGCAGTGGTTTGGTCAAGAACAATATGCTTTCCAAAAAGAGGATCTCATTCCTGATTAAAAGAGTTGAGGTTAGAGCTGTACGGTCTGTGCTAAATTTTATTTTGATACAGTTCTGAGGCTTCAGAACAAGAACCTGAATGAAGCCAATGGCTTCATCTTTGCTCACAGCTGAGCTACAGAGGAAGACAATGACCAAACATGGAGATTGCAGGGAAACCAATAGATTTTTAATTCCAAAAGGGACTCTTTTTGTCACCTTTTATGACTTGCTGTGTATCTCAGTCTGTAACATTTCACACAATTATACCTGGAGCTAATTTATAGCTTCAGTTTGAGCTAGATACTGCTTTGCAGAAAGACATTCAATCCTAATTTGAAATGGAGAGCACACCCTCTACAGGCTTCAAAGAGGAATCATAGTATTACTGGGAAAAAATAGCTAAAAAGTCATACATTTCTATGCAGCATTTGGGAATCAAGATTTGTGTGGTGATTCTAATAGGATCATGTTCAGTAGTGATTTATTTTCAACCCTAAGCTTCTGAACCTTGGGGCAGAAGACAGTGAGAGTCTATGACCCAATTATCTCCTTTCATATACATATATCTATGCAAAGAGAAACTCCTGAATTCTCCAACAAAATGACTTTTAATTCAAAGTCCTGCTTAAACCCCAAGACAGGTTAACACTTAAATACATGTGAAAAGCCTATTCTCATTTGAAAGAGAATTTCTGTGTGCATGGACAGTTAAATGCATGCTGAACAGAGACATTGTTCAGAGCTGCTTTCCTCTCTGCAGCAGCATATACTTGCTGCTGAGGGAGTCACTGTGCAGCACTGGCTAAGAAAACACGATTTTTTTTCTATTTTAAGTGATCATAATATGACATGATGGTCACACTTAAAAGTATGAGGTAGATTCTGCATCAGTAGCATCAAGCACAGAGAGCAATTGCTACAAAGAGGTAATTAATTACAGTTTTTAGAGAGAACTGTGTGAGAAAAATTTTAATTAAATGATAGTAGTACTGTGTAATGATTGAAATGGAAGACTGAACATGAGAGGGGTTTGTTGGCCTGCTGCTTGAGAGCAGGCAAGTCTCATAAAGGCATCAGGTTGTCTCTGCAAACTGTCCACAAAGCTGCTGATTCTCTGGTTCAAATATCAAATGTGTAGCCAAAGCAAGACACAGACAAGAGACAGCTGTGCATCCTTCCCCTATCAGGTGCAGGCACAACTTTCTGCCTGAGCCCTGGGGCTTGGCTGACATGGGGAACTAACTGAGGAACAGCTGGATGGAGCTGGGCCTGGGAAGATGGAGAGGATGTTTATAGGAGGGGGAACCACTGGAGAGTAAAGATGGTTACTGCTTTATTACGCCTCATAAGGTAATTCTGCTTCCAGGTTGTTCAAGGCTTCATTAATATTAAATTGTCTTTGTTTTGTGATTTGAGATGCTGGGCTGAAAGGTGCTACAGGAGTGCTCAGTTGTGCTCTGACCTGCTGTGTGAATGGGAAATATTCTGAAAGCACAGATCCACATGGAGATTCCAGCACAGCTCTGAATATGCACCTCATGTATGAGCTGTGGCTTTACACAGCTTTTTAAATTGCTGATGATTTCCACTTTCTCCCTCATAGTCCTAATTAGTAGAATTAAGAACAATTAAGACTGCTCGAGAAAGGAAATATCATATGGTTAGTAGCTAGATTAAATATTAGACAAATTTGTAGAGGATTAAAGCATTTTGTTTCTTTATCATTCTTTATCCTGCAGGAATTACAACTACCCACTTAATACTAGATGCTGGAATTCTCCCAATATTTTTTAATATATTATGCACTGTGATCCAGTCTTTGAGACTAGCCTTACCAAAGTTACACAATTTATCCGGTGAAAGGCTGACCTGAATGTGTTTGCCAGAGCCTCGGCTTATTTTTTATTTTAAGCTGGTTTACTTGGATTGAGAAAATCCAGTATTAGCCAAAATTAACTTTTGTTAATTAAAAACATTTAAGAGAGCAATTGGTGGATGAGAACTTTAATGGACTAAAAACAAATAATGAGAAGAAAGAATCAAACTGCTAGAGATGGGAGGTGACTGGGAGGGTTTCTGGGTTCTGTCAGGCCTCTTTCAGAAGCACTTCTTGCTTGAGGGGGATGTTCTGCTACACATTGATATTTCCAGCCATGAGCTGGATGTTTATAAAGCAAGGATCTCCTGGTAGTGGTTCAGAACAAGAGACTGAAGTGAGAGGATTTGACTTTTTAGTATGGAACTGGGATGGGGAGGGCTGGCTGGATCCTCACAGGTGCCTTGGGGCAGGCCCCCTTTGGACCTCCTGCCCACCAAGCCTGAGCCCTGGGGAATGCTATGGAGAGGGAGCTTCAGTCTGGCTCAAAATCCAGACATGTGCGTTTGCCCAAATATACAACAAAATTAATGGCAGGGGGTTGTAGCCTGTCCATCTCTGCCCACCTCTGTTCCAAGCACCCAGATTGCCCCCTGTGGATCTCTACGAGCTTTACTGCAGCTGTGGATGAGATCCAGATGTACCCACATGGATCTGGTGCCAGGATCATAAAGCGAGGCTGTGTCTCTACTCAGAACAGGCCCTGTGTTTATCACTGATGTACACTGAATTAAAGACACTGCCAGCACTTACGAAGCAGTGATTCAAACTGAGCTCATCATTGCTGTCAGCACCTATAAATACTGTTGTGTTTGTTCAGTTAAGAGAGCCAAGCAGATAAAATACTTCTCAAGTTCCAGCATTGCTTTCAGATTGCTTGCAAGACACAGGTCACAAAATAATAGTGCAGGAAACTTAACGTGATCTGAGATTCATTTCTCTAGCACAAGCAATATTGTCTCTAACCTCAGTGGCGCAGTTCAGCATTCCTAGCAGAAATAATTTCACAGAAGAGTAGGGAAATAAATCTACTGCATAACAGTGACTGAGTCTGGTTTAAAACATACATAAATTTATGTCTGAGACAAGGATATAGTTGTAAAACAGAAATTGAGACGTAGGCTTTCTTTGTTACATAAAAAATTAACGCTAAATACTGCCTGCCCTGAGGAATAACGTTTCCCAGAGCATCGTCTGCCTCAGGAACTCTGCCAGATAGAGCAGGAGTATTCCGCTGAGGCTAAAATGGTGAATGTACACGAAACTTCAATATCAGCTCGATGAACTTTCTAACAGACCTGAGCTACTGAGCCCCAGCTGGCACAGCGGGCCTGGCCTGCATTTGCTGTGACAGCAGCACCTACACACAGGTGACCTACTAATCACCATCTTTGACTATGGCCTGCTGTGATGCACAGGCTGCTGCATTCTACAAGCAAATTTTGGAGCCCTTCCCTAATTCTGCATGGGATAAGAGGATTCAGATGTATGAGTTAGGAACATGTATGTATATGTAATACAAGACAACTACGGCAACATGTGTTCTGTAATTTGGTAGTCATGGATTTTGAGAAAATCCTAAAGATTTGTATGAAGTGCAGGCAGCACCTGGTCTGAGCAGCAGGTGTGAGGGTGCAGCTTCCCCTTAGACACAGGACAAATTAGCATCTTGCCAAAAGTGGAAGGTCCTCTTCCCTTCCCTATTGTCTCCCAGCAACTGACCTATGAATTAACACAGTTGATTGTTTTTTCTCCCCTAATTTCAGCTGCTATAGGAAGCTGAATTGTGTTAGGAAGCCATTCTGCCCCCAGGATGTGGGAGCCCTCTTGTCTCTTCGGAAGGTGGTTGGCTCTGAGAACCACGGTAGTGACACAAAGAGCAGTGCTGTTAAACTGTGTCGCTGTGATGCTGTTAACTGAACTGTCCAGAGAACATGAGCCTGCAGCTACTGGGACAGCTTGTTTGACATCTCCTGGATAACTTCTGTTAGAAATAACAGGCCAGATTCTGGTTTCAGTAAGGCTACTGAATATCTGAAATACTCATCCTGAGTCCTGACTACAGCATCATTAACTCAAACCATTCAGCTTTTGCAGATCCTCTCAGTCAGAAATGAGGCCAGCGGCTCTAGTGCAGGACAGCCACAGGTACAGCAGATGTTGTTTCCTTGACTCAGAACACCCCTTCTCTCTGGCACACTCTGTGCTCTGCAGCCCCAATCTGGTTTTGCTCTCAGACTTTGATGTTATCAGCACCTAATCCCTGCCACACCAGACAGTCTGGCTGCAGTCTCCCACGCTGTGGAATTAAAGCCACCAGACTGGGGGTTTTGCTACATATGTGTCCTCATAATATTTATTGGCCTATATTTGCACTAGGCATAAAGCAGCTTTGGACACTCTGCTCTCAAATTTGAGCTAGCGTAGCTGAGCTTGCAAGAACATTGTTTTAAGGCTGGGAATTTGACAGGATTCTAATATTTAAGTGTTTGAGACCTTACCCTGTCACTCTATATGGCAAGGGTACAGACAGCAAAAACAGAGCCTGAAAAGCTTGACACGAGAACTGTAAAGTTTCCAAGTTTTTCCAAGAATGAACAGCACCGTAGCTCCTATTTACTATAGGCTGAGGTAATTCTCAGTGACATTACCTTAATCTCAAGAATCTGTTCACTTTTTATGTCCTCTGCATGAATTCATCATCAGCTGTGTAGGCTCCTCACTACTGTTACATATGAGCAACAAATCCTGTCCTTAGCCATACATTTGAAATATCTTCCTGCTGGTGTCAGGGGGCTCCAGCAGGGTTTGCACAGCTGAAAGCAAAGGCAAAACTTAACCCAGGAAGACCAAACAAACAACCTATAGCAGGGGCCACGTGAGAAACCATCTTGCACATCAGTAGTCACCTCCAGTGCCTCATCTCATTACTCAGTACCAATCATACTACCTCCTGCTAAAACTACCCAAGAAGGCTTTTGCAGAATTAATGAGGCCCTAAAATCCTCATTATTGTGATAAAAAGTACTTAGGGAATGCAAAAATCACTAATCGGGTCTAAGTTATTTTGTCTTGCTTAACATTTTTCAAAGATCAGAGCAGAACCCATACTGTGGAATCATTTTGTCAAATGTGGACTTTTTATCTGTCCTGAGGGCTGCATGGTGTTTCAGTTCCAGTAAGGGATCTGAACTTTCTTACCCTGCTTCCTCTGAGAGAAAAGGTCCTGACACAGCCCTAACAGGGCTATGGCTTTCTGAGAGTGGAAGCACAAGTAAGTACATCACAGCTTTAAGCATCTTGAAAAGGCTGAATTATATCAAAGGTAACATGACAGGCCCAATGTATTTCCACTGTGGTTCCAGCAAGGCAAGTTATTCCATAAAAAGTATATATTTGTAGAAGATGTCCAGACCAATTGTCAGGAGGATGGACAACATATTCCCCTGCAAGTTCGAAGCTTTCCTAGTGCAGTTTTAATTCCTGCCCCCGTGCACCTCCCCCTCTGTGACTGCCTCCTGACCAGAGAGCAAATTTTGCTATGTAGTCCATCTCCTCGGGGTGGTTTTCATCACAGAATTATCTTTTTTCCATGTTGGATTCCTTTTGTGCCAAATAGGGACCACACATTTAGAGGCTTCAGAGTCCTTTGTAAATACTTAAGGTTAGGGCTCCTGTGAAGATTGAACTCTTAAAAAATAACCAGAAGCGAAGACCTGGTCCCAGTGCAGAACAGTTCTGGTACCAAGTTGGTTTTGTGAGATAAAAGAACACTGGCAATCTGAAATGAGTAAAAATGGTACTTTGCCATAGGGGACAGATAAATATTTCCATCATAGTATGCAGTGGCTTTTGGCAAAAGACACATTAATGTACAGCATAGTTATTTTTAAAAGTTCTTTCATAGTTTAGTGCATCATAATGGATCATTTAGTGCACCCTTAAATATCTTACTGTGTCTACATACAATTCAGGCTTCAGTTGTAAACTTTTAAAGATGTGATTTCTGATTCTGCACAGCCTGGACTTTTTCCAAACTACAATAGCTACTGTTTTTTTCCTGCCCTATTTTCAAGAAACACAATTTCAATAATATAGAATGTAGACCTTAGCTTGAAAAAAGGGAAAGGAAGTGATTTTAAAGAGTGCTCAGGATTCCCATGAAAACATAAATCCTCTACAGTGTTTATATCCTCTTCTAACTCTTAATGGTATAAAAATAAAGCCTCTCTTGGTTAAGCCAAATTGGTTTTCAGGGTACCTGCTATTAAATTGGATGCAATCCTGAATAGTCAGTGGTAAAATGCTCTGATTTCTCCTTCCAGTAAACTTCAGAAATGTACAAATTTATTTGTCATGGGTCAAGGTGTAATTTGATCCTGTCTGCATTCACTGAATAGGTTTATTTGGGGCTTTGAGCTGAGTAAGTTTATGATGCCACGCTGTCTTGCTAGGCCTGAGAAAAACTAACAATGTATATGGACCCTGCACCTGCTGGTGCCCAGATCTGCAGTCAGGCTGATATAAAACAGGAGGGGAAACCCAGTTTGGCTGGGACTTGTTTCCTCATGTGAATGTTTATGGTGTTTGCTTGTTTGTTTTATCTCATAAGCCAAATTTCATTTCCCTTAGTGACAAATGCAGGTGGCATGATTTCAGTCGCAGCAGAATTTCCCCTTCTAAATCAAAGGTAACAGATGTAGTGGAAATATTAACTGCTAATGTCAAAAGTGTGGTCCTGGCTCACAAAACTAGTTTTGCAAATGTTTGTCCCCAAATTATAGGCATTTGCTATTCTCCTAGTCAGGTGCTTAGGCTACAAAATTAAACAAACCTAGTATTTTAAACTGAACACTACTCCTGTAAATATGTCCCTTCTGTCCTTTTGAATAAAGCACTCAAAATTTGAATTACTTAAAAAAAATGGTATCTTGCCTTTCTTAATTTCTTAACTCATAATAGGCTACTAAAATGTCAGTCTTATTTTTGGGGACAAAGTATTAAGTTAATTTCAGTAATTCCCACAGGAAGAAGGCGGCGAAGGTGTTCATTGATTCACTGCTCTTGCTGTTAAGGTATTCCAAAGCCACTTTCCTAGAACAAGAACCCTACCAGGTCTTGTATGAGCTGGGAATATGTTTCTGGCCCCACAGAATTTTCTGAACAACCCCCAATGAGGTAATTTCTTTTCCATGTGTTTTGGTTCTCTAGCTGTAAGAAAGAAAAATGATCCTTGCCTACCTCACAGAAGTATTGCACATCATGAGAATGAATCCATAAAAACTCATAAAGCACCAGGTGCTTAAAGACAACATTATCCTTAGCCTGAGGATTATATAGAGCTTTAAATGGAAGAAAATATACTTTCATAGGCCTTGCAGTGCTTGCAGCAGAAACCTTGAGTAAAATGAGGGCATCTTTGTACATTTCTCTCAATGCAGCAATAAAGTGGTGGCTAAAGAGAGAAGCATCTTCAGAACAGCATCTCCTGCACAGCTTCAGACTCACAGCTGCCTCCTGAACTTGTCCTTAGTTCAGATCCAATAGAGAGGGGTAGGTTATACAAAGGGAGGTTCCTGCACAGGAACCACCTGGTTAAATGGGCATCTTCCACAGGCAGCAGAACATTCTTGTCCCCAATCTCCTGGGGTTCTCTTTAGAAAGGAATTAATTCTTTCAAGTACTGCTGTTTAGAGTGGCAAAAAAAAAAAAAAAAAGGTTTGAACTGTGGATGCAATTTTTGAGGCATGAAATTCAGAATGTTGATGAGATTATGGATTTCCTGGCTGATGTGAGGTTTAGAGCCATTTCAGAATTATGCCGCACAGTGTCACTATTATCTTCTCATCAAGTCATTCCTGTTTGGGGTTTTTTGGTTGGTTGGTTGGTTTTTTCTACATAACAGACAAATATACAGGGGAAACACCATCTAAGAAATAATGCAAAATAATAATAATGGAGTTATTGATTAGCATTGCAAGTGTTTAGAATAACGACAAGGGTCTGCAATAGTTTTTGGTTTCATTTCTTGCTGATTCAGTATGTTCTTTAATTTCTAATTAACACCACTTCTAAAAGCAAAAACCTCACACAAAAATTCAAGACATTCAATTTCTAGCAACATCCTTCCTGTCAAAGATTCTAGACTTGACAATGTCATATATAACATCACAAGAAATAATAATGTTTTTCATCATTTCAAAGTGGCTTCAAATCTGGAATCAATGAGGCTGAATACATGTATCACCATGCCAAAATTTATGCTTTCAAAATAAACCTGACAATAATGTCACATATATCATCTCTCCACTTGTACATTTAGCATTCTTCATTTGCAGAATACCAGATGTTTCCTGTGTAAACTTCTGGGCACATATGCAATTGATAAATGGAGAGGAAATTAATGAATTGAGAAGATAAGCCAATCTGGGCCGTAAAAGATGGTCTCCAGCTGTGAATGGAAGTGATTTATCATTGAGCTAAAGGATCAGCTTTGCTAGCTCAAACCAGCGGGTACATCATTACATTTAATCCAGACTTCCACACAGATATTTAAGAGTCTTGCAACTGACTGCAGCAGAGCCAGAATTTCACCCATAGTGTTTGCCTAGGCTGAAAGCCCATTCCCCACAGTTTTGTTGTTATTATTTATTTATTTATTTAGTAAGTGCAGTTATTTCTGTAGCAGAGGAATAAAAACCATCAATTTGTGCTCTTGGGGTAGAAAGATTGCAGCTGTGCATGCTGCTTAGCACAGCAAAAGAAGACTGAGCTTTATTCTCTCTTTTTAACCTTTGGCAATGACAGGGGCTTGTTGATCTTGTCATTGTTGACACCTGCCCAAACCAGTGAAGAATGTAAGGTTTTGCAGACTAGAAGCACATGGCTGTTTGGAAACTTGAATACCTGAAATGTGCACACAAGCTATTATGACTTGCTCTGGTAAATATTTGTGGAAAGTGAAATTATAGAAGATACTTGCAGATGTTTAGTTCAGGACATGATTTTTTACCTGCAGTGAGGCTTAGTGGAATAAAGTGTTCCCAAACCTTACCATGACACCCCTGGTGTACAGGGAGTAGCCAGACAGAGGTGAAGAGATGAGATTGTAACTCAGATCTTGGCTTCCAGTCACACATTCTGTCATTTTATGCAAACACAATAGTACAGAACTGAATTTCGATTTTAAACCCCAATTTACTTTCCATCTGACTCATCTCCATGACAAGCTTACTCTGAGCCTCTAAAGGCACCTAGGCTTCTGTAAGAAAAGGGATGGGAACCTGTAGTGAGGGAGACCCTTCCCAGACAGAGCTGTAAGGTCAGTTTGGGTGTAACACTGCATCCCATGTCCCACTGTGCCTTTACTTGTCTAAGACTGAGGCCTTAGAAGCAGCTCAGCATGCTAGAAATGGTTTCCAAACCCTGCCACTATGAAGACAATCATTAAGGTCATATTTTTCTTAGATTCTCTTTTACTTCTTATTCTCTTTACTTCTTACTCTGTCATACTGAGGGATTCAAAGCTCCTGTAATTCACTCTTGGTGTAGGAATTACAGTCCTTTGTGCAGCAGGAACAGAATAATGTGACTTGACCTGATGTCACAAATGGATATGGGAATTCCACTGCACATCCATACATCATGGCAAAGTCACTGGGGAGATACAGATGAGTATCTTCCCAATGCACATGAAGACAGTGGTTTTGTGAAAAGCTACAAAAGAGAGTGTTCTCTGCTGCTGCTCCATGACTAAAATAATTTGGCCCATTCTCACAAACACATTGATGAAATACAAGTGACCTGGCTAAACACAACGTGGAGGAGAAAAAAAAGATTTTTTGTAAGCTTCTCCTCCCAGTTCCTTCTGATTTCAAGTCCAAATAAGTCTAATTGAAGTACTTTGTGTGCTGACATGCTGTCAGGGTCAGGAATTTGGGTTTTTGAAAGACAAACTGTGCAATGTTTTTGATTTCAGTAAGTTGAACTCCAAAGAGAATTCTTTGTGGTACAGATACACATTTGGCCTGAAAGCCCTTGCCTGGTGTAGTATGAGATCAGCAACTTGAGGAACTACCAAACAAAGGCAAAACTTGGTCTTTCTGCTTGAGCAAAATAAATCCGAGGCACAGAATAAGTTCAGTCAAGAAACTAATCCCACTAGCACCTGAAATGCTGGGACAGAGAGGGATTTCAGGCAAGGCTATCAAATTCCAGCAGTGCCCTAATGCTGCTCTAAAAGAACAGCTGTGTCTTTTGCCAAACAAAGTAAAACAAATACGGAAAAGCCATAAAGCAGAATAAAAAATACACAATATTGGTCTTTCTAACCATGTCCTTTATCTGCAAATTGGTATGAACAGTACTAACAGCACTTTTAAGAATTATTTTCTGAAGAATGTGTATTTCATCCCTTTATTTAAGGTTTTGCCTATTGCAACCATATACCCTTATTTAAATTAACATCACATTTTAATACTCCTTTGACCTTAATAATGGATTTGATGGTGAGGTCCACAGGCTACATGGAATTCTGTGGGATATAAAAGACCTGCTCCATTGTTGTTAGTTGGTGGCCATTCATTTAAATTTTACTAGAAACTGTCAGTATAAACATCCGATAACTTGAAAATCATCTTCTGAAATCTACTTTTTTCTCAATTTAAACACAACATATATCCTTAGATTCAGAACTTAGGCTCAGGCCACAGTTCCTCACACAGTTCTGTACAAAATGCTGCATTCAGAAAGCAGAAAGAATGAATGTCATTACCGGATTAAGTCCAGCAGTGCATCTGCAGAGCTCATGATGGGCTTTCCACCCTCCTCAGTGCTCTCCTTCTGTGCTGCTCCACCAGGGTGGATAATGGAGACCATAATTATTCCCACAATCACAGCTACAAACGTTGTCCACAGGTAGTAAGTGACAGTTATGATTCCCAAGCGACTGGAAGTCTTGGCATCCAGGGCTGCAAGCCCAGACATCAAGCTGGGGGAAGAAAACACAACACAAATTTTATCTTTTGCATTATGTTAAGGCAGCTGTAGGCCTAATTTCTGAATTACTCCAGTCTGCCTGCTTCTCTTACAGCTCGTTCTACATGTCAGTGTTTTTATAAGCTTGCCAGTAACACTAAAGCTATAGTCTCTGTGTCTGAAGAGGTGTTTTCCAATTGCCAGGTCAAATCCTGGTTACTGGAAGGAACTTGCAAGCTCAGGCTGCACATGTGGGGACTGAATCCTACTGAGTCTTCCCTGAAATTCCAGTGACAGTTTAACACAAGTTACACATGTGATGGCTCAGTTCACAGGAGCAGTGGCAATAGTTATTAAAACTCTGTGTATGAAACTCTACACATAATTTACAGAATAGTAGAATAATTCAGGTTTGAATGGGCCTCTGAAGAAAATCTAATCAACCCCCTCACCCCTTCTCATGTGAAATAGGGACACAATTTTGAAATTAAAAACATTAAGGGGCAATTTTGTCATATATTCCTTTCTTTACCTAAAAGAGTAACTTTTTTTCTTTTCTAAATCAATTTAAAGCACAATTTATTTTTGCTTTACCAGAGGGCACATTGGGAGCAGACTGTAATTCAGTGTGCTTCCAGTCTCAGTGAAAACAGTGGATGGGATGCAGAGGAAACACCTCCATGGGAAGTGTGGCTGCCCAGTTGGGAGCAAAGAACATGCTGTGATCACTTCAGCCTTTTCATAGAATCAGAGAATAATGGAGTAATACAATCATGGAATATGCTGAGTTGGAAGGGACCCATCAGGATCTTTCCTCTTCAGCTCCCTGTCCAGCACTGCCAGAGCATGAGCAGTGTCCATCCTCTTGCTTGTACAGTTTCCCAGTGCCAAGCCATACAACTCTCTACCATGAGATCTAGCTCCCACTGACCCTCTTTTACAGCCAAATAAGACAGGGCACTCTTTGGCTCCTGAAGTTGCTTCAGGCTGCTCTGACATAGACCCTGATGCAGTTTCCAAGCAACCCGAGTCTGATATTTGGCTTTCCCCTGACAGCAGTGTTGTTCAGGACTTTAAACTGAGATTTAACTTTGGATAATTCTCTGTGAACTCTCCAAAGCATGCATCTCAGGAAAAGTACCTGTTAAAATACCACATTTACTATTTGGTGTGTCCAGCTTTCTCATCAAAACAGACCTGTTTATCAGGCCTGTTCTCATAAACATTTTCGAAGCTGCACCTCCTTGAAAGAGATATCCTTAACCTCACTCTGCTGAGAGAGGTTGTCTAGAGCCAATGCTAAAGTGCAGCTTAACCTTTATAGTAGATTTAATGAAATCAAATGGGTGGATTTAGTGTTCAGGTTCCTGCTATCCACTAGATTAATTAAGAAAATGTATTGCTTTTCTGCATTGCCAATCTCTCATCTAGCAGGGTTTTGTTAACACTATAGGAGCAAGGCTGTACTGGAGTTTGGATAATTTAGAAAATGAGCATCTGAGTAACTCACTCATATAACCATTGTTCTTTGCTGTTATTTATCATTGGATTTGATAAAAATCCCACCTTTCTGTGTGTCTGCAAAGCACTGTGTACAAACACAGCACTGCATTTTGAAAATA
>NW_008238126.1:5353298-5360787 GCF_000691975.1 Corvus brachyrhynchos
GCAGAAGAGTAGATATTCTAAAACATATTTTTTATAAAACAGTTAAGATAAATACTTTTATCTCAAATTAATGTGACAGTTTTCTGTTAAAAAACCCCTATGTTGCTATTAGATTTCTAGGAGTGAACTCTTCTCTCGGGCTGAGGTTCCACAGGGCACTGAGCCAGTTTGACAGCTCATTGCTGCAGAGAGTGGATACCTGTATTGTACTAGACTACAGCACTGTTCCACCCCCACATTCCCAAGGGGGAAGAAAAAAAAGAAAGAAAAATTAAAATCAGGTTGATTTTTAACTAGCTGGACATTTTTCATGGTAACAATTTTCAGGGTTTTTTATATATGCACGGCAATGATACCAGTGGTGTGAAGGCCTGACTGTTGAGCAGCAGAGCTGTAACCTGTAGGCAGAGCAATTCCTTGGAGAGGGCACTGCAAAGGAGATGGATAAGGCACTACCAAGGAGACAGAGAGTTCCCTTCCCTCCCTGGTACTGCCCTGGAGCCACTGTCAGCGTGGTGAAGCCACACTGTTCCTGTTGTCCTTGATGCCTCTGTGCCGTGTTTGTTCTACAGAACAACAGAGGGATGAGGACTTGTCTTGACCACTCACCTGAGAAGTATTTCCCGAAGTACTTAGGGAGAAAAATCCTAATTAAATATGTCCAGTGGTTCAAGTGACTTTAGGGTTGTTACCTCAGCCTCAAGATGCAGGGCCTTAGGATTTGGGAGGATGTTGTTCACCTGGAATCTAATCTCACCTTGGCTCATAGGTGACAAATCCTGAGGGGGCTAATAATGAGATTTCTATGTCTTGGGGATATTCATTAACTAAAGATCATCATCTGTAATGAGATTATCCTGTCACCAGATAAAGTCATGCTCAGTTCATGCTGTGATAAGAAAGTCCTCAAAAGTAATTAATTATGAAGGTGCAGTGGGGTAACTGTGATGTGACAGAAGCATGAACAGAGGTCTGGGGTCAGATAAAGCCCTATATTCTCCATGGCCTGCAGTGCTCAGTTTTAGGAAGGGACCACTGGAACCAGTTCTCCAAAGACTGGGGAGTTTCATTGGTCATGTCATTTTAGGCAATAGCTCAGAATCATTTCAGAAAGAAATGCCTGCAACTAGAACGAGACAGTAATCACTCATTCACTATTTTTTGTTTCACTGCATATGTTTGATGTCAGAAGGAACAGGACAAAAGACACAAAGATTAATAGACATATTGGTTATCACAGTTATTGTGCAAAGCAAGTAATACACAATATATCACAGGAGCTTTTTACTGTTGATCTCTAGAGTTCTAACATTCACACAATGTAGCCAAAGGATGACAAGAAAAAGTACTCTTCTTACTTCCTAGGGAGCAGGAAGGCCAGGAGGAATAAGCTTCCAGCTAATTTAAACTAAGATCACTGTGTCATGCTCAGGGCTTCCCTTTAAGTCTAATTTTCATCAGACATTCTTGGCTACATAAAAACTTCCTTAAGAGTTTCCCAAGATTCTTCTAAGCCAGAACAAAGCTATTCCCATGGCTTCCACTACTAGACTCTCATGAAACACACTGGAATGGAAAACAGTGTACCTTTAATTCTTGTCAAACCTCAGAATCTGGTTGGCCTTGAAATAAGAGGGCAGATATTTGATTCATAGATTAAAATCATTTGAGATACTGTGCAGCTAAGTAGCTCCCACACATATGATTCATGTGTAGTTTCCATAACATGTTTTAATGATTGCCAAATGGATAAAACAATGGATCCAAATGGATTAAGACAATAAAATACAATCTGCAGCTTTTCTAAATAACTACTGTGCATCTCACTCCTTTAATCAGTCTGGGAAAAAAAATCCCTCAAATTGTAATTTAATGTTCAGAGACCATTTCTTAGCTTGTATAGAAAAAGACCTGTCAAGCCTAAAGGGAAGGGGAAGACATCTTCAATTTTAGGAATTATATGTGACTAATTAAAAAGGTAAAGTCAGTTTCTACATTGTTTAAAGTATTTGTAATTGTACAAACCAAAGAATCGAGTACTAAGTTTCATGTCTGCTTTGAAGGAAATCTGTGTAAAACCCCCAAAACTAATACAGAATTTTTGATGTAAAGAAGGGAATTCTTTCCAATATCTTGGAAATCTAATTATGCCCATGCAAACAAATAGCTAAACCCTTTTGAGTACCTCTAGGCTTGTTCTGGCTGTCTCAGATAAACATCAGGTATTTTAGTTACAAATAAAAATAGAACTTTCTATCTTCTCTGCAGTTGTCTAGGTTTTTCTGTTGCTTTCTGGTAAAAGCACACTTTTTTGTCCTGTCTCAAGATCAAGCCCTATATCCCCAGAAAGGGAAAATACAAGAAGCTGCTGCTAAGACCCCATTCTGCATGTTTATTTTGTCTTCCTCTCCACCAGAAGCCATCTGGATGTTGCTTTGAAATAGATGGATATGGATAAAGTTATCAGAAGGGATTAGTGTGATTAGAAAGACATTAATCCTGTCAAGAAGTAATGGTCAAGTATTAACCACAAACAGTTGTTCCTAGAATGATGTTAGTTTTCATTCATCCTGTTCTCTCCCTCCCATTCTCATTTCGTAATTGCATGCCATGGAAAAGACCTTCCTAAGCAAGTTCTCCCAGTGAGGCTGGGAAGTGCCTCTAACAGCTACATTAGAGATGATTATATTACAGCTGAGCATCATGAAAGGGAAGTGCTGGCTTCACTAATGATGTTTGATCATGCAGGCAGGCTGTCGTTCACCTTTTTGTCAAGGTCAGTGCCTTCAAGTCTCAACATGATAATAATGTACATTTCCATAGCACAGGCCATTTAATCATCTCAAAATGCTTTACCAGTGGAACCTCCTCTCATGCAGGAAGGCAGTATCTCCATTTTATAGACAAGGAAACAGAGAAATTAAGGCACTTTTAAATAAAGGCAAACCACTTACAGTGAAAAAAAAAAAGATCTGCCTAAGAGATCTCTGTACTGCAGTGAACCATCACACTTCTCATCTGTGCCCAGCTATCTGTGCTTTCAGAAGAGTCTGCTTCTCTTCCATGGAGGCACCATTTTCAGAGTAACGTTTGCAACAGAGAAAATAAAACTCTCTACAGTAATGAAAGAAAGAAAGTAATGAAACTTTCTCTGGCTCTTTTTATAGTTTAATGCTCGATTTGTTCTTAGTCTCTAGTGTAGTTCAAATTATTTCCGCACTGAGAAAGTGGGATGAGAATGACTTTTTCTTTTCAGGATATCCTTTTGCTTTCTTCTAATATGAAAAACACCTACAGAGCAAGACACTGCCATGGCTGCAGCAGAGAAAGGACAGTGGTAGTGCTGGGAAGATCACAGCCCAGCCCTGTCTCTGCTTCACCATAGCACATGGTCTGCCCTTCCTGACAGAGATTGTTACAGTAGTTTTGCAGACTGCTGGTGTACTTCAGGCTTTTGCTGATCTGAACACAACTAAGGGGCCGTCTTGGTCACTGTGGTCAGTGGAATGATCCCCAATGTCATGTATTATTAAAAATTTCATAGTATCCCAGCCTGATTTTCAAATGAGTTGAGACATCTAGAATCTTCGTGAAGGTCCAGGGGGCTACTAAGGTTCATCTCCTGTGCAAATCAAGTAATAGAAAACAGCTTTTTTAAAGTTTAGATATCTTAATAAAAATGAAATCGTGCCTAAGCTCAAAAAAGCCCAAATGCAGAAAGTGGTAGCTGTACTACAAAGAGGACTGCTGCAGCAGTTTCTGTATGGTTGGATTACCAGCTGTAAATAGCACTTGCAATGTGAATTCACTTTTCAGAGCCTCAGTATGTAGCTATTTTACTAAACACAGTGGAAGCCCAAAGGTGTCAGGCATGATGGAAAATCTGGCTCTTGATCTTCAAGCAACAAAAACATGTTAGAAGATCTTGCTGTGTGCAATGCGCTGTTTGCAGTGATTGTGTTTAATTCCACAGCTAAGGTGCTAGGAAAGAAACCAATCTACATTTCTAATACATCATAACATGCATAATTTTGAGATTTTGTTTCTTAAATTGCTTTATAAAATAGTAAGATTTTTATTTTTTACCCAAAATGTTGATACCTCCTTTATCATCCAACACTTGTGACTCTTAATGACAAATTAACATACACAGCAAAAATCCTGCCAGGAATTCACACAATGCATTTAATTTTCTCTTTCTTGTGCAGTAGGAAATCTGCTTTTATGGACTAATGTAAACAAGGCAGGACTTTGTACAGCACACTGTGAAGGCTGATGTCCAGTGGCTGCTCTGTCACCTGCGTATGTGAGGTTACTGTGATAACATGAGTGCTGGAAGGGAAGAACAGCAACCTTTGGTCACTGACTGATAAAGGAGATTGCAGTGTAGCTCATGCAGAATTCAGGCTGGCTTGTTGACTTCAGCTGTTGTGATATAAAAAAAGAGTTTCCTAAATTCAAAGGTCAGAATGCAAACAAACCCAAATTATCTATTAAATATGGATGTGCAGCTTCACGTAGTGGAAGGAGCCAAGAACCCTATTAATACTTGGTTTTTTCTTTTCTGTCAGTTCTTTCAAGCATTTTTAGATTAAGGAAAAAGCAAAAGGATTTGAAACACAAATTTGGATTATAAACAAATGTCAGATTTATTCAACTGGTTTTTGTCTAAGGAAACAGAGGGAATCCAGCCAGCCCCTCAAGCTCCACGTCATTCCCATTCCTTTGTGAGACACTAAGTATTTTAGAGCTCTCAGAGGACTACAGAAAAATTCTATCAGGTTGCAAACCGTTCATACCCCATTTGTAATCTCTTCAGTGCTTTCTACACCCATTCACTCTGTGGCCACAGATTCCTCTTGCACATCACTAGATCCCTACTGACACTCACTAAATTATTGGTACTGAGTTGGTCCAGTTTTGTCATTATGATGTGTAATTGCAACATGTCATTTTTCACTGAAACAGTCTGGACCTCTGGGTTGCACAAACAAAACAAAACACTAGAAAACAGTATTGGATCTGACCATTAGACTTACTGTTCCTAAACACAGCTAAGAACTTTGATAATGTTCCAGATGATAATGTGGAGAAACTTCTGAATATGTCTGAGACATGGAGGAGGGATAAAAATTTTCCTCTACAAGCTGAAGCATCTCAAATGAGGACTTTTTGGGGTAATCCGACACCAGTTCTGCAATATAATAGCAATAAGGAGAACTGAAAATAGTATAATGGTGTCAAGTGAGATTGCTTTCTGACTGGTTCTTCTTACCCTTGGGTAATCCTTCTCTTTCAGTTTCATCCAAGTAGTTTTGCTTTTCACTCTGAAAATAAATATATTTATTCCCTCTAGTCATCTCCTTAAAACTCACTTCTCTACACTTTCTCCACAATACAGACTTGAGATGATATATCCTAGGAAAGGGCTAACAGCTTGTTCTCACTGGGGTGAAATGTACTTTTATTATTATTTACATTACAGTGATACACATTACAGGTAGTGCAGAAATGGGGCTCTATACACACTTCATGTTATCATTCAGGTACCCCACAGATTTCCCCATACTAACCCAGCAGAAGGTTTACCCTCCTCTGTTGGGGAAGACCTGTTCCTCAGGCCGATATTTTTCCATCACAGGTGAAACAGAGGGGAAAGGCCAGAGTCCAATAATGTGAAGAAAAAAAGCCCTGTGTTTCCAAAGCAATTTCATTCTATGGGAAGATACATCTGCCTTGGTACTTTATGAAACATTTTTCTGAGCACGCTCTTCAGAGACCCAGAGGCAGCATTTTGCAGCTGCTCAGCACATCACTAGATAATACAGTACATAAATTTGATTGCAGTGGATTACAGAACCATAGAATTGTTTAGGTTGAAAAAGACCTCTAAGGTCATCAAGCCCAACTGTTCCTTATTGCGGCTGGGTTGGGGACTGTGGCTCAGACCCAGGAAGCCGGGACCGACCCCGAGAGGGTGTCCCGCAAGGGAGTCTTCCAGAGGTCTACGGCGTTCCCTCAGCTGCCGGGGTGCCTTCGCAGAAAGGTGCCTGTCTCAGCAGGCTGTCAGCTCTCTAGGCATTTCAGCGAGAGTGATTTTCAGCTCTTGTTCTGTGAGGCAAACCCCAGGCTGGACCGGGAGGAGAGAGACGAGAGGCTCGTTTAGCAGCTCCGCGTGAGGCAGCTTTATTAGTCCGTACCCCGCGAAGGGGAGGCTAGGGATGAGCTCTCCAAACTCAAAGGGGGAGAAGGGTAGATCTTATAGGGATACAAGGGTGGGTGTGAGAGAGTGGAAGCCAATGGGTTGCAAAGAATCTACACAGAGTCTCCCAGAGGATCATGGTTCTTGTTTTCTCTCACCCTCACCAGGAAGTGCTGCCTTTTCCAAGGGGATCTTGCTGGGGGGTTATGCAATCTCCTTATCTCAGCAGGCCTCTCTCCAGGGCAGGGGCTGGGCACGCCCCACAGTTCCTTGCCCCGGCACTGCCAAGTCCCACTAAACCATGTCCGCAAGTGCCACATCTACTTGTCTTTCAAATACAAACCAGTCTGGCAGCAGCACAAGGGTAAGAACAGAGTGGATGGTATTTAGGTGAATGGTTTAATTCATACATAGCAGAAAAGGCCAAGCCAAAACTGACCAGAACCTTATGTTATCCACCCTTTCCCATTTAGTCTTCAGGTAAATTATGTGTCAAGACAACATGGAAAATACCTCTTGGTACCAGGGATGTATTAGAAGAAACAGTACTGCACAAATTCTCATTCACATAAAACCAGCATTATTGAGCTAATTAATTTTGGCTGCCCTCTTTATTTAAATATAATCATAAATAGAAAAAAAAATTTCATAGCCTTTTAGACATCTGTTTTCCTTCCGAATGGATATTATACTGATCAGACAGTGGTTTATAATCATGATAAAAGGTTTAGATTGCCAATTGCAGTACAGGTCTTGGAGATTTTGGGTCAAACTTTTCATCTCTAACAAGTGGTGAGCTTAAGTAGTAAAACACTCAAACAATCTCCAGTGTGTGGTTTATTGCCAGCTTCATCTACAGCTGAGAGCAAACAAACAGTGCCCAACACAACCTACCCAGGCCAATGGTCTGTCCCACAGCCTTGTTTTAACTCCCAGAGAATAAATATGCTGTTGCTGCGAGGTACTCTGGGGATGTGTGCACAGCCACTGAAGCCATGCATGGCTGTGCCCTTGCTCTGAGCTGCCAGGGCAGGGATGGGAGCCCTGCAGCCACATACGTCCTTCGCAGGAACTTGGGTGCAAAGCTGCGCTAATGCGGTTGTGCTGCTTCCAGCACCAGCCAGCCCGATCTGACACCAGCCAGAACCAGCCAGCACCATCTGACACCAGCCAGCACCAGCCAGCACCATCTGACACCAGCCAGCCCGATCTGACACCAGCCAGCACCAACTAGCACCATCTGACACCAGCCAGCACCATCCGACACCAACCGGCACCCTCCAGCAC
>NW_008238126.1:5360815-5370085 GCF_000691975.1 Corvus brachyrhynchos
TCCGACAGCAGCCGGCACCATCCAACACCAGCCAGCCCGATCCGACACCATCCAGCACCATCCAACACCATCCAGCACCATCCAACACCAGCCAGCCCGATCCGACACCATCCAGCCTCATCCGGCCCAAGGCTGCCCAGCTGGGATGGCAGCATAAGGGACTGCCCAGCTGCCTGCACCCACAGCATCTCCTCTTGCACACCTTACACCACTGTGAACTCTTCAGGGGTAATTAAGGAGTTCTGAAAGGCAATATTTGCTATGGCTCAGTACAGCTGAACAATGACAGAATTCCACTAGGACACAATGAGCAATATTTGTCATTGGTGGGATGTTGAAATGCCAGCATGTTCCCCAAATCAGAGAAAAAAAAATATGGGGAAAAGGGTACTAAAAAGAGTAGTTTCTAATTAAGTACTAGGCTTTAAGAGCACGAGTAAGAATCACCAACTTGGGAATGTGAGCAGAAGGATGAAGGATTACCAGAACTGATGGCATTATGGACAGGAATCCCCTTAAAGAAAGACAATACTATATTTAGAATATTGTATCTAATTCATCAACAAAACCACAATAGTAACTAATATTTATTACTACCCCCCAAATGGGCCTTCAAATAAATAAAAAAAATTTATTAGCATACACTTGTTTGTACCAGGCACAACACACTCTCTGGAACAAGCTTTGTAATTTAAAAAATACAGGTCAAATCAGTTCTTTAGTTTTGCCTATAAAGAGAATAATATTTCTTTAACAAGATCTGCTCATGGAAAAGAATCAAATCTCTGCTACTCAGTATTTCTTAAGCACCTAGAAAATGGTTGGTGGCAAATACAAAATATAATAATCTTCCTAAGCTTAAAAAACGAAACTGTTTTTTCCAAAGGGAATATTCGCTGGGGTAACCAGCCTGTTACAACAGCTGAACCATTCAAGTCTGCCCCCACAATTCTTTCCCAGAAGCACTCTCACTGCTTATTGCTAATCACAGTCTTAGAAAACTCAGCCCTATAGCTCTTTGCTGATAAAAGCTTAATCATATAAACAAGGAGGGTGCTGGAATAAAGGATGCAACTTTATCTTACATATCTAGGTAGACATACAGGACAAAGAGAACTGGGGAGGTTCAGCTGGTACAAACCTTTGTAGCTCTGGATTTAGCCTGCTTTTCTGAACAACCAAAGCTCATGCAGTCAAACACTGCGTGTGTGAGAGCCCGTACTAATAACACGTTAATTCAGAGAGAGTTATGTTCCTGTAAGGTCTGTAAAACTTTACATATACAGGAGAGAAAGAATGTGTGGGCTTCTAGAATTAACTTGAAAAAGAACCAGGGGCTGCGAGCCCTGCCTCTTCTCCAGCCTTCCTCACAGGCCTGCAGCACACACACTTTTGCAGCTCATCTTAGGTGCATGTGGTGGCCCTGCCTGCCCACAGCAAAGCAGTGCTGGGAGCCAGACCTCCTCCTCCCCTGTGGGCTCACCAGCACCTCTGCATTTTGAACAGAAAGGGAGAGTTGCATTTCTGTTCTGTGGAAAATGCCAGTGTGAGTCCTTGGCCTACTGGAAGGAATCCATGCCAAACAGCAGCATTAGAAATGCCTCAGCAGTGGGAAATTTTTCCATATTATTACAGTCCAGTATTATTCTTCAAAACTATGAAATGATGACAGATCAGGTTTCGGTACCAGCCTCCACAAGAAGCTTAACTCAATGCATTCATGCTTACTGAAAATCAAGTTTGGCCCACTGAGAACTGATCAGTACAAAGCTGGTAACATGAGCTGAAGATGTTGGGGCAGGGAATGGGCACAAGGACAAGGATGCTCTGAAGGAAGGTGACAGTGCATGAGTTGTGGCACAGTACCCACCAGCATGGCCTGCGCTGGAGCTGGCACAGACAGGAGCAGGTCAGAGGGTTTATATTGTCTTTAGCAAATGTGAGAAGATATTAAGAGGAAAGTTGTGTTTTTGTTCTTTTCCCAGTCTTTTGTGTCGTGCAGAGCACAAAGACATTGACATCACATTTGATTACTTCAAGCATTTAAGAAGTTGAGAAACTCGAGTGATGCACAGGTATCTCTGCCAATCAATTTGTCATGGAAGCAGGTGAAGGAATCCCGTATGTGTGTGTGTCTGTGGAAGTTTATAATTAACCACAGTGAAAGAAAATGGAAAGTTTATTACTTTCTGGGTAGGTAGTGGCACCGGCAATCGCCGGGATGCGGGGTTTCCCGGGCAGTGGCACCGGCAATCGCCGGGATGCGGGGTTTCCCGGGCAGTGGCACCGGCAATCGCCGGGATGCGGGGTTTCCCGGGCAGTGGCACCGGCAATCGCCGGGATGCGGGGTTTCCCGGGCAGTGGCACCGGCAATCGCCGGGATGCGGGGTTTCCCGGGCAGTGGCACCGGCAATCGCCGGGATGCGGGGTTTCCCGGGCAGTGGCACCGGCAATCGCCGGGATGCGGGGTTTCCCGGGCAGTGGCACCGGCAATCGCCGGGATGCGGGGTTTCCCGGGCAGTGGCACCGGCAATCGCCGGGATGCGGGGTTTCCCGGGCAGTGGCACCGGCAATCGCCGGGATGCGGGGTTTCCCGGGCAGTGGCACCGGCAATCGCCGGGATGCGGGGTTTCCCGGGCAGTGGCACCGGCAATCGCCGGGATGCGGGGTTTCCCGGGCAGTGGCACCGGCAATCGCCGGGATGCGGGGTTTCCCGGGCAGTGGCACCGGCAATCGCCGGGATGCGGGGTTTCCCGGGCAGTGGCACCGGCAATCGCCGGGATGCGGGGTTTCCCGGGCAGTGGCACCGGCAATCGCCGGGATGCGGGGTTTCCCGGGCAGTGGCACCGGCAATCGCCGGGATGCGGGGTTTCCCGGGCAGTGGCACCGGCAATCGCCGGGATGCGGGGTTTCCCGGGCAGTGGCACCGGCAATCGCCGGGATGCGGGGTTTCCCGGGCAGTGGCACCGGCAATCGCCGGGATGCGGGGTTTCCCGGGCAGTGGCACCGGCAATCGCCGGGATGCGGGGTTTCCCGGGCAGTGGCACCGGCAATCGCCGGGATGCGGGGTTTCCCGGGCAGTGGCACCGGCAATCGCCGGGATGCGGGGTTTCCCGGGCAGTGGCACCGGCAATCGCCGGGATGCGGGGTTTCCCGGGCAGTGGCACCGGCAATCGCCGGGATGCGGGGTTTCCCGGGCAGTGGCACCGGCAATCGCCGGGATGCGGGGTTTCCCGGGCAGTGGCACCGGCAATCGCCGGGATGCGGGGTTTCCCGGGCAGTGGCACCGGCAATCGCCGGGATGCGGGGTTTCCCGGGCAGTGGCACCGGCAATCGCCGGGATGCGGGGGAGGATCGGGCGCGGGGAGCGAGGCGCCGTTCCTCGGGATCCCAGCAGAGCCGCCTGGTGGCCGCAGGGTGCATTACAGTTATCACAACCCGAACCTCCGGCCGCGCCGGGAATGCCGGAGGGACAAGGAAAGGGGGTTTAACAAACCTGAGCAGCGGGATCTGCCTGAAGGGTTTGATAAACAGCACTCTCAGGGCAGGACGCATGGCAAACTGTGTGCGTGCCTGCTGGAAAACCTGAGATGTGCTGAAGGTTGAAACATTTTGCGCATAAGGAAGAAAATACACTATTTGCATTGCCCCTGTCAAATGAGCATCGAAGCCTCTGTCCCAAAGAGAAATCAGGGAACTTCAGATCTTCTGCAGCTGATCTTTCAGGCTTGGTGAGAACATCTCCTTGTCCAGCTGCAGTAAGAGCTTGGCCAGTGTCTAAATGTGTAACTACGAATTCAGATTTGGCTCCTATTCTCTCTGAACTCTGTTAATATTTTAGTTCCCAGGTTTAACAGCAGTATCCTGTGTTTATACATAAAGTAAGAAGTGAACATCTAGTAACTACAGGGTCTAAAATTTGATCTTCTAAGACTCCAGTATTGAGTATCCCTTAGGCAGACATGAACTGTCAGACTATTTGTCTCAGGTTTTTTTCTTTATCTTGCTAACAGAAGTGTTGTGTGGGTACCTGTTCTCACAGCTGAGAAAAACAAACTCTACACACAGGGGTTACTAATAGGTATGAGCAGGGCTAAGCCTCAGGCAGAGGATGGGTGCAATAAATATATACTTTTTAAAAAGTTGTTTTATGATCCTATGAAGCTTTATGTTTATGTAACCAGATAACTGAAGTAATATCAACCCCCACCCTTAATGAAGGTCCATGCCATAACAAAAACAAAAGCTCATGCAGGGCTCAAACTGACAGACTCGTGGGTGGTGTTTGCCTTTCCAAGATTTTCCTGTCTGTGGGAAAAGAAAAAGTAAGACCACAGGTGACAGGAGACATGGGAAACAGGTACAGGAGCTCTGGGATAGAGCAATTTCAGGAGCAGGACAAAGTACAGGAAAACAAGAAACTGTACATCAAAGAAACAGTCTCCTGTTGTTTGACAGATTTCCTCTGCGTCCAAGGAACTTTTAAAATAAACACCATTCAGGGATACCTGACTATCATAATTTCCTCATTCCCAGTGGATACAATCTACAAAGCTCCTGTTTTAACTCTCTAAAAATAAGGTCAAGAGGGGGAGTAAAAATTTTCAGCCATTTCTGTTTAATGCTGGATTTGTGCTAGTGGTCTGTAAGTGCAAGATTTTCTAGTCCATTGTCAATCTTCTGACCCATGCAGTTGCCACTTTTTTACTTCTGCCACAACCCTTCAAAATAAGCTCTGGACTTGGAAACAGAGTAGTTTGCACTAAGTCCCTCTTTTAATCTTCCTTTCTCACCTTTCGTTTTCTTTACAAGTAATTTCTTTACTTCTGTGTTCAAAGAAAAACTTGTATTAATTTCAACTAGGAGAGCAATATTTAGAATTCTTTTTATGGTGCTGTGCTCCTGGCTTTTGTAAAGAATAATAGAGAGTAATTGAAAAGATAATTTAAATGCCATTGCTCTGGCAGGACAGGCTGAGGATATTCCAAATGCACAAAGAAATGTAGTTTAAATGTGCATGCAGATTGGTAAAAATACAGAGTACTGGTTTACTGATTTTATGAAATGCATGTGTGGAAAATACTGTGCTTGTTATAAAAAACCCCTAAAAGACAACCAGCCAAAAAAGCCCAAACTGTACAAGAATGTCATTATATCTGGAGTGTTTTTTTCTTGCAAACCCTGCCATTTTAGTTTGTAATAGCAGGCACTGCTAGTTTGTTATACAGGGAGATGGACTCGCACTGTCTTGCAAGGAGAATTTAACCTCTTTGAAAGTTTGTAAAGTTTCTTCTCTTTCCTCCTCAGAGGACACAGTGCAGCTGCTGTGACAGTGAGGCTCAGAGGTGTCACTTCTCCAGGCAACTTAG
Organism: Corvus brachyrhynchos; assembly: GCF_000691975.1. NCBI lineage: Eukaryota > Metazoa > Chordata > Aves > Passeriformes > Corvidae > Corvus > Corvus brachyrhynchos. The sequence goes on from NW_008238126.1 coordinate 5,366,185, forward strand.
AGCCATCACAGGTTGTGCCAGAGCAGTTCTTTCCTACCGTGCTGCTGTGCTTCCTAACATCTCTAAATATACAAGAGGATCTAAAGAACTACACATTTTAGGGAAGGACATGTAAATCTGCTCCAACCCTTTTCTGTCCTCCTTACTATGCCACTTCCTCATGTAAGACTCTTGTTTCCTTTGGAAGACTCTCACCTCTCAAAAAATGTTTTGGCTTGGTGTTTTCTAGATGCATGGGCCAGGACCAAGTGTGAGTCCATGGTCATAAAACCAGTTTCGGTCCCAAAGCACCATGACTCAGCTTTGTTCTGTGAAAAACCATGAGAAGGCAGATATAAGGGTAGGTGATTTAAAAATACAGTTAGTGCTGTTAATCATGTTCATTTTTGGCAACTCTTAGTGATCTGAAGACTAGAAACTTGCTTTTTTCTCAAAGTGGAAGATGAAGTCTTGGTGTATATATTAGGTTCCAGAAGTGGAACGAGATATTGCAGTAATTTTTTCTCAGCTCTGGTAAAGTTAGCTTTGTTACTTTCCATCTCTTTAATAACCTCTCAGCCTTGGGCACATGAGGGAGTTTTTGGCCATCCAACTGGTGTGTTTTTGTGACTGCAGTCAGTGGGAAGACAGTCAAACTTAGAGAAAAGCCTGCCCTAAGTTACATCCTCCCACAGCAAAGGCAGCTACCATGCACCAGTCAGTGCCAGCATAGAGATCATGAATTCTGCTACCAATGAAATGCCACCACCAAATGTCCTACCTTTAATATACTAAGAAATAATTTTCACTTCCAGCTATATATTATTAGCTCACTGGAGACACAGGCTTTTTTCAATATTCATCATACTACAGCACACTCAAAATGCAGGACACTGAATTAACTGTGCTTTTTCATCTTATTTGTATAGTGTATTATTTCAATTGTTTAGATTTAAGGCAGGCTTTTTGATAAGGTGGGTTATTTATTCCATATATTTAACTTCTAAGTAGCTTGAAGGAAAAAGTGCTCCCATTACAAGGGAAAAAGAAAAATAATTCAAAAAACCCAACACATTAATTTTAAAGCAAGTAATACCTGTATGAGGTATGGCAGAAATGATCCTATCAATTAAAAAACATGTTCATGGCTCCACTAAAATTATGAATGTACAGCAGGCAGTGATGCCTCTGGTACTGCCACTTACTTCAGTCACAACTAAACCAGTGTGATCACAAATCTCATTTAAGAAACTTCAAAAGTTATTGGAGAAATCATTGTCTTCACTTACCTTGAGACAACCAGAGGGAGAATCAGCATTTTCAGCATCCTCATCAATAACTCACCAGGAAACTGGAAGTAACTAATTTCCTGGAAATACATGGAGAGATGCTTATTATTTTGAGCTAAAGACAGACTCTCTTCACGAGTGCTGCTAGAGCTGTGGATCAGATAACATTGCTAAAATCTGCACCTTTGGTGCAAAGATAAGGCGGCAAAGATTGCAGGCTTTAAAAGATAATTTTAAAATTAATTAGATTACATAATGCATTCTTATTCAATAAACACACTGCATTGTTCATTCCTTTACAAAGGCAGACAAAACTGAAATGTGCCATCTCTTGGAACTACTGTTAACCAGTTGCCCTGAATAATCTCTCCATTCTGCATTTTGTGTGTTTTCCTGACATGTTTGAAGCTACGGTTTGGACACAAACAATGTTCAGACAGACAGTGGTTTGCAGTAGCAGAACACAAAATGGGTTTAATTTAGTTGCATTTACTGAATGCCATATTTTTAAACTGAGATTTCTATTTTGTGCTCAACAGTGCATTTATTAATGCATGTTGCTGTCTGATTGATACAGCAGAAATGAGCACCAGCAAAGAGCTTAGTTGATGTATGCTGGGAGAGAATTCCCCAAGTGATTTCAGTAACATGTTCTGCTAATTATGGGAAATCTAAAATGTATTAATATGAAACACCATTGGTGTAACATAAACACCTGCACCCCTGTGCATCTGATGCTGAAAAATATTCCTGGTGCTTTCTTTAACTATATGTGTTCCAAAATAGTATAAAATCCTATTTCATTACCAGTTTCTGCAGGCCTATATTAAATGCTACATTTCATGTAGCTTAAATGTCCATTATTATCATCCATACCTCCAACATTCTAATGTGCTCCTGCTACGCTTGCCAGGTGTCTGAGAGACCAGAACCCTTTGCTAATCTATTGTTTGAGAATATGTGAAAAGACCCAAAGAACAATGTAGATTGACAAACAGAGTAAATCAAACAATCTTAGCAAACACATACACACGACTTTTACCTTCAAAAGCGCACCCTGAAGTTCCCCAAGTTACATATGTCTTTTGTTATGTAAGTCTGGCATTTCCTCTGCAGGGACACACTGCGAGCCACTCTTACCTGCTGGGAGAGTCGCCTCGTCCGCAGGAAGAATCCCAGGAGGCAGCCGATGGTGACGGACAACACTGAGAGGATGAGCAAACCATTCCTTTTACAAACATCCTTGATCCGAGCGAGGATTGCATCCAGGGCCACCGCCATGCTGTCCTCCCTGCTCTTTGGAGAAGAATCAGCATCCCATGGGGAGAGAATTCACTCGCTTCTCTTGTTCGGGTGCACAGATCTGGCTCTGTATAGATCAGATCAAAGCACTTCCAGTTCTGCTTAGCTGACCTGCAAGGTCACCCCTCTGCCAATAGCCACCAAGCAAGCAGCTGGCATTATTGTTCCAAATTAATACCAACAATCCTATTATCAACTACATCATTAAGAGCCTGGAAGAAGATTAGGGGGCTCTGGAAAATTAGAACAGAATGCAGTAGTATTTCTAAAACAAGACTAGTTCAAAACAAAGTGACACTCCTGGGGGAAAGGTGATGCATTCTTCAGCCTCCCCAGTTTGGGGTCTGGATACCCAAACCTATAAAGGGAACCCTGCAAGTCAGCATTCAAACAGGGAACAGAGCAATTTTCCCAAAGGGCAGAGCAGGTAACATTTTGAACAGGACTATCACAGCAGGGCAAGCTAGGTGAAACTGGACTTCATTAATTAAAGCAGGCTTGGGTTTTTTGTTTTCATTGCCAAAAAAAAAAAAAAAAAGGCTGAATGAGCAGCATGAGAGACATGCATCAAACAGGAAATAGCCACAGAGTGCAACACGCAGGGACACCTTCTGTCATTTGGCATTTATTATCTTGCAAGTGAAATGATTTCACTTTTCTTCCAACCACTATGTTGATTAGAGTAGGGCCAATTTACTTTCAGAGGATTATCAGACTAAGCCACAGGGATTGCTTTCCTTTCCTTTGCTGTGTTCGCATTCAATCCCAACGCTGATTTTTATGCTAGTGAGTGTCTGATAAAAATACACCACCATAATCATTTGCATGCCATGCATTCTTACAAAAGCATTTCTGTAGTTTCTGGGATATTCTAAAACTATTCAATGTTTTTATGGAAAATATTCCATACAGTACAACAAGGTTGTGTTTTTACACTGTTACATTTTATGCCGTGATAAAGTTACTTGTTACATGCTCACGCATGAGTGGAAAAAAAAACCTCGGGAGAGATTAAACTGTTCTTTTTGGGGGCAGGATCTCAATCCTGTGTAGTCGGTAGGACATACGGATACACAAAAAAAAAAGAAAGGAAAAAGTAAAAGAAAAAATACGTGGAGTCTGTATGTTGAACATAAAAAGAAGAGGATTGCAGAGAATTTTATTAATGAATCAGAAAGTTTTACTAGTGTGTATGTAAGAAGATTTACATACACACATGATGTTGAACCGTCCCAACACCCTGGTAGCTTTGCTACCTTAGCAGCACGTATCCAATTGATTTTTGGAACGGAATAATAGAAAACGCTGGGCTTTTCCCGTTCGTTCCCGGG
>NW_008238126.1:5370233-5381224 GCF_000691975.1 Corvus brachyrhynchos
CGGGGTGTCCGCTGTGAGGAGAGGGCAGTGGGAATGTCCGCCCTGGGCGCCGCGGTGCGCGGCTCTCTCTGTGCGCGCTTCCCGCTGTCTGCAGAGGAACGGGCTCGGTTTTCACAGTGTAGATATGGTTACAAGCCTGCAACTGAAACATCCCCCCGGCGGGCAAAATAACCTCCTGGATGTAACAGGATTGTGCTATAGAAAGCAAAACTTAGGCTCAGAGGAAGTTGACAAAGATACCGAATAGGAAATTTGTGAGAAAGAGATGTCCAGCACGCAGCTGTGAGGGGGAGGCCGAACGGGGCCGGCAACCGAACTATTCCTTCTATAGAACTGCCCCTCCTAGCAGCGGTTTATGGCACTCTGTTCCCTGTAAGGGATTAGGTCCCATCACTGCCATACTTTTGTAACAAGACTGTCAAGTTGGTTTTCTGCCTTTCTTCCCAAGAACATTATGGTGTGCTGACTGATGCCCATCTAGTCCTTCGCTTCTCTTATTCCACAAGAAACTTCTGAGGCATTTGGATAATACGTATACAGAAGCATTATCCAAATACATATATATAGTGTAATAGTATATATAGTATGGTATAGTGTGTGTATATATATCTATATGTATAGTATATATAATAGTATAAGGAAGGATGTGAAAGAAAGGAGGCAAAGAGAGATGACTGTGTAAGAAACACAGGCTTCAGTCATGCCCTTGCTCATCAAGTGAACATCTCTGTGTTCCTTCAGACTGCCAGTTCCCAAGCTAGAAGATACAATTACAAGATACCTGAATGCCCAGAAACCTCTTTTAAATGATGACCAGTTCAGGTATGGACAAACACATATTGCAGTGTCATGTTCTGCTTCAAAGCCAAATGTTACACATAACAAGGGTGACTTGTGACAGCGTTTTGACTCTTTTCTTGATTGCTGTAGGAAAACTGAGGAACTCGCTCATGCCTTTGAAAAGGGAATTGGAAGAGAGCTGCATGAACAACTGGTCGCTCAAGACAATCAGAACAAACATACAAGTTACATCACAGGTATGGTGGCCTGCTGGGTGTAGGATGAGTCTGTAAATCATCATGCTTCATAACAGCTCATAATGCCATAAATATACTAGGCTGAAGCTTTAAGAAATCCAGAAACTTGAAATAACCTGCTGTGAGCACTCTCTTTGGGTATATTTGAGCAATTTCAGAGGCTGGTGGAAAGAAGAATGCTCATTATCTAACTTCATCTATTCTACCAGAATTCTGGGTAGATAGATACTGGAACAATAGCATTTTTTCATGAGTTTATAGGGTTTAGGTTAAAGAGGAGCTTATCTAGCATTTCACTTAAGGAAACTAAAGCAATAATTTCCAAATAATTCCATGTTATTTAGCAAGAAAACTAAACTCTGAGGGAGGGGAGGGGTCACAGAGTGTAAGTAAGTTTGGGAGGCAGAAGTGGTCATTACTTGGGACCTAAAAGCCCTTAAAAGTACAAAACTATATTCTTTTAGAGAGCCAAAGAAAAGGAGTGACAGAAATAGGAAAATGAGAATAAATAGAAACAAATCAGGAGAGGGAGACCATGCATGTAGCCTTTTGATTATTCTGCTTTATTATTGCTTCCATGTACAAGTGTCTGCTCATGAAAGTATTAGACAGCAGCAGAGGTGGAAATAGTCAAATACCTATGGAAGTAGAAGATTCCCTGTTGCCTAGTGAATGCACTTCTATGCTTGCTGTCTGTTGAGACTGCCTGTTAGAGTGTTAGCTACCACTCATTCTGTAGAGAATACCACATTATTTCACAAAAACTGCTGTTTGGTTTGTTATATTTTACTTTCCATTTGCTTTGAACAACATCTTGGGTTTTTAGTGGTGGCTTTATGTTGTTCATCAATGCTAATCAGTATGCTGCTTTTTGTCCATGAATGGTGGGGTGTCTGTATTGCTTTTTGTTTAGTTATTTTTCTTCTTTAGGCCTCACAAAAGACCTGTTCCACTTGAAATTGGTTTCTGAAAGTATGTAGAGTTGCCTCCACCCTGAACTTTCAGGTCTGGGGTTAAAAGGCTACGTGATGATGACTGATGTGGTTTTGAAGCTGTAGATGAGTGTTACTTACTCACCTGTGAGAATCCGTAATTAAAATTGTAACTTAGTTCCTGGACCTACACGTTGCCCTTCTTACTGTCCAGGTAGAAGGTTTAACCTCAGTGAGATGCACTCAGTGACAGAGAATTGCAGAAATTAATCGTTCAAGAGTAGGTAAAGGCATCAACCACTCCAAACGTGAGGTGTGCACCAAAATACAAAGCTGGGGAGCTGCACTGTATGTCCTGGGAGTTAAGGTTTATCATTGAACCATATAGAAAACAGGGAGGTGGGCCCTTGTTGCTAATGACATGGACACCCATGATATGGAATATTCCAAACCCAGTATTTTTATGATTAGCCAGCAGTATCCTTCTTCATAATGGGGGTTGGGAGAAGCCTTGGGTGAATTACTGCATATGTTTGTCTTATTAAAAGGCACTTCGGTGTGTGTTCATTCATGATCACTGTTGGATTACACGACCCTCTGGTCTGACTCAGGAAGCTGCTTTTATATTCTGACTTCTTTCTCAACTCTCAATTTTCAGGTCCCTGGTTTGACATGTATCTAAAAGCACGTGAGCCTGTTGTTTTGAATTTTAATGCATTTATGTCTTTTAATCCTGATCCGAAACCGGAATACAACGATCAGCTCATACGAGCTACGAACATGACTGTTTCTGCCATACGTTTTATGAAGACCTTCAGGGCTGGTTACCTTGAACCAGAGGTTTTTCACCTCAATCCAGAAAAAAGTGACACTGAGATCTTTAAAAAAATTATCCGGTTTGTGCCTTCTTCAATTTCTTGGTTTGGTGCCTACATGGTCAATGCTTACCCTCTAGATATGTCCCAGTACTTCAGGCTTTTCAATTCTACACGGCTTCCTAAGCTCAACAAAGATGAGCTTTATACAGATGAAAAGGCAAAACATTTGCTAGTGTTGAGAAATGGAAATTTTTACGTGTTTGATGTTATTGATAGAGATGGAAACATGCTGAAACCTTCAGAAATACAAGCACACTTGAAATACATCCTTAGTGACAACAGTCCGGCCCCGGCCTTCCCTCTTGGCTACCTCTCCAGTGAAAACCGAGATACATGGGCATTGCTGAGGAAGAATCTACTGGAAAACGGCAATGAAGAAGCTCTTCAAAAAGTAGACTCTGCCATGTTTTGTTTAAGTTTAGATGATTTTCCTGTTAAAGACTTTGTGCACGTGTCCCACACTATGTTGCATGGAGATGCTGCAAACCGCTGGTATGACAAATCCTTTAATCTTATCATAACTAAGGATGGCACTGCAGGAATTAATTTTGAACATTCCTGGGGAGATGGTGTGGCTGTGCTCAGGTTCCAGAATGAGGTTTTTAAAGATAGCACCACCACACCAGCCATCAGCCCCCAGTCCCAGCCTGCTTCAGTTGACTCTTCTAGAGCAGTGCAGAAACTTGACTTTAAGCTGAATGATGCCTTAAAAGCAGGGATTACCAAAGCCAAACAGAAGTTTGATGCCACTGTAGAATCACTTTCTCTTAACCTAATTCAGTTCCAAGAAGGGGGCAAGGAGCTTCTAAAGCAGAAGAAGGTGAGCCCAGATGCTGTGGCTCAGCTGGCCTTCCAGATGGCTTTCCTTCGCCAGTACGACCAGACTGTTGCTACGTACGAGTCTTGCAGCACTGCAGCTTTCAAACACGGCCGTACAGAAACCATACGTCCTGCCACTGTCCATACAAAGAAATGCTCAGAAGCCTTTGTCAAGGAACTCTCCAAACACAGCACAGAAGAGCTGCAGAAGTTGATAGTGGAGTGCTCCAAGTACCATGGCCGTTTGACAAAAGAGGCTGCTATGGGTAAGTAGCGATTCATCAAACACTCCTGCCTTTGCACTAAAATGTCTGTTAAGGTTGCTGTAAATATTTGCAACTAAATAATTTAATGTTGATGGAGGTCTAATGTAAACTTGACAAAAACAATAGCAGAAGGCTGCAGTTTAAAGTGCATTCTCTAACACTCATTCCTTGATGGAGAGGAATGCCTCTATGCTTCCCACAGCACCTTTCATGTGTTGAGAATTTTTTATACTTTAGTTTTTGTCCTTAGAGCAGTTGCACTGTTTGAGGATTTCATATACTTAGTGCATCTTGAACTCCTCAGGCCAACCAAGAACTTTGGCTTTAAGTCTGAGGAGGTACTGTCTTATCTCTGCAGGGAATAAAGGCTTTAACAAGTTCCAAATCAAACTCATTTTTTGGCTGTTCTACTCCTGGCATTTTTCTAAATGCTTTCTTTTGAACTGTCCTTCCCAGAAGCATTAAAATGGACAGCAGTAAAATTGACTGTTGAATATTATCCCATAGAGTCTAAAATTTGCCTCCTTTTGTTGGTGCAAGATGCTCTTCCTCTTTAGATTCATAAATTTTAGGAAAACCTTTTTCTGCATTAAATAACTTGGCTATGTTCAGATAAATAGTTAATCAAAGAATATAATGTATTATTAAAATTGTCTGTTAACACTGCACCTTTGTGTACTCTCCTGATCCTGGGTGAGGCTTGCAGTAAAACAAGCAGGCCCTGTTTCCCTAGGATATGGGCATGAAAAGTCTGAAAAATATTTCCTACCAGTACAAAAATAAACCCCAGTTCTACAGACCTCTTTTGTGACCGAGGTGAGTTTACTTCCCACAGAAGTCGGCCATCTCTCTCATACCTGTTGTTTTATTTCTCCAGGCCAGGGGTTTGACCGGCATCTCTTCAGCCTGCGCTATTTAGCCTTATCCAAGGGGCTGCCACTGCCGGATTTCTATCAAGACCAAGCCTACGCTCGCCTTAATCACAACATCATTTCTACCAGCACCTTGGTGAGCCCAGCTGTGCAGTTAGGAGGGTTTGGCCCCGTGGTGGCTGATGGCTTTGGAGTAGGGTATCAGGTACATGACGACTGGATAGGTTGTAATGTTTCCTCTTACCCAGCTAGGAATGGTAAAGAATTCCTTCAGTGTATACACAAGTCACTAGAAGATATCTTTAATGTTTTAAAGGGGAAGAAAATTGGTAGTTAGACATAAAGACATTGGAACACTTCACAGTTGCAGAATAAAATGCAGATTATGTCTAATTGACATACTAATCAGTGTTCAGCATGGCTGAAACTGCCCAGCTTAATTGACTTCATGTATCTTCATTGAACTTGAATACTGTTAGATTCACTAGGAAATTTCTATCTATTTTAAAGAAATCAGTTACAGACCTTGAATGTATTTCAGGAAATACAAACATTCACTATGTCAAATTAAGTAACAGATCCATGTGTTCTTGAAACACATAATCTAAAATAAAAAGCATTTTTACTGAGTTAATGAACTTGGAACACCTGTGTTCCATGAGCGTTCAGGCGGACTACAGTACTGTGATGCCACTCTTGAACTGTTTGATTTAAAAAAAAATACATGCAATAATTTTAAACATGGAAGAGTGGTTCCATTTGCACTCTTGCAGTAAGCTTTCTTACTAAGTCGTCACACTTATCTCTTTAAACTTGAATTTTTATCAGAACTGATTGTGCCTCAACTGCTTGTAGCCTTTCCACTATAACAGCTTTTAGAGACACAAAAAATGAAGTGGGAGGCTTTAAGTAACCTGCAATCACCAACTGGGTTGTTAAATTGACTGGAAAAGACTGTATTTTAATAAAGCTGTCTACTAATAACCATAAAGTTCTTTTATTGCCATATCTAAATCATACAGCATGGGTAGACCCTCTATCAATAGATCATGTTTCTTACCAAGGTTGGAAAGAAAACTGTTGCAAGTATTCTGTGCTCTGTCTGGTATGTAGAACTTGAATTCCTGCCTTTTAAAGCCTCTTGATTTCCACTCTTTTTCTTCTGGGAGGACGAGTCTTTCTGTGGAGCTGAATTGCACAGCGGTGTTTGCTTCTGTGATCTGTGTACAAGTAATGCAGCTGATGTCCCACTGGCTTGGACAACCAAATACATCAGCACAACAGAAAAGTCTGAGCACATTGGTTGGATGGGACAGATCAGGTTCAGAGGCTCAGAAACCTACTTCCCTTTGCTCTTCCTTTGGGTATCTCAGCTTCCAGGTTCTCCCAGGGTCTTTTTAATTTAGCACAGTAAGTGTAAGCAATACCCTATCCTGGAAGTATGAAATAAGCTAGCAGGGGAGAGGCATGCTTTTCATATGTAAGCCTGAAGGCTTTGCTCCTGTAATGTGTTGTTCTAGTTTTCAGCTGAAAAGCTGTATTTTAGAACTTACTTTAAAACTTAGCATAATTGTTCTTGCTCATTTAAACAAAGAAAGGAAGGTGATAATTTGGGAAGATGCAGGAAATAATACAACAGGAAACAATAATCACACCAAAAGTCAATAAAATTCACTAAAGATTATATGATTGGGTTTTTTTCCTTTTTGTTTTTTTTTTGGTGGGGTTTTTTGTTGTGTTTTTTCTTGTTTTTAAACATGAGAACAGCTGGCAAGATTGTGAGTGCACTCATCAAGGAGTACAAAGTCTGTCTTTAACTAAAAATGAGGTTTACTTAATGACATTCTTTGAAAGATAACTTGCTTTTCAGAGGATTGTAACTGTGTAAATGTCAACAGCAGTCAAGCTTAGTAAGAGTTCTCAGTAAGCTCATCTCAGTCTTTACCTGAAGTGACAGAAAGCTGCTAAAGGTGTACCTGTTCCCTTGAACAGTTAACACAGTGCCTTTACTAATGCTTGTAGCCATTTCCTCATGATAGGAGTGGTGAGTGGGAAGACTTTATTTGCTGTGTTTGAGAATCAAATGGGGCTACTTCCTGGTAACAGACTATTAAAACCTTTAAGGCTGTAAGTTGTCTAAGTAGTTACTGTATCCATTAGCTAAGTTACAGTCCACCACAACCATATATATTCCAAAACCCCACAGCATTAAGGAAATGGCACAGTTCAGTCATTATGTTCTATTTTCAGTTTGTACTGTGGCCATCTGCAAGTGCTCCAAGGAAAATATTTTATTAGGGCATGCAGGGGACAGAAAGTACAACTCAGTGATGTCGGTCAAAGGTTGAACTTGATCTTGGAGATCTTTTCCAACTCTAATAATTCTGTGATTCTGAGAACTTAAGTTGCTATTTCTGAAGTGCAGCCATGTAAAAAATAACTCCAAAGAAACTGTGTATCTGATGCTTTACAGCTCCATCAGTAAGCATGTCATAATTTATTACGGGTATGAACTTCAGCATTTTACAAATTTATGGGTAACTTCATAGATTCCAACAGATTCCTTTGTTTTTTCATCATAGTCGTTCCAATCCTGTAGGAAATAAGATTTCACAGTGTTAGTCACAGAGCACACAGACTAGAATTCAAACTGGAACTAAATGTTACTCAAAATTTGGGTCTTAGATATCTGTAGAAAGTTAAATTTTAACAGGTGAGAGTAGCAAGAGCACTAACCTGAAATTAAATGAGCTTCAGTCTCAGTGTTTATATATGTACATTTTGGGGTTTATTTTCTTATGTAGTCCCCAGCCTGTAGTGGACAGCAGCCACGGCAGGTGAAAGGATTATCTATCATTTACAATACCCTAGTCAGGTGGGTAAGCAGACAAGCAGATCTCTGCCAAGTAGGATACCAGGGAACAGATTTGACCTTGAGATTCCTGCTCACAGCCAAGGAAGATTTGCAATGCTGGTGCCATTATCCTGAGCTTTAAAGGACAGTGTCTATATTACTTTTTAATCTCTGTGCACAGGACAATGGGCAGGGATCTTCCTAGAAAAATCAACTCACCACTTTAATAACCCCAGCCATTTAGTATTCCAGGTTCTTGCTCTCTGGAATTCTTGAGTGACTTAAACCTTTGTCAGCTCCTAAGTTAACAGATACATATTTCTAAAATGACACTGTTAGTAATGCTGCTTGTTCATAGCTGATTCAGTTTCTCTCTCCAGCTGTGGCTACAGGAAGAGCAAAACCAGTCTAGGGTGTGTATTTTGGACCAGTGACGTGGGGAAAGCAAGCTAGCTAATTAGTTTTACTAGTGAAACTAAGACAACATACCTTTTCTAACAAGTTAATGTCATTGAAAGGTGTACCAGATTCTGCACCTTCAGCAGCAAACCCTGCCTGCAAACACATTTGCAGAAAGTTTTTAAAATTATGTTGCACTGAGAAAATAATAAATATGATCATTGAAACATATGCAAAGAAAGTAGCTCAGCACAAAAATGTATTGTATTTCTTTTAAATTAGGTAGAAAGAATGGGCAAGCTCTTTCCTGGTTAGGGTCAGTAGAAGGTTGTGACCCTGCTTTTGAATTGGGAAAATTCAATCCAAGCAAGCAGAGTAAAATGAGGGAACACTGCTCCTCTATTTTTCTTAGCAAAAAAAGTATTTCCAACTATTCTAAGTAATGTTAAACCTTAGTTTCTAAGTTTATGTAGCAACATCCAATTACTACTAACAGCTTTGTGTTCAGGACCCATACAGGCATAACAGTTTCATAATACACTGCAAGGAAAGTAATAAGAGAATGTGGAGGAAAGTGTAAGTAGTTTTGGCTTGAATATTGTCAGAATCCAAGACACTCTAGAGAAGGAGCAGCTTGTATTGGATTTAGGTACACAAGTGACGAGCAAGCTTTATGTGTAAGGAGGATGAGCTGGCTGAGTGAGCTTAGTATCCCCAAACAAGCCTTTCACAGGGGAGAGTTCTTCACTGCCATCACTGTTGCTATTTCTAAAGAGTGCAGAAAGGACAGCCCTAGGAAGGTGTTCTGGTTTATCTTCTATAGGAACAGCTCTCTCAGTTCAGGGTTCACAGTTACCAAGCTGTACAGTAAGATTTACTAGTTTTAAAAGCACATTTAAAAATCCCAGCCTAGCATGGGATTCCTTCCCTAGCATGCAGGAAGGGAGCAGCATTACATTACTCTTTCTAACTACAGAATTTTATTAACCAATGGCTAAAAATCAAAGGTAGCTTCTTCCTAGTTTTCTGCAAGGGATCTACACTTCCATTTTTGATAAAGAAATCCCTACTAGTGCTAGTCAGACATTTAGCTGTAAGAATGTGCAAAGTAACATGACTTTAAAATATTTTGGGATTTGAATGGAAGTTAAATACTTGGGAGTTATACCACAGAGTGTGGCAGATCTAATAAATCTAACAACAGTAGAGGGATCTGCAGGACACAGTGGCCTTTCTGTAACTGTCAGAAGCCCACGTCAAGGGAACTGCTGGGCTGGAGAGGAAGATGAGCATCGTGGGTCAAAACTGCAGAGCTGAGTATAGAACAAACACCAGAAAAATGGAAGAAGCCCTGCTTTTGCCACCTGCAGCTATTCACCAGCCATGTGACTGCAATTACAAACTTCTGCACTAGGTCTAAAAAGAGGGTTTATATCAGAGAAACAAAGGATACTTTCTCCTCTTACGCACTCAATTGTTTGGTGGTGGTTGGGGTTTTTTTGATAACTACTATAATTTAAATAAGACATGCAAACATGAAGCCACTTTGAATTGACTCTGGGTGTGGTCGTATTATGTCCACCAAAAATTACAGAGAAAATACAGTGATTCCATGGCCACATGTCATGTTTAGTGCTATCAAAAGTGAGATCTAAGGTCGTGCAAAAGCCAGGCTGGCTTGGATCGTGCCAACTACAAAGCAGTTGACAAAATTTTGTGGACCTGCGGAAGTCACTTAAACATCAGAAAATTTTCATTTACTGATTTAGGCATCCAAAAATTCACTGAAATACCTCTTCAGGGATTCAAGTACTCTCCAGTCAAGTACACCAAACTCAGAACATTAAATTAAAACTTGCTACAGCTGTGAAGTCTTTGTTCTGTAGATAAAATTGACACTAGGATGCAGAGCTATAAACATCTCCTACATTTTGTAATCTTCCCATAGATTTTTCTTGAAGTGCAAGTTCCTAGGGCTGGTTGCAAAGCTTTCAAGCAGGAATAAACTAATAACCATTTTGGAATAATGGAATAACCATTCATCAAAAAGATGGACTTCACTTAAATAAATAAAGAACTCCCCCAGCACACTGCAGTGGGGATTCTATTTGTATCAAATTCGTTGTGGGGTTGACTTTTTTGGGCTGTTTTTTAGCACAGCATCACAGTCTGAGAGAAGGATAAGATAGGTTTATATTTGTCAGTCTATTTACACCTAATCCGACTGGAATAATAGGCTAAATATAGCAGGGAGTTAAGTGGCATAGAGCATGACCATGCACAAGAGATGAGTCACTGCAGACTGGCCCTGAAGAATCCTTAAACTCTGAACCTTGAGGTGTGCTTTGCACCAGCCTGTAACTGCCAGTGATCTTCAGGCTTTGTCTGGTTAAGATGCAAATGGAAAAATGCCAATGTTCATTTCTTGTGGCTCTGGTAATGTCAATCCCAAAGAAAATTAGATTGTTTTTTAGAGGACACACACTGAAGTGTGTTCATAACCTGAGCCTTTGATGTACTCTGTAATGTACCAAGGAGCAAAGTGGTACCATCTAATGCTGCTCTCCCACAATTCCCCTTTGGGAAAGACTCTTTTGCAATAATCTGAGCAGTGAAGACCTCTGAGATGAATTCAGATGAGCAGTGCTGAGTCACCTGTGAGGCAGTTTGAGTACAACTCCAAGGTGTGCTTAGTTTGGATTTTACTGGCACAGAGAATACCAGTTGTTCGTGTTAGCTGACTGCAGCCTTTTGGTTTGGTTTGTTTTTTGATCAAATGAAGTAAATAAAGGAGCTGTGGAAGGATGGGAATCTGGGAAGGTCTATGATGTTCCAGAACCATTTCAAATAGTGTGTATTTTGTTACTCTAGAGGAAGTACTTCTAAAAAACAGAAACTAATCACAAATAAGAACTCACCTGTGGTTGAAAGTCA
>NW_008238126.1:5381243-5383210 GCF_000691975.1 Corvus brachyrhynchos
GCCTGTAATTGAGTCAGAAAACCATTAGTTTCCATCTAATAGAGGCAGTGACAAGCATTAGTCTAGGAATGGATTGCTTGAAAGGCAGCACTGTCATCTCTGACGCCCCAAGTGATAGCAAAATCCTATGGCTCATTTCATGAGTGGTCAATAACTACAATTTCTTAATCTGCCATGAGGAAGCCTTCAAAAGGAAACCAAGAGGGGCATTATATAATCACCTCTAATTTGAATGATACAGTTCTGTGTTGTCTTATGAAATGTATCACACTATTCTACACTTGAGACTGTGCAGGAGTCTACAAGACAATTTCTGTCCGGGGACAGGACCAGCTTTTTGTGTTCTTGAAGGAGGATGATAGAGCAAAAACTCAAAATAGTGTTAATGGTTATTTATCTTTCACTTGTTACATAGAAGAGGAAACAAACTTACATTGTAAGGCTTGATTGTCTGACTTAAAATATCTAAAACAAAAAAAAAGTATACAAGTGAGTGGCACTGTGTTCAGTTGTATTCAGCACAAACCAAGCACCAGGATCTTTCAAAGAAATTTCCTTATACAAAGCAAAAGAAACAAAGTCAGCAAGCATTTCCTGCAGCTGGACTTCAAAAGGTAGAATTCAATTTTTCTCCCTTCTCCTGAGAAGTTTACACTGCACCATTTTTCCCTACCACTGCCAAAAAGATTTGCACACTTTTGTAAAATAACAATACAGATGGGTTTTGCTCATGCAGAAGCCTGGACTCACCAGGAGGCTTTGCTGTCTCCATGAACGTGATGTCCAGAATGTGCGTGTTGGGAACTCAAGCACCAGCGTACAAGGGAAGAAGTCCCTGGTGAAAGCTCTTTACAAATGGTGTCAAGCAAAAATGGGGACTAAAGGATAAACTGTAAAATGGAATGTCCAAGCACGTACCGATGGAGTTCTCCCTGGAGCACAGCTTGCACTTCTGCACCATAGTGGCGCTTCCTCGGCCGCCTTTCAGGGGAGCACTGTCCTAAAATCCATGACAAGAGAGACATTTTTAACCACTTCAGCTGAGCCACTGGAAACCTCTGCAAAGGTAAGGTGGTTTTTACAATGACCTTTAACTTTTTAAAAATACTGCAACTGCAACAAGGCAGGTTTTTTTATAACTACAGAGAGTAGTAATTCAACAAGCTGTGATTATCAAAGAATTATTCTGTTCTAAACTTTAAATAGGGAATAATGGATATTTATGTCTTATCCATATAGGCATGCTCTACTAATTCCTCAAAATACATTCTTAACCATTCTGCTGTATGCAACAAAAAGGGATGATTATTGCTAAGACCAGACAAGTATCCCTGACAAATTTTATCCCACTTTTTCAGCTTCCAAATGCTGATTTAGCAAGCTTAACTCATCTTGATTTACCTAACCTTCTCCAAAAGGATTCCATCAGCATCAGAGAATATGTTACAGCCACAACCTTATTCTGATACCACTTCAAAATTTCATTTTAAATTAAATTTTTACAGCAAGGTGGTTTTTAAAAGTAGATGTAAATACTTTGTTACCAACGGTCACCATTCAAATGGCATATTTCAATTAACAGTCTCCAAATATTTCCAAATATGGAACATGACAATTTTCTAAATGCATGTAGCTATTGAAAAACGATCTCATCAAGAGGGCAAGTTGTCACATCCCTGATGCGGATACGTGTGTAAGAGGCAAGTTTGTGTTCTCATTTTTGCTCAGAGGCAGGTTACAAGGGGCACACGCACCATCAGCCGCAGGTACTGCCACTTCTCCGAGACTTCACCGCAGTTCCCACATTTCAGCTGGAGAACACAAATCGGAAGGTTGAAAGCTGTCAATAATCAGGGATATGCGCCGCTCCCGGCCCCGGCCCCGCGGCCCCGCACCTTGAGGTACCATCGGAAGTCCTGGCCCTCGGCCCGCAGCCGGGTGATGTTCTCCAGCGTGGCGCGGAGCTG
>NW_008238126.1:5383682-5453020 GCF_000691975.1 Corvus brachyrhynchos
GTTAAACTTCAATTACCCGCTTTTTTTTTTTTTTTTTTTTTAAATCGCAGCGGCTTCTTAGACAACACAGACGGGTTAAGAGAAAGCAAAGGCGCGGTTTGGTAGCACTGGGACCACCCTCAGGGCCTGTGGGAGACCCCTTCTAGTCTTTTAACTAATGCTGCACAACAGATCTGCTAGACTAGAACTAAACTAAATACATTTAGGTTGCTTTTCAGCTTCTCTGAAGCTGGGTGGGACGACCAGTGAAGATCCTGGATGGCTCCTGAGTGGCCTGTTGTTTGTCTCTGCTCTGGAGGCAAGCGGGTAAGCCCGGGCTGGGATGAAGGTGATGTGTGTCTGCTATAACCAGTTATCCTGTGCAGTCAGATGTTGTGCTTGTCTGGCCAACAGAACACCCAACTCAGGATAGTAACAGAAGTTTGTCTTGGCAGCTGGCAGAAGTTTCATTTCACAGAGCCAGGCTTCATTCCTTTTTCTGCTTGCATAGACAAGTACAGCGTGTGTCTGATACAAGAGAAGTGCCACACTCTGAAGGCACCATTATAAGTGTTAGAAATCTCACCACAGCTTAGAAATTAAAAAACGCAAATCTCACCCTTTTATTGAGTCATTAACAGTCCGTAACAACAAAAACAACAATTAAAAAAAATAATCTAAAATACACAAAAATTTCAGAAACAGTAAGGAACTGGAACAGGATCCTCCCTTCCCACCCCCACTGCTGACACTGCAATACAAACTTCAGTTTGTCTGATTTATATTGGCTTAATCTTGAAGTGGAGTCCAATAAGACTGAAGACAAGACACTTAAGGTCCTGGACCAGGTAGTAAAACACTCTCAAGCCTTCTGGATCTCTGCAGTGCACAACAGAATGAAGAAAGGGAGGGGAAAAAAGTTTAAGACTGATGCTCTTAAGAGAACAGGTTACAGAACTAATGTATTAAAAAAACCAAAAAAACCTATATGGGGACTCTTTAGATGTCATCTTAGATATTACAGATTTGTTTCATTCTACACTGATAGATTAAATATTCTGTACTCCAACTGTGAACATTTAAAGTCTTTACAAAATATGCATTTTTATCATGAAAGCAAGTATCAACAGCACTTAGGATTAAAAAACCACCAACAAAAACCATGGTAGTCAGTGTTTTCAGCTTAGGTGAAATACAAGTATCTTGATTCTCCCAAAGAAATTGATACAAACAGGCCAATGGCAGCTTGGACTCTGTATGTGTGTAACAGGGTTCCTACAGCAAGGTCTCCTCTCAGTGAGTGAAAACACAGCCTGTAACGCCACAGTTATAGGCATTTGGCACATTGTGCTGCAACACAGAGCACTGGTGCCCCCAGGAGCTGATTCATGCTTTGAAACAATATAAAATACATGTACCCAATAATCAGGAAATCCTAATACAGACTGGTAAATAGAAACAAGGGCAGCATAAAAAGCAGAGTACATACTTGGACTGATTTACATCAATGAGGGAACCGATTTTTGACGTGGTAAAGGAGATGTGCTCATCACCAATTACTATCTCGAGCTCCTGAAAAATAAAAGGTTATAGGAACTCACTGCTTCATGGTACCAGTTACAGAAATACTTCAGTGCTGTGATGGTTTTTATTTTCTATTACAAATTTCTGTAACAAAGATATTGAATGCAGCAGGTCTGTGGATCGTATTAGCTTCCACAACTACACTGCCACTGAGGGACTACTCAGGTTTTAAAGCAGTATTTGTTTCCCTTTTGGCTGGAAACAATACCGGCTTGAATGAAAAGTTTGGTTATGCTTCCAAGGAGCCAACACATGAAAATTAAAGAACAATTAGAAGAGACATTGTGCACCCACCTGTCGGCCCACTCTGTCAGGAGGAGGCCACAGAGCATCATCTTCTTTTGTGATTTCACTGTCGTCGATTATTCTCTTCAGCTCCTCCATCACACTCTTGTGCACGTAAGCCTGGACACTCAGAAAAAGAAATAAATCCAAGCCTGCCCACAACATCCCAGCAACGACATGCAACCCCGAGCCCTGCCCAGCGGTCCCTTTCGCTCGCGGCCTTGCCCAGCGGTCCCTTCTGCTGGCACAAACGCCCTCAGCCGCGCTGTGCGCTCTTTTCCTGACTCGCAGCCCGCGGCGCTGCCCTCACCTCCTTTCGGATCATCACATCGTTCTTGTAGTTGCTGTTGTTGGCATAGCGCAGCTTCCCTGTGGGGAAAGGCCCGGCATTAAACCACGCTGGGGCTATCCGCGGCCCGGCACCCCCCACTCCGGGAGGGCGGCCCACCTCCCCGGCCCCCTGCCCCGCTCTCACCGTCGGGCCGGAACTCGAACTCGAGGAACTCGTGTCCGAACTTCCCCTTGTGCCCCACGTAGTACCGCAGGTAAAAGTCACTCGCCATGGCCACGCCACACCCCGGCACACAAACGTCACCGCGCGGGCCTGGCGCGCGCCTTCCGGGCGCGCACGGAGCGGCGGCGCGCGCGGCCGCCCTCTGGCGGGCGGCGGTGGGAAAGGCCTGTCTGAGGGGGGAGCTCGGTCCCGCTCCCTCAGTGGGACCCCCACCGGCACAGAGCCAACATCCAACCGGGAAAGAGCCGCAGTCCAGCCGGGACAGAGCCGAAATCCATCCGTGACACGGTCTAAAGCCAACCGGGCCGATCCCATAGCGACACGAGACGGTGTCAGGTGAGGGATCGCCACACCTCCGCTGCCCCAGGGCAGAATCTCGAGCCCTCGGCGGACCAGTTATTCACTTGTTACTAATAATAGCCTTCTTGTGATATTTAGACATACTGATGAAAGAGGAATGAAGAGTTGGTGGCCATTTGTTTTGCGTCCTGATGGTTGCATTCAGTGTTACTGCAAGTGGCCCACACAAGGATTGAACCCACGACCTTATTATTATCAGCCTTATACTCTACCAGCTAAACTAATCCCAGAAGCATTTTTATTTCCCCACTGTGCAGTTATGCTTTTAAGCAGAATGAGAAGAACTGCAAGTTTCTGTCTTCTGAAGCAGTTTGGTGCCTCACTGGGACTGGTGTGTTGAGATCCCTCATCCCTGGTGGCCTGAGGTTTGAGAGTAAATGGACTGGGGGGTAAATCCTGCCCTTTTCTGCTTTGGGAACTGCTGGAAGGAGATAACCAGAGACACGTCCTTTTGTAAAACATTCCCTTCTGCAAGAAAAATTCAGAAACAGGGTATCTCTTGTGCTCATCGCTAGACAGGACACTTTTAATTGAGGACACAGAATGGGGGAGGGTGGTTTGTACTGTGGTGGTGTTGGAAATGGGTTTACACTGATGAACGTGATTTCATTTAGATGGTAGTGCCTCACATCCCAGTGCTGGGCTAATGGAACTCACTCTGCTTTCCTTAGAGTTACAGCTAGGCTAAGTCACGCAATATTTGCTGTTATTCGTTGTTTTTCACATCTTCGCGCTTGAATATTCCCAGTTGCATTCTGTATTCTTTAGGAGTTTCCATTCTATAAAATGTCTAAAAGTTGTCCCTTCAGTAGAAGAGTCCTACTGATACAGAAATGGCCAATCAGTTGCTTTATAACATCTGCAGGTACTGCAAAGAAATTAAAACATAACCTTAAAAAATGTAACATTTGTATTTATACCAGACTGAAGGATTTTTTTGTCAGAATTATTACCCTGCTTATTTTGTGAACTTCGTTGTCCAATCTAAAGGTAATACCGAGTACTGTCTGGTTTGTCTCTGCGTTTGGAGGTTTGGTTTTGTTTGGTTTCAGGTTTTTTTGTGAGAGAATAACTCCACTGTAATTATTTAAATTGTTTATAAGCCCTTTCAGGAATATCAGTACTTAATGTGTATTTATTTAAATTACTGTGTTGGAAGGAAGAGCAAACTGGCTTAGGAGTTATCCTGAGAACCTGCATTTTCATTCCTTCTGGAGGTATCAACTGTCTTTGAGCTCTCTATATTCATTCTAACATATTTTATGATAAATGCATATTATAGCTGAGATAAAAATGTGTTTTTTCTGTGTGTATATTAGTTTTTTTGTCTAAGTAAAATAAATGTCATATTTGATGGCGATACAATGGGTAGAGAATTGCTGCCAATGGTGTTTGGGTTATCTTGACACATTTACAATCCCAAACATGCTATGCTTGAATGCATTGGCTTAAGTATGTGTTTGTGAAAGGCACAAATGTGTGCATTGCAGTTCTTTTCATTCTGCTTAAAAGCATATATAAACAGTGATTGTTCTGTCTCTGAAGAAAATATCTCTATAAACACACATTTTAAGCATTATTTTACACATGCTAGAGGGGCTGTAATGTAACAGTGTGCATATGGAATCTTGATACTGGTACTGGTTTATAATGGCTTTGGGTTTGGGGTTTTTTTGTTTGTTTTTTAAAAAGAGCAAAATTTACATGATTTTCTCCTCTGACCTAGGGACTTGGAAAAATGGGAGAAATGAGATTACTATTTATTTGGGGTTTTTTTCTCATGTCAATAAAAGAGCAGATAGCTTGGATGAATCAACCTACTCTGGATCCATAATTTAACTTAGTTTTAAGATTGCAAGACTTGTGACTGTTTTTTGAAATAGTTGTATTTCTGCTATTTTTTTCTCTTCACTAGAAATGTTGAACACTTTGGAGAACTGGGTGGCAGAATTTTTTCACAGATTGCAAATAAATCAGGTTATTTTCTGATATTTTCCCATGTCTGTAACTTGTTAAACCATGCTCCAAACACAGAGAATTTTATGCAACTCTTTTTCCTTGTATCTGCAGAGGCTTTAATTCTTACTGATTCCCCTATCAGTAAGATACTGATTTTTCAGTAAGAAAAGACTACTTTTGCTGAGAAAAGTAAGACAATATAATCTCTGAAAGTTAAAAAAATCCCTAAAATGTTTCTTTAACACATGCTCCATAGCATTTTAATGTGCTCCATGGTGAGGATCTTGACTTTGCACGTAGATCCTTGTTACACTTGTGTTACTTCTTCAGTTGCTGGGAAGAGAATTTTGTTCTGGGTTTGAAGAATGTTAATTCCTTTGCCTCTGCATTGTGTGAGAGATAATGAGAATCAAAATACAGCTGAGTCAGCAGTGTGTTGTGGCTGTTAAGAGACGGGCTGGGGGGTGCTGTGTTAACCCTAAGCTGTGCATTTTATTGTGCTATTTAGGAGAGACATCCCCGTTTGTATTTTGAAATTGCAATATGGGTAAGTTTCATCTACTTGGTTAAAAATACAGCTCTGTAAGAAGGAACATTTATTGTTTTGGTGCCAAGTAAAACAACCTTATTACCCTGAGGTGAGGTTTTCCCCACAGGGCTGTGCTGCTGTGGCTGGTTATTGACTGAAAGACTCTGTTTGCTCACAAGGCAGTTCTCACGGGTGATGACTTAGTAAACAAAAATGGGGTGTATTGACTTCTGTGTTAGAAGAACCAAATCCTAAGCCTAGCATACACTCCTGTGTGTAAATGAGTGCCTGAAAAGGAGACAGATTAGTGGAAATTTACAGGACTGGAAGGGTCTGTTCTTGTTGCCGGGTTCACCCCCCTGCCCTCAGACAAGATCAGTTCTCCCATGTGAATATTTGTGTGAGTTTTAATGAAGCTTTTTGGTTTTGATTGATTTTGATTCCCTGCTTTTTCTACAGATCGTTTTTGTGTCAAATGCCAGTTTATAATGTAATTGACTTATTTGATAAGTCAGCCCCCATCTGAATCTGTTTGGTTTGGCAAGGCTGGAAGTTGGGGTGCAGTGGTGTATGAGAACTGAGAAGAGTATCTGGGGTCCAGTACTGATGAATCCACCTCTTTAGAGTTTATTTCCACAAATAATTTAAGAAAACAAATATTACTTAAATGGTTTATTTATTTTCCATGGTAGAACTGTGTCTTGAACTTACACAAAATAGGATTTGCTCTTATTTAAAAAGAGATGTGTGTTAATTCTCACTTCAAAATTTTACAGAGATAGTTATGAGGGCTGACATGGGGGAGCTTGTCTCCAGTAGTTGCTTCTGAGGAAGAATCTGCCCATTTAGACTGAAATTAGAGGACTGAATTGTCCTCTAAGTAGTTCCCCAAAATGTTGGTATGACATAAGAAAGAGGTATTTTATGTCACTGCATGTTTTAGGCTCTTCATTTCGAGATTAGCCAAGTGCTGTATTCTAGTCAGGTGTTTCTGTGTAATCTGATTTTATTTAAACAAATCTGCCAAACTCTTTAAGGGTTTCCCTGGTGGCAGGGAGTGAGCACAGGTATTTATTTAGCCTTCAGCCCATGACCTTCCTATAGAGGTGGGTAATGTCTCTATAAATGTGGAAATAAGCAAAGGAGTGTTGGACATTTTACCTCCTTGATTGGAAGGATATCCTGGTTGTGCTGAGTGCTCAAGGTGATATTTCAGACAAGGGCTACAACGAAACTTTTCTTTGCTTCCATCTGGCCTTGCTTTGTCTTCAATAAGCACTGTTCTATTTTTTTTTTCTTTTATTTGAAATGCTTTACCAAGTTTGTTTGTTTGTTTGTTTTTTAAATCCAAGGTTCTGACAGAACCTTCTGACACACAAGAATTTCACAAGCTTTACAGAGATGAGAGACCTGGGGCAGTGCATATATAATAGAAACTTCTAGATTTTATCTGTAGGCATGCTGTGCTGCTCTAAGTGGGCCTCATGTTCTCTGTTATACTTTGACAAAAAGTTAAATTGAATGTTATTTATTTCTAACATTTTTACCTGTATACTTTTTAATTGGTTTTGCATTTAATTTTTTTCTCATGCTTGTCATAATGTCTAAACCACCCATTCTTCCAATGTATTTGATTTCAATATTTGAGTCTTTTCTTTTCCCTTATGCTATAAAGAAAGAAACTGGTGTAGTAGGTCAGGAAATCCAAATCTAAGGCTTCATTAGCAAGAAGGGAAACACCTCAGGCATATCTGCCTTCTCACAGAAAACTTCCAGCCTTGCTTGTCCCCCGCATGCATCAGACTCTCCAATCTTCACAGCCATTTGAAAATTTTTGTCAAGAAAAATACATTGCTTTCCTTTTACATAGATAATTATGCCTTCAAGCAGGCTTTGATCTGGTGGATGCAGAAGTCTCATCCATTTCCTGTGCAATCCTTGCTTTTTAAAACCTTGTACAATTTTCAGGGATCCCAAACAAGAAGCTAACCCCCAGCTTTCAAGAGATCCCTTGCAGATAGACTTCATGTGCAGGTGATGTGCTGAATTCATTCAGGGTTACCATGGCAACCCCCTTTATTTAATCCAGAAAAAGATTGCTTTATCAGTAAATGTACTATTCCACAGTACCCCATGGCTTTTGTTCAGGGGTCTCTAGTTCTGAGGAGCAATAGATGGGCAGGCCCTGAAATTAGCAGTGTCATAGATCCTTGTTGCTCACTAATGCTCTTTATTCTTCAGCTCTAAGTATACCAGCATTTAGTCTCTCCACCTCTTCTCTGGGCTTTTTGGCAGAAAACTGTCCCTTCCATATGCATGAAGGCATATAATCTGAGATTCTGGGTTTTCAGCATTATTATTTTACAGCCAGGACATATAATTCTCAGTCTTGGTGTTCTCCTGTCCTTTTCCTCTGATCTCAGAGAGTTCTTGGTCATCTTTTTCAAGATTCTGTTTTGCTGTGCATAACTGCTCTCCTGCCCCTAGGAGCCATCAGATTGGTTCTGTTCCATGTTCATGTCACTGGCAGGTTTTCAGTGATATAAAAGTAAAAAAACTGGAGAATAGAAACAACTAAGATGAAAAGGATGATACTGGCTGTAATACAGTAATCCCCTTCCAGAAGCCAGGGAGTTATTTCTCATAATAAAGTGATCTGTCTCTCTCAAAAAATTATTCTTGATTTCCTGTCAGTCAGGATTACTGTGACTATGAGTCCATATTGTCAAACCATGGGGATGGTGCACCAGCAGTTCCTTATTGACAGCAGTTTAACAGAGGGGTGGATGGCAGCTTCAGGAATTAATGTATATATTTTTATATATTTCCACACAGGCAAATGCACTTGCATATGCTTTCTTCTATGTCAAATAAAAGGCCTTGCCCACAGATGGCTCTTGGCATTAAAAGGATTGGAAATAATAACACATTTCTCTTTTCAATGAATAAACCTATTTTGCTGTTATCCCAGGCAGCAACATCCATCTGTTGAACATTACTTGGGCATTGCCTCCACAAGAGAAATATTACAGGTAAAATTATGTTTAGACTATCATTATATTAATTATGTAATTATCATTCATTTACATTATATTTTTACTTCATGCTGTTTATAAAACAGTTTGTGTCAAGAATCCAGTAAATTATCAGGAACTCATCACAGGGAAGGTTAATTTCAGGTAACGTAGTTTGTGCTTCTGATTCTTTGAGAATAGCGTACAAAATTATGTCAGTGTTCTGTATATAATATCTGGTTGATATACGAGATAAAACATTCCATTAACATATATCACTTTTAATAGTCTTCACTGTGCAGGTCATGAGCTGATGCTTGTGTGTTGCAGGATCCTGTGGAGACACAGGGCTGGTTTGGATGGGCAGTCATATTCCAGCCTAAGTATCCACTCCTATTCCAGTACCTGCCTGTGTGGTCTTTGCCCCTTGTCTTAGGGCCATGTCACAGATCTCTGATGGTACCTACAGAACCTGCCCCTGTATTGGGGTTGGGGAAGATGTGTACAGTTTCCTCTCTGTGGTGGCAGAAACCTCTGATTTAGGAAGAACAAAAGAGCTTAAATGCTTGCCCAGTCACTTTGCATCCTCCAGTGGAATAAGAAAGGTCAGGCAATAACTTTTGTTCAAAAAGAAGACTTCAGTGGAATGGATTTGGTTTATTTAATAGTAAAGAAAAGGTCATGTCTTTTGTTCTTTTATTATCACATAAATTGATTTTGTAAAGTTGAAGTTGGTTTATCAGCATTTGTGTTCTATGGCTTTGTTATTTCAGTACGGGAGAAAAGGTCATCCTCTTGCTGGGTATCTGATATTCCATGGTCCATTAAAACTGCATTATTTCTGCTGAAGCTGCATTTAGGTTTTGGTAGTTTTTTCTCTCTCTCTTTTTTTTTCCCCCCCAAACATCACTTGTCCCAAGTCAACCCAGCTCCAGCTGGGTAGTTTTTCCTGCAGTCTGGTATATCAAAGGTGCCTGCATAGGATTGTATCTGTTTTATTTGGGTTACAGAAACAAGAATGTCCTGGCTGTTCTAGCCTCATAAGCCATTTACGTTCACATAGATTTTTTTCAGGTTTTGTTCACTATTCAAGAGCTTGAAGAGATTCCCACTCTACTGTCTTTTCTTAGGAGAGTGAATTGCATTCTGTCTCAAAATCAAGTGTCAGTAGAAGACAGTGACTGAGTTTTTTGCATAAAGTAAGAAAGAAAAATGAAAATATTTAAAAATATGGAGGTCTGATGGGAAATTTATAATGTGACTCTTCTGCTAAGGAAGTAATATTTTTTTTACAGCCAGCTCATCACTGACTTGTTTGCCTTACTTCAGTCCAGCAGTCTTTGAAATGGTCAAAGAAGAACTAAAAAAGATTTACTTCAATGTGCTCATCAAATCAGAGGTGTTAAGCCAAATGAGTGTCAGTGGGGAAAGGCTTAATTTTAGGGTAGTGGTAGAAAAGAAAGTAATCACCTTTTTCTTCCTGTGTTGTCACAAGAGTGTAAAGAAGGGGCTGGAGGAGTTGCCTTTTTATCAGAAATTACCATGCAGTTCTTTGCATCGTCTTGTTGAATGTAGTGAATGCCAGCATAGTAATTATATGTGAACACAATTTTCAAACTGCCAAATATTTTTGCTTTATACTAAGTACTGGTACTAATGATCAGGTGCCAAAGGCTGACAAGAATTCACATCTAAAAAGTTATCCTCTATTTTTTCTTTATAGTTGTTCTGTTTCTTGTCAGCAGCACCTGTGTGTATGCACTTGGAGGTTAAAATTCCTTGTTAAAGGATTATCAAATCTTCTGAATAAGTCTCAGCTGGTGCCATCACCCCCCCACCCCCCACAGTTCCAGCCCAGCTGCCCTTTGTTTCTTTCTAATTGCCATTGCTTTCAGATCATTCCCATTTCATGTTTCTTCCCTATCAGTTCATCTCACCCTCTCTGGAAGCAAACTTTATACTTTGATCCGCATTTACTTTTTAAAAATGTTGGTGGAGAAGAGGAGATACTGGAGGCCTGCTGCTGCAGAGGTGGGGGTAAGTAGGCAAAACTGATATTGCAGAAGATTAGTGTCAGCCAGCAAAGTTACTGCTTGATTTGGAAAAGATGGATTCCCTGTAGCCCATAAAACCAAGAGGTACTCTCAAAAGTGCAGTGGTTAATACTTTATGAATATAATTTCACATCTTGTTGGAGATTCATTGGGTCTGATGACATAAATATTCTGATAGCTCTGTGTTGATTTTTCTCAAATGAGGGAATGGTAATCAAAATAATGTATGGCTGTAGACTCCTGATCAGATGCTCCTGATCTGCAGGAGCACCTGAAGGTTATTCCTCTTTGGCCTTGTTCTTGTTGTGCACGTAGAGTGTGCTCTAAAAGGGACACATTAAATCAAAGCTCACCGTGTTCTGAAGCCCTCATAGCACTAATAGCTATTGACACTACAAATTATGTTCGCTTCATTAGGATTTTTGCCTTGAAGTGACTCACTGAAATTAAAAGGTTTCTGTATACCTGCTCGTTAGTTGGTGCTGCTCCACTATTTAGGATTAAATTGAACCCTTTGTAGCCTGCCTGTGTAGGTCACACAGATGGCACACAGGTCCCTGAGGGAAGAGGGAGATAATTCTGCATTACATTAATCTATAAGTACAAATGCTGATGTGTGTTTGTGTTTTGGCCAAGATGTGAGCAGGTGTTTGATGTTGTGCTGTTTGTGCTCCCCCCAGAAAGCTCCAGTTCACTTCCCTGGCCCATCCCTGCCCTGTCCAGTTCTGGGGGGTGGTTTTGCCAAGTGCCCACCTGCTCTGTAAGGTGAGAACTCTCAAAGAGAAGCCATCTCTGCCAAGACACTGTATTATCAGGTCAGGTAGTGGAGGTCTGCTCACAGTCATTTGTGTTACCTGCAGTGCTTTGCTGGGCAGTCACATTTAAAGCATGATCAGTCCAGAGCTGGTCCGTGTGGTCACTGGGCAGGGACAGTGACCGAATGACAGGGACTTCGTAAGCCCAGTTCTGTGCACAGGACTCACTAAATTAATGACAACAGGGCAATCTAGGCACAAGTTTAGTGGGTTTAGTCCATCCTTCTTTGGGTTGACCAGGCTTGTCTGAAGCAGTGTGGGAGTGGTAAAACACCAGCTGCAATGAAAAGGGGTACATTTTGACTAAATTCAAGAAGTATTTCAGATCATATGGAGGAGCTTTGTTTCACTTTCTTGCAAATCAAGGGAATGCCTGGCTTGGCTCACCATGGGAGGTACAGCTCCCATTCAGCTGGGTTTTCCTGAGCAATTTGTCCTGTATATCCTGTTGCTATGGGAAACCATAACTGTAGCTAGTTCCTGGCATAGTGTAGCTGAAAGTCCACAGTAATGTGCTACAAACAACACATCATCATCATCATATGCTCCTGTCACAGCTTCTCAATTAATTTATCTAGGTCTGCAGATGGCCCACGTCTTTGGCTGTGTATAAATAGGGCTTGGGGTGCATCCCTGTGTGTGTTTATTTGTATTGCTTAGAGTCTATTCTAGGCCAGTGATCATATTCTGAATATCATACATTCTCTAGTTTAATCATTTTGGGGCCTTACATATTCATGGAATCATAGAATGGTTTGGGTTGGAAAGGATCTTTAAGATCATCCAGTTCCAACCTCCTGCCATGGCCAAGGATACCTTCCACTTGACTGGGATATTCCAGCTTGGCCTTGATCACTTCCAGGGATGGGGCAGCCACAGCCTCTCTGGGCAGCAAATATTGAAGCTCTATGAGCTTCTGTAAACTGATAACATGACTGAAGAAAATACCAAAATGTTCTTTATTTGGTGGTTGTGCATATAAGTTGTAATGATTAAAGCATCACTGCCTGTTTATGTCCTGGGCAGAGCCATAGCTAAGGCAAAGGAGCAACTGTAACTGTCATTGGGGTCATTGGGGATTGTGAGCCCAAGCCCTTGTTTTTGTCTCTTAGTCTGCAGGAGACAAAGTAGGTTTTTATGACTGGAGTCTGTATGGATAAATCTTAAATCACCTTTTAAAAAAAACTGGAAGAAACAAGGGGAGATGTAGTTTGGAGAGTTCATGCCTCACCACACTGGGATGGAGCTTGTGTCAAACGAACTCCAAAAGGGCAAAAAGGTTTTAATTTGGCCTTTCCTGCAAAAAGACCTCTATAGCAAGAGATTCTGTTAACCTCACCCACTCCTCTACAGGCTGCCAGCCACTGATGTGATTGAATAAGTTTTTATTATTAACTTCTTCATGACTTTTATTGCCACTGATGCCTTTAGTATCAAAGTAATATGAAGTCAGTTCATGAGGTCAGGCTTTTAAATGTGACACTCATTTCAGATATTGCTAACAATAATGTAAATTTCCAATAATTTTGAGTCAGCTTTTCATTACAGGAAGTCTAGAAGTCAACTTTAGCCTTTGTAAGAAAATTCCTGTCAATGAAACTTGGACCTAAATATTACCTTCCAAGTATTGTTTATCTTCTAAGCATCATTTCAAGGTGTTCTCTTTGCTTAGAACTTATTTAGGTCTGTGCCTTATTAGTAAAATATGTAGATTCAGGGATTTTTCTTGAATGTTTTCCATCATCTTTTATGTGTAATGGCTTGAATTAAGTGCTTTTAGCTGAGCCCCAGTGGGGGAATATATGCATGAAAATAAATTACTGCGGTTGGAACTAATTAATTCCTTGATTGGAAGACTCAGCAGATAAAGTCCTGAATAGGGTAATGTGGAATGTCTTTGTTATTTGGCCTCAGTTGTACCTGGCCAAGAACTGCAGGTAAAACCTCTCCTCTTCCACCTGACTTTGTAGCCTTGAGGCAAGGGCTGAAGAGCTGAACTGATGTGAAGACAAAATTATCAGTCCAGCCTTCTGTAACCCTGTGTACACCATCCTTGGAACCAGGCAGGGGCCTATCAAACTATCAGGGAGATTTTCTTGTTTCACTGACATAACTTCAGCTCCCTGCTAAGGCACTGCCTTATCACCACTGACAAGATTACAGTGGTTTCCTTGATAGAGTGGGGAACTTAGCAGGCAGCTGTGGCTAATCCCGTAAGGAAATGTTCTCCCACTGAGGTACATGGAGAGATTTGAATGCTGCAAATAATTTGAAAAAAGAGTATCATTTTTTAAAGCATGTTAATTCTCATTCTGCTTGCTGATGCTTAGGTGCAGATACACATTAGCATTACTGCCCTCCTGTAAGAGCTAAGAACTCAGCTGGAACTGGCGCTCCTTGGCTTCTTCCGGAAGTTGCTATCACTGTTGGGTTGAGAAATCCCTGAGGCATATAGCCCACCTTCTGGGGACACTCTGGGAGGTGATCTACTGTGAAGCTGATCATTTGTGTCACTGTCTCTGCTGCTGTGATAGCAAAAGCCACAAGTTCATCTTTATCTGTGTAAAATTGGACTCTTGATATTTGTGTCTTGGCTGGAGAATTGGTGCTTGAAGCCATAAAAGTAAAACAAGGTGGCTCAGTTCATTCCCTGCTGACCATGCATTCATTCAATTCCCTCAGGTGTAAGGAGCCTGGCAAACTATTGGCCAGGCACATTTCATCTATCTGAGAAGAGCCAGTTTGGTCTCTGTAGAAAGTGAACCCCCCATTTTTCTGTTATGGGTTTGGTGGGTTTACCCTGCCTGGATGCCATTTGCCCACCAAAGCCCTTCTGTCACTCCCATTCTCAGGAGGGGAGAGGAGAGGAAACCCATTGAAAGGCTCATGGGTGGGGATAAGGACAGGGAGAGATCCCTCACCAGTTACTGTCACAGGCAAAACTGACTTGACTTGGGGAAAGATTAATTTCTCTTATTACCAATTAAATAAGAGTAGGATAATGAGAAACAAACCAAAATCTTAAAACACCTCCTCCCCCTGGGTTTAACTTTGCTCCTGATTTTCTCTATCTCCTCCTCCCCCAGCAGATTATTTACTGATGTGCGTGGCTCTGTGTATGTTTTACTCCTGTAACTAGGGATGACCAATGTCCCTTTCCTTCAGCCCACTGGGGCAGGAGAGGGTTCAGGTTCATCCTTTGTATTAAAGAGTTTGGCCAGCCCTGTGCCTGGGACAGACTGGGGGCTCTGGTTCACCCCAGACGTTACACATTTCACCTCATAAATGACACTTGTGGCCAGGCCGTGCTCGCTGCCATTCCCCGGGAATGGTCTCGTGCAGGTTGCTGCAGAACATGCAGCTGCAAAGCTGCAGCTCCAAGTTTTGGCATCGGGACAAGCCATAACAACCCTCAAACTATGACTGGAACAACTCTGTTAAGTCCCCAGCTGGGACTGTAGCAGTGCCTTCATCACCCCGTGTGCCATTTCTGGGCTACCCTTGAGGGGGACAGAGAGCCCCAGGACCTGCAAGGGAAGCAGGAGGGAGTGTGTGGGTGTGGGGGTTTTGTTAATCAGTGTTTGGAGCTGGCCACTGAGCACCCAGCACGGTGATGTGCAAATGGACTGTAGCTTGAATTTAATGGGTGGCTGCCGTATCCCACATCTAAGTTCACCATCTCTGTTGCTTTTTTCTCCTTGAATCCTTCCAGTGTTGACACTGGGCATTTAGGAGACAACTGGAACTAGCACCACTCCATAAACGCTGGCACTGGGGTAGTGCAAGAGCTCACAACAGCCCATGGCTGTAGTCCCCTGCTTCAAGGCAAGGATGTAAATTAGGAAGACAGATTTAAAAGTGTTTCCCAAAGTTGAAGGGCTGATTTGATGGAGAACAAACAGTGTAAGGAAAAGAGCACACATATTCCTGCAGAAGGCAGGTGACTGAATTGCATGTGTTACATAAACACTGAGGGACTTACATTAGTCCCTGTGGTCCATAGAGCATCTTAATGGGAGTAGGCAGAACAGTGTTGGTGTGGATTAGCTCAGACTGTACAGTTACTATGTGTAAAAAGTGAAACAAAAAATAGAATTTTATTGCTAATACAGCATAAATAATTTTAAAAAGGAGTTGTTTTGGGAGGCGTACCTTGATGCCCAGGTATGTTTGTGACTCTCTTATGAGGCTCTTTCAATTTTCTTTTGTGCTGTCCTTGCTTTTTAGATCTGGAAAGAATTTTTTTTGTTGTTTCACTTCTTCTATTTGTTACCATGTTACTTTGCTAAAATACTTAACTGAAAGGGAAAAATGTTTTGAAGTAAGAAAAGCTTATTTTCAGTTAGAAAACTGAACCACTGATATTCACCAGTACATCAGTCTGTATTAGTTTGGTAATAACCCTTTGTGCCTGGAAAGTTTTACCTGCTTGGCTGCTTTCTTTGGGGCCAAGAAGTGACTGAAAGAGAACTTCTATGAATGCACTGCTCCCAAGGGCTTTGTACAACATGTGATGGGGAAAGATATTGTATTGTATTGTATTGTATTATCCAGGGTTTGGTTTTCTGAAGAGACAGGGAAGAGAGAGTAAGTTAACTGTGTGTTTAGTTCTGAGTCACTTCTGAGCCAAAGCTATTGTTGTACTTCCAGTACAGTGAACCTTTTTCCAGCTTTATTTCCATGGAAGGGACTGTTTGTATGTTTAAAAGAAAAAAAGTTGAGTCTGCCTGTTGATATTCCAAGAACAGCAGTATTTCTGTCTTTTTTTTCAGGGTGGCTTAAGTGTGGCTGTAAGGCGTTTTGCAGCTTCTGTAGGTGTTTTACCAAAAGCTCTAAGAAGAAATGCAGTAGTTTGCAATTAGTTGTTGAATAGTCCAACATCTAATAGTTCAGGTTAAAAGCTCCACCAGTTCTGTTCTGGGCACTGTTCACTTTTGGGACATTTTCTCACACTGGGTAAGGATTGGTGTACTTTTACCACGGGAGGTTTTACTAAGTTACATCACTGATGGAATGTTCAGCTCAAAGAAATAATGAACCTGGTGCTGTTTTCCCTGTGATTTGCAAATGACCAAAACCAAAGTGGCAGAAAGAGACAATTCAGAACAAAATGCTCTGTTGAGTCACATGTGGAATATGAACTGTCCCCAATGCTGCTATTGTGATGCTGAAGCTGAATTACCCTGCACTGCTCCCAAATCCCACTCTGGCATTGGGCAGTTAAGAGTTAGAGAAAACTCAGACCAAAATATGATACACCCCCCCTTTCAGACACCATGAAGTAATTAGTTCAGTAGTCCCAAATAAAAAAATTTAATCTTTCTATAGAAACAGTGCACTGTTTTACAAACGTGTTCATTTGGTTTCCAGTACAGCAAGTGTTACACAGAGTCGCGCCCCCCCGCCGCCCCCCGGACCTGTTGTCGAAGGTAAGAACTGAAACACAAAAGGCACCAAGCAAGAACTTACTCTAACAGAACTTCAGTATGACAAGACAGAGCAGAAATGATTACAATGTTAAATATCACCCTACCAATCTGAACCATTATTTAAAATAATTAATTTCTTTAAAAACAAATTTGGTGTTCTCAGTAGTTATAAATCTGTAAAGGTTGAAATCAGCACTGCACACTGAATTCATGTACAATGGTTTGAAAAAACCTGCAGCCTTTTACACGTGGTTTGTACAGGTTTGTGTGTTCTTAAAAAAGTATCAAAACTGTAGAACTTTCATATATATTTACATTCGTCTGTTAGTTACAGTGTTATCACATACAGCCTTTCTCAGCTTTTTTTCTTCATGCACACAGTGCATGGATTTGTAGAAAGAGAGCTTCATACCTTACAACAATAATGGGATATCTCACTCATTTTGTCACTGCCTTAAAATCTAAAATTTGGAATAGAAGGATGCTTGATTACTTCTGTATTGTTTATGCAGGCCATGAGGCATTTGAGAGTATGAATTATATTTGTAATGCATACCAGGGCTTTGGACACTTCCTTCCTTCTCTTAGTCAAGAATCAGCTTCCCGCTCACATTACACTGTAAATTTATTCTAAAAGAAAGGAAAACAAAAGGAAAAAAACCCCCAAACCTACTCAGGCTGAGTTTCTTCTACTCACTCAAACACAAAAGCTTGGACTGACATAAAAACAGGGGAAGATTTCTCTAGGATTTGGTACAGTTCAGGGAGGTACTAGTCCGTTATGCAGTGGGAGGTAAGTGTATTCTCTTCCCACAGAATTCCCAGGAAATCCCATAGAATGAGATAAGAAAAACCAGGTGTTTCTTCTGCCAGGTGCAGGATGACCCAGCCAAAGACACTGGTAAGGCTGGGAGTTTTTAACCTGCTCTGGGAGACCTGCCATGGGGCATCTTGTTCCACGGGCCAGACTTTGGAAGGGAATTGCTGCCCTTCAAAGAGTTCTTTGTGTGCCCACAGCAGCTCCTAAAATGGGTTTTTTTAATCAGTATGAGCAGGGGACAAGGGCAAGGAGGGAAGGAAGTGACTTTTATGTTATTCTCCTGATGAACCACAGAGAGCGCTCACTTGGGAGTGTGGAAACACATGGCTAAATCTTTGTTTCTGTTAATTCTGAACTGATTTGAGAGGTGCAAGATTGCCAGTGTGGAAAAGCATTTAGATTTACATTTAGAAACAAACAAGCAAAAACCAAATCAGATTTGTACCAAGCTGTAAAAAAGCAACAATACAACACAAAAACCCTAGGTGCTGTAGGAGTTTCTCCTGACTGAAATGCTGTAGGCAATAGCTCTCCAGTTAAATGCACTGCATGGATTCTTCATGGATAGACTGGAAAATGTAAAAGCAGCCCTTAAGAGCCAGAATGGAAATCAGGAGCTGTTTTTTATGGAGTGCTTCACTGGTCAGCTATCTTACACTACAGCTCTTTCTTACATAGTGTCTTTAGATTTCACAGCAAACTTCTCAAACATCCTGTAAAAATTCAATTATCCCTAATTTTCATAAATGTAGGCTAGTAGTTTTAAAATATATGTATATATTTTTATATATATGTATATATTTATATGTCTATATATCTATCTTGTCCAGATAGATATATACACAGATAATCTATGCACAGCAAGCCAAACATACAAAAAATAAATACTCTCACCCCTCTACTATATTTACAGAACAGATCTTATAATCCAGATTTTGTTAATAAATATTTCTAAACTGCCTGTACAGAATTTATTTTACTTATGTTGATGGATAGCCACAAAGCATATTCAACATATTTACAAAATATCTATAAATATAGTCTTAAAATAAAGCAATAGCTACTGAACCTTCAGCCTGGCTGGTTATGTACATTGAGTTAGTAGCTCAGCTGTTGCTTATTCACTATCACAAATGGGTAGTGCAACAAGTTAAAATGTGTATAAAAGATTATACATACAAAACTCTCACATCCTTTGGATGTTTGCAGTTCATTATAACTTTGTGGTTACCCTTCTGCAACATAAATAACGATCAAAAAGAAGAAGCAGGTTCTGTGATCCAAAGCAGATTTGTTCTGTGTTCAGTTGATTGGAGCAGCATCCTCATGGCAACCCATCATCTTCTAAGCTTAATGCTACACGCTGGGGAGGGAAAAAACACACTTTTGTGAACTCTGATACTGGTGCTAATTTGTATTTCTTGTTAAAACTCTCATGGCTGTCCCTACTGAATTGGTGACAAGTCTATTCTAGATAGCGATTTTTTTTCTCCCCAAACGAGGTCACTTGCTCAGGTGTTACTAAAGAGGTGCTGGAAAATTTCCTGCCCTTGTATACTGGGTAAGGCTCCTTGTAAGGGATGGCACTTTCTCCAGTGGGGTCTTGTGTGGGACCTTTAGATGATATAGGACATTATCTGCCCACCTGCCTGCCCAGAGGAGCTGTATTGCCTTCACTCATTACTCTGGATCTTCCTGCTCTCTTCTGAAAATACAATGCAGTTATACCTGCCAATGCTCCTCTCCCCAGGGATGCTGCTCTGAGGGAGGATCCTTTTCCTTAACTTCTTACAGAACCTCACTCACTTCTCCTTGTGAGGAATGTGACTTTTCTTTAGACTGTTACTATGGAGAAAATATTCTCCCCGATTTGTAGAGAAACTCAATTTATCCTTACGATAGTTTAGACACTTGGTAGCAGCCTAAGCAGAGATATAGTGGAATCCAGTAGAGGATGAGTAATCACCTGTCCCATACTGAGGTTGCTCTTGAGGGAGCTTTACATTTGTCAGATTGGTACCTTGATTAGGACAATTACTCTTCCTTTGAACAGAGTATCTGATACAGAGCATTGTATTCTAAGATAACTGCATGGGCTGCATGGATGTTTATGCTTCTGCCTAATCAATGATACTAAAGAAGTTCTGGTTTTTGTCATTATGTGGCAAATAAGCAACACTAATCCAAATTCTGTATTGGAACTCTCAACAGAATTAATCTTCTCCATCAGCCATCTCCTCAGGTACTTACTGCTGGGTACACGTGTCCAATTTGGGCAGTTCGTCCAATATGGATTTCATCTTCATCTTCCTCTTCTGTTGTCTTCCTATAAACTGGATTATCAAAATTCATGCTTTTAGTATTCTTCCGTTTCCAGTTTCTCCAGATGAGGTATCCCCCCATGCACAGCAAGCCAATGACCACTGAGGAGAGGGGAAAGAAAGGGCTGTTAGGAAGGCATGGATCTGCTGGGATGTTCCCATGTTGGCAGCCATCCTCATAACATTTTCTCAAAGCTGGGCTACTTTTCCCCAATCCAACAGTTCCTCTTTCCCACTACACCTCTGAAAACTAGAAAAGTGTATTTACTGTGGTAAATGCACTCTTTTGGTATTGCACTTTGGTGTGATCTCCTTCAAAGGTTAAATCCAATCCGCTTACCCACAGGAATGACAATTCCAATCACAGCTGCTGTCACAGTTGAACCGAAGCCTTCATCATCATTTGCATCTGTAATTACAGAAGTGTTCTGATCATTTAACTCACTTTCTGGTTTTAAAGAATGTTTTCTGTTACTACCCGTGTTGTTCTGCCCATAAGAAAGCTTTTGCAATTAAAGAATTTACAAAAATGTTTTATAATAAAATTATTCAGGAGATGCTGAGCAGTGCACACAGATCTGGGCTGAGCTGAGCTCCTTCTCCTGAGGAATGAGGTCCCTGCAGTGCCGCTGCCTCGCAGGGGGACAGGGGCACCCCAGAGCTCGTGCCCAGTGAAGGGACACACTGGGTACAGGGCTGTCAGAGAAGCTCTGACCAGAAATGGGTGACTGTTGCAAGCACAAAAAAAGGAGGCCAGTTTTAAAAACATGACATTTAATGGAAATGCCATGCACGGATCAGGGCATGGTGAATAGCGCTCTTAAAAATCCACAGCAGAACACTTTCTAGTACTAACACAATTAATGATTTATTGAGCTGTCAGAAAAAGAATGTAGTTCAAAGCCATCTGCACAAATTCTCTGTTTAATTTTTTCCTTTTTTATTATTTACAGCTAAGGAATTAGTGAACACATCTATCCCTCATTGCTGCAGCCTGCCTCAGCATACAAGAATGGTTCCAAAATTCAATAGTGTACTTATAAGAGAAAAGAAGCAATTACAGGAAAATATAATTTAAAAAAATTCAATATACCTTTCAAGTTCTATACTTTAAAATGTTTGCTCTGAGATCTTATATAGGGGATCAGTATAGAAAATTTACTCTTGCTAAAATATCAGGAGTTGAGATAGGAGGAACTAACTACTTTTTCTTTTGATACACCAATTCATGCAACTTTTAAATACCTCCTTGTAGCAGGCTGTTGCATTACATAGTTGTTTACTTAATAACAAGCCAGACTGTTTCCAAAGTGGACAATAAAAGCACCTTACTTTCATGGCTTATTAAAAAGGTAATTATTGCATTTGAAAGAAACTTGCAGAAAGAGAACTGAATGCATTTTAGCCATGGGACTGTGCTTTCCCCACACAGCGCAGAGTGCACTGCAACACTGTTCTGCAGACAGAGGTGGTGTATTGCTGCTTTCCAGATGTAATGGAAACAGTGAAACATTTGGGGAAAAGAAACATTTTACTGTTTTTAAACATACATGTCTGTTTGAGGTCCTGCAGAGCAAAATCTTCTCTCTGGACTAGAATTTTTTTTTTGAACAGCAGTTCAGCCTTTCTGCTTTGCCTTGGCAGCAGGACCTGGAGGGATTGCCTGTTAGCTCTGAGATGCAGGCTGGTGTTCCATTGAGGAGAGCCTATTAGTGCTCTCCACTGGGATGCTTTTCTGATAAATAATGCAAAACTTCAAACCTGTGTCATGATGAGGCCACATTAACATGCCAAGCACGGCCACACAAAACAGAGGCAGCTTGTCTTGGGCTGTAGTGATTCCACGTGTCCAGCAGCACTAAAGCTGCACAGGGGGAATTTTTCACCCAGAACTTGTGCTGGATCACATAAATAATTAAACAACTAAAATAGGTGAAGCACCTGCAGAATCATCCATTCTACTGCCTGCAGCACTGAAGCTGGGATGAGCCAGTACTGGGCACAAGGCAAGGGCTGATGTGAACTCTCAGGGCCATTCATGTGCCTTGGATAAAAGTTCATGTAAGTTCCTTAACATGCCAAGTGACTGGAATGACAGCGGCCATCATAATCCAGGTGCCTGCAGAGAGACGGGCTGATGTCTCCTGCTGTGCACCAGGATGTGCCTGCACCTGACCCCTCTGGAACTCAGACATTAGGTCAGGTGTCCCACCAGTGCATGAGGAGTTGTGACATAGAAGGAGGAAAGAGGAATCTCATTCTCTTACAGTGCTGTGATAAATTGCTGTTTCCAGTGGTCATCTCAGAATCTATCAGGATGGATGTGGTGGAAGGTAAATGAAGACTTGGGGTGGTGATTGTAGCTTCTGGTACAGCTTTGGGAACAACTTC
The DNA here is from genome assembly GCF_000691975.1 of Corvus brachyrhynchos. NCBI lineage: Eukaryota > Metazoa > Chordata > Aves > Passeriformes > Corvidae > Corvus > Corvus brachyrhynchos. The sequence goes on from NW_008238126.1 coordinate 5,405,737, forward strand.
AGTGGTGTCATTGGCACTGCCAGGTACAGCAGTGATGGTCGTGGTGCCGGCAGTGGTTGTGGAAACCACTACAGGAGCTGCAGTAGTTGAAAGATGTGAAAACCAAGAGCAACAAGGAAATTTGGTTAAAGCAAGTACACAAAGCAAATCACAAACGGTGACATATATCTGGGAAGGACTGTTTAATGAAGAGAAGCAGAAACCAAATTCCAATTCTATTTCCCAGGTAGTCAAACTATTGATAGTTCTCTGCCTAAAGCTACAGAAATGACTTCCTGAAGTCAAGCTTGATTTATTAATACTAACAAAAAAAAGCACTCTGTATTGAAGGTAGCTAAGAAGTTCACAAACTTGTGGTTTTTTTCAGAACTTCAGAAGATTGTGAATTTGTACCAAGAATTAGTGCTGGGCCCTAGTCCTTTTTCCCCCCCCCCTTCCTGCTGTATCTTTTCCTGATTAAGTGTTCCAAAATAAGCAAGCTTTCAGCAAAGGACACCACAGTGCTGCTTTGCTCAGAGGGCAGCAAGGAGTGGAATACAGAAGCCGGTGTTTGTGTTTTCACCATCAGGAAATACGTTCACTGTAAATATGGTTTTGCTGGAATACTGAAATGGAGATGTGACTGTATTTACCTTTGTAGCATTTTTTCATGTCAGGACCCAGCCACATATTGTCAGGACAGGCACAGGTGTACTTGGGGGAATGGGGAGAGATCTGAGGTGCAGGAAGACACAAGTAGTCACAGCCTCCATTTGGCTGGGAGCTGAGCTCACAGGAGTCTGGAGCTGTTCAAAGATGGAAGAAAAGACAAGTTTTTTCCTAATTATTTATTTCTTGCCCTTGGCAAAGAAATATCAGGTCCTCTGAAAATTATCAGGCTGCCTATGCGTCTTTACAGTTTGTATGGTGGAGTGGAACATTACACAGTACTATAAAAACTTCCCAAATACATAATGAATGGGAAGCAACACAGTGACAAGAGTAACTCACTGGTATCAAAGATGCTAATTAAACAGCTATTAGCAAATTGCAGGTTCTTCAATAAATGCTGCTGCTGAATTAATTATGCAGGAACTTCAAACATTAGGCATTGATTTCCCATTATTACCTGTGCTTTCTCTCTCATCAAGAACCATCAGGGAGCATTTCATTTGCCAGCTCAAATAAACCTGATTCAGGGCCATGACATCCTGAGGACACCTCTTACCTTTGGGCTGCTTTAATTCATGAAACACCACGATGTCATGAGGGTTATTGAGATTCTCTGCCAGAATGGAGATGTCCAAGCCATTGAGCCTGTTTGCACTGAAGATCGCTTCATTCTCCAGGTCAGTCCAGAACACTCTGTCCTGCAGGGAATGCACAGATTCCTGACCTGGCCTGCTCAAATCCTGCTCGAGTTGGAGTAAACTCCAGCAGTCACAAAGTTAGTGCCCTGTGTTCCTACGTTGGGGCACCTTCGGTTCATGCTACTGCTGTCTGCAGCTTTTTTCTTTCTATTTTGGACAATGTTCAAAAGCCCAGCTCTCCTACAAGTTTACAAAGTGCTGTGTAATTTTGAGTAGCTCTGAGACTGAGGTGAGGGAGGAGAAATTTGGTAAGGTACAGACAAACTGCATCCATGTTGTTTCTGAACTGCTTTTTCTTTGTAAGCTGGGATAGATCATGAGCAAAGGGCCATACTCCATAGAAGAAACATTTGTTACCTTGCTGATTTTTTCCTCCTTTCCCAAGATAAGACCTGCATTAAACAGGTATCTATGAAGAGGCCAGTGCCTAGAGCACACCTGGAAGCTGAGCACCTTTTTTTTTTTTTTTTATTAATATCTTTTGCATGGCATACTATGGTTGAAGATACAAAATTACTGGTGAAAGAGGTACCCTGGAATTGCAATTACCAAACAGTATTTAATTGCTTGGTCATCTGTGTGTGCTGCTGCCTGCTAAACCCATGTGTATTTCCATAAGGAAAGCCACACTGCTGGACAACCAAGGGCAGCTTAGCAAAAGCAAAAAGGTTGTCTGTTATTCTACCCAGCTATTCAGACCAGAGAGGGGAAATAATCTAAGAGATCCTTCCAAATGCTGCTGCTGGGGATAGCACTAAAGAGCAACAATGACTTGGAGAAACCCATGCCCAAAGTTAGATGCCCAGATATTACCCACTTCACATAGGAGGAATAAGGGATTTAAGGATAAGGATTTTCCCGAGCCAAAAGCCAACTGGACCTTTCTCTGCTTTACCTGACCTACAGAGAGTGCCAAAGTTGAAGCCTTTGTTCCCCGGATCATTTAATACACTGATGCTGCAGTTAGGTAAAACCATGACATAACACATTGCTCTTGATTAAGGGCTTTAAAAACCAGTTTCCCTGCTGAAGCCACACCAGGTTTATCGGTTTCTATAGCAGCGACCGCCCTCACTGAGCTCTCTGGGCTGTGCAAAAGGCAGAGCTTTTAATCAAGAACAACTCTGGGACCTCTTACAGGCTCCAGTCTGTTCTGCATCCATTTTCCACTCTTACCTCAAACACTGCCAAGCCAAAAGGATGGCTCAGATCATCCACAGAGGAGATCAGAACTTTTCTGTTGCTGCCATTGAAATCAATGCAGGACAGTGAATGCAATTTGGAGTCTACCCAGTAGAGACGCTGATTCAGCAAATCTGGAAAGTAAAACACAATGAAGCAAAATGACACACAGCTCCTGCAACTCTTTTGCTCTTGCCCAGCATGTTTTTCCTGCTGGCAGCATGACTAATCTCTTTATTATTGGGCTTCTCTTTTTTTTTTTAACACTAGTTCTGATTTTGAATCAGTGCCCAGATATGCTGGGATAAGACCCTATAAATAAGATTAAAAAGGAGGAACATTCTGCTGTGTGTGTGTGGGGGGAATGCCTGACTGACAGCCTTGTACAATGAGGTTCTTTTGTTACCAGGAGCAGCAGGGCAGCAGTAGTTTGGGCTTCCCAGATTCCCTCCATCAGTGCCTGGGTGAGAAGCTTCATCCCTCCCAAAGTTGTTCAGGCCTTGGCCTCTTGCTGGAAAACAACTACTGAGATTCCAATGAAACAGCTCTCTAAAGGAGCTGTGAGATTCACATGTTTTCAGTGAAAAAGAATCCTGGGCCCAGAAACCCTTCTTGTGCTGCAGGCTGGGGGAATCTGCTGGTGGAGACAGTCCTACCACAGCCAGCCAGGTTTGGGGAGGGTGCAGATAAGGGTGGGAGGAAAGGATCCAATGTTATTTGGAATGCTAAGCACTGCATTTCTCTTTCTGGAGCAAATTCACTCATTTTGGATGGGATTCAGTGAACAGAATGCAAGTAGATGAGAGCCAAGAAACAAGTTATATAATTAAACAAGTCATTAATTAATTTCTTAATTACTAAATGAGAACATTATTTATTCACAGCAGTAGCACTTCAGCAGTATGTAATGGCAGCAGCATTTCCTCCTACATCCTTGGCACAGCCAGAATTTTCAAAGCCAAGCGGAGAACCTCACATCTGCATGGTGTTAAACACACACAGCTCCAGAGCAGGATGTTCCCTGCTGCTCCATGAAACCTCCTTTCCACTCTGCTGCTTGCTGTGGCTGTGAGAACCACCACAGCCCTCTGGTGGGTTCCATTTGCCCTGAGCAGCTGGGTAGGCAGGGAATGGTGACAGAGAATGGGTTCTGAAGGCCCTGTCCCTTTCTCTGATATACTGTGCATCATTCATCTGTCCAGTGCAGGATCCTGACACTGCTCCTGAGACAGCCCGAAGTACAGAGACACTTAACACCAAGGATTCTGATGCTTTCTGGACTTCCAAAGGGTTGTCACAGCTCTGCATCCTCCCCCAAAATTTCCCTCTCCCTTAAGGCACAATGACAAACAACTCAAGGCTCCTGCAGTATGAGGTTCTGACTGCAGCAAGACTTCCTGTTTGTGCTACTGAAATAAAAGAACTCATGTTTGCGAGCAGTAGTGACAGACCAGTTTAGGATTTGTGTGTGCAGGTGCCTTTGCATATTTACCATTTTGTTTTCCTGTTTAACCATAAAACCAGCTTTCCTTCAGCCCCCGTGGGTGCTGTAGCTCTGACCTGGGCACTTACCAAGTGTGATGCCGTTTGGCCACTCGATGTTGTCTGTGACCAGCACCTGCCGCCCCACGCCGTTCAGACCGGCCTTCTCGATCTTGGCTTTGTCTCCCCAGTCAGACCAATACATGAACCTGAGAGAGGCAGAGGTAAGAAAACACTAACCTGGACTTGGTTAAGAAACCTGCACTGCTGATTGCAGTAGGAGGTGCACTAAGGTTCTCTCCTTATTACAGCAAAGCTCTCAGCCACTTCAGTTAATTCTGCTGGTGGAGCTGCATGCAGTTCTCCCACTGGGTAATCTGCCACAAAACTGGCACCAGAATGCAGAATCTCACCCCAGTTAACTAACCCCTGCAAACTCTCCTGCTGTGTCTGTTAGGTACCTAGCATTCACTCATCCAAATAGCCCAAACACAAGTCAGACAGACTTCATTTCCCAGGACAGCCTCTGTGTGGGGGGCAGCTCAGGCCCATTGAACACATGACCTGGCTATGAATTTCAGAACTGTTTTTAACAACAGGGACCTTGCCAAGGGTTAGTTGAAGCATCTCCACAGTTCCACTGCAGGGTATATCTTAAAGGGCATCTGAAGTCTTGGTGAGATGAAAACTACCCCAAGTTTGTCAGAGGGGCAAAAAGTCGACCGGAATGTCTGTTGGCAAAGGGGTGTTCGTGGTGTTCACACCTACCTCTGTGTGGGATCCACAGCGATGGCTCTGGGCTCACTGAGGTCACTGTTGAAAAGTGTCCTCCTCCTGCTTCCATCTGCAGTGGCCACTGAGATGGTCTTGTTTCCAGAGTCTGTCCAGTAGATGTTCTTATGGACCCAGTCAATGGCCAGTCCCTCAGGGGAGTTGAGCTGGCTGTCGATCAGGATCACCTGCTCGGCTGTGTCACTCGCTTTGTCGATGTAGGCGCTGCAGGGACAGGGGGTCACAGGGCTCACACACAGCTCCCAGAGGCTGGGCCCCGTGGGCAGCGTGGCTGACACAGGAACCCTTATGGTGCTCCTGCAACCTTCTGCTTTCTCCTGCTGCTGTATGGCAGCAGCAGCATTTCCACAGTAGGGAACTGTCCTTTCATTGTTCTGTTTCCTGCTATAACTGCACAATTCAGGAAAACATTTGACTTCAGGCATGTTAACTTCAACAGCATTGATTTGTGGGATTTATGGACATTAAAAATATAATCTTCAGGGCTCTGCTGAACAGAGTTGAGCTTAGCATGCAATAAATGTACTTAAATGTACTGCAGAATTAGGAGCTGTGTAGCTAATTATGATTCATCAAAGGAATTCATGAAGCTGCATTAATTTGGCAAGTGATTTCACTAGATATAAAGAATATGTTCACTAAATATTAGTGGCAGCCTCAAAATCTTTCAAAACAATAATGAAAGGCAGCAGACTCCACATGGACGTTTCATAAATAACTGAAATGTTGCTCCTACAACCACACAGGCTGATTCTGCTCTCAATATCAATTCTGCTGAGTGAGCTGAAATCCAGTTATTCTGAGTTTGCATGAGTGTTTGTAGAAGCTTAGTCTGGCTCTTAGAATAACTCAGTACATCTTAAAACAGTTATAAAACAGCAGGAAGTTTCTGCCCCCTGCCCCAAACATTTGAAATCATAAGATGCTTTGCATCCTCTGTTCATTGCCCATCCTGCCTTTGCTCATGGAATGAGCTCATGGAATTGTATGGGAGCTGAGCTCTCCAGTATCAGATTAGAACCTTGGAACTGAAGTGTCTAAACCCAGGAATTCCTGACAGTTTTACAGTCTGCAGTCAGGGCTGGAATGGCCATGCAGAGTCAGCGAGGATGACCAGCATGCTGCTGCATCTTCCCTACAAGAATGGTTTTGGTTTGTCTCTGACCCAGCACTGAAGGAATGGTACATCAGGGCTCTCTGGGAGTCCAGCAGTGCTCCCAAGATTACAGTATTCCAGCTCTAAGTGCACAGCTCCAGGCCAGTTAATCCCTTGCCAGTGGGACAATTGTGTTCCATAACATGTGTTCCATAGGTACATAAATTCCCATCTGTGCCTGCACAGGACGGAAAGCCAAGAGGCTCCGGCAGCTTCCACAATGGAAGGGCTCAAGTACAGGTGACATTTCAATTCTCCCAGTAACTAAATATTGTAAAAGATCTTCTGACACCCCAAAGGGGACATCACCTCAACAGGACAGGATCTAGAAAGGCAAGTGAGGTGAGCATTATGAAAGATGGCATCTCTTGCCAGCAATTACCTCCTGTACTACTGTGTTCACCTTGCTATAGCCTGTTGACCACAGACTGCTTGTTCCCAGGGACTCCCAGCATCCCAGGACATTTGCTGTTGGAGAGCTGCAGGAGCGCTGCAGGAGCAGTGTCTTGGATAATTCTCTGTGTACGAACTCAGCCCTTGCCCAGTGAGAGACCCGGTGAGAGCTGACAGCTTTCTTCTGAACCATCCCCCCACTTTCAGAGCCCCACAGGCCCCTCAGGGTACCTGCCCAGCTACTGGTGGTCAATACCCAGCACAGTCTGGGCAGATATCCCTGCCAGTGCTGCAGGAGCTACCAGAGCCTGCAGAAACCCTGGCCTGGCTCCCATGTGCTGATACCAATCAGCCCATGCCTGATCATTAGCTAAAATCCAGAGCAAACCACTGCAGAAGCTGCAATAGCTGTGCAAATCAGAATATACACGGGGGATTTTCAGCACATAAATTAAATGCTTCTTTGGCTAAGCACACTCACAAGCCCCAGCACATAATTACTGTGATGGATGCCATTAAAACAGCTGAAGGAGGAGTGAGAATGAGTTACAGAACATGCACTGTGGTCAGCTGCTCTGAATTTAAATCCAGTCTACCAGAGACTACAGTGGGCAGCAGATTGTGTCTGTATTGCTGCCTCCTTGCTCCCACCATTTGCCTCCTTTGTGCATCCAGATGCCAGGTCCTTTGTGGCTTCCCATATAACACTCACAGTGCAGAAGCAGCCTCGGCCCTGCTTTGCAGTATCCATGGTTCAGTAAACAAGAGCCTACATTTAACTGCAGGAGTGCAGCAGGATCTGGCATTGATGAAAAGTCACCCTGTATTATCAAGGAGATAACTGCATGAGCCCCTGATGTCTTTATCAATTCCTAAAAATGATTACCAAGTCTGGGCCACAACAGGTAATCCCTGTCAGGGCAGAAAAGCCCTCAGGTGCCCTGTACCCTGCACTGTTCTCTGGAATGCTTTAGGGGGTACAGATGGAATGCAGCTTTGGGAAGGGACCAACACACACGTCCTTCTCTTGCCCCTTCCTTACCTGTAGATTTTTCGGTAGAACAAATCACACCAATATATTCTGTTTGTTGACACCTCCACATCCAACGCCACCACGTTCTTCAGCATGGGAATGATGCGGGAGTAGTCCCTTTTCACCAGGTCTATCTTACGGACCTCATGGCGATTGGTGAAGATCAGGTATGGGCTCTTGCCTACCACAGAAAATCAGCACATTTGTCACTTCAGCAGCTGTCCCAAGGGCTGGATTCAACTTCCATTTCTTGAACAACAGTGGAACTATCAGTCACTGATAGCTGTGCTTGTACAGAAGCTTTACACCACACTGGAAGCAAGTGGAAACTTGCTCCAGAGGCAGGGCTGTCACATGCAGGCACCTCTGTGGTCCCTGGACACATGCTGCTTCTTGGACTGCCTGTTCTGCTAAGGCACAAGTGAAACTCCTGGGAATGTACTCATCTTCAATTTCCCATTTCAGTGCAAAATCCTGGGTCAGATTTTGGTGACTTACAGCTGGGAGGGTGGAGGGGTGTCAAAGCTACCCTGTTTTAATCGGGATGTTTTCTTTCTTTCAATACTACTACCACTAAATGTTTTTGCTGCACTGTTTTCAATAACACCTGTCAAGAGACTTTCTTTTCTAGTTTCAGCTTCAAACAGCCAAGCAGTGACTGCAATCTTGCTCTGTACACTGTTAAAATATTCTGATCTGCATGATCAGTAGTTCTTGCCTAGAGACGCATCTGCTATCTCTGCAGCAGCTCTGTGCTGCTCGCAGTGAAATGTCTTTGCTTGCTTTGCGTGTTTCCTTTCGTTTCCGTTCCCCTGCCTCAGCCCTGTGAGTGTGTTTTCTTATCGGAGTGTGCTGTAGAGCAAGCAGAGTTTTAGTGCCTGTGGCGTTGTCTTACCTACAGCTTTGCAGTTCTTGGACAGGGTGTCCATCTCGTATCCTTCGTAGCACTCACATTTGTAGTCTCCCTTGTAATTAATGCAGATCTGGCTACAAGCGTCTGGATTCTCACATTCATCTATGTCTGAAAGGAGTGTTTGAAACCCATCAATAACTTGAAATCAAACCATCTGTGATGGAGCAATGCTCAAGTGAATATAATCACGTCTCTCTATGGTGAAACACAAGGGACTGCTGTTTGCATGTCAATTACCTCCACACGTTTTTTTATCCAGAAGCTTGTATCCAGGCGGGCATTCGCACTCGTAACCGATCTTCAAGTCTTTGCATATGTGTGAGCAGCCACCGTTGTTCATCGAGCATTCATTAACACCTGCAGGGGATACACAGATCACCTATGACAAACAGGGGCTTCTAGCTGTGAGATTGAATAAAATGAAGAGATTTCCTCAGAAATTTTCCTATTTCTATCAGTTTTGGTACTGGCCCTATAGAGCACAAGTGCCTTAACAGATAAGAAGCCTCCACTGCATCACTTTCTTGCTCTTTATTATTCCAAACCAACTCTGTGGGATCATTTGGACTCAAAGCTAGTGGCTGAATGAATGGGGAGCCCTGGGGATACAGCGTATGTGAGTCTCTGCATCTCATCCCATCAGAGAGCTGCTGCTTTGAGCTGTTCTGCCACATGTGAGAAACTTCCAAGGGACTGGAGGGCTCTCTCCAGGATACTCCTTCTTCCCCATGCGCTGGTTCATGTTGACTTTTCTGAACAGTCTCTCTGCACTTTAATAATTCATGCTGGGGGACTCTCATCTCCCAGGGGCCAGCTGTTTTGAAATACTGTACTATTTTCCCATCTAGCTTCAAGGAATGATCTATGTGAAAAATTCCAGAAAACACCGAAGTGCAGTCTGTCAGAGATACTCCATTAGCACTGAGATACAGTCCTCCCACAAACACGTCCCCCACAACAGTCTTTGCTGGCAGCCCCCAGTGAGCAATTTATGAAGCAACAGCCCCCATCCTCTCCTGGGGCCTTTTCTAATCCAAGGCCACCTCTCTGATCCTGCTCTCAAGTGCAGAAAGGAAGAACAGAATAAATGGATCCTTGTAAGTAGAACTGAATGAGAGGTTGGGGAAAGCTGGTTTCCTGTCAGAAAAAAACATTTCTTCTTGTTGTAATTGACTTACAAAAGGTAAAGAGAAAGTTCTCTCCTTAAGGAAGACTGCTGAACAGGAGCTGTGGGATTTCAGGGATAGTGGACTCACCAGAACAAGGAAAACAGATTTGCTCCAATCTATAATGCAATTTAAAGGCAAATTTTTCATTTATCTTTTACTTCTTGCTTCCTTGCACACTGCAGGTGAGCAGCACAGCAGAGCCATTAAATCGTTGCTCTTGGAAGAAAATGGAAACAACCACAACCCAATTAAGTCAGTAAGACTGGGAAAATACCATGCCAGAAGGAATCCATCTCAGCTCTGGGATGCTTTCACCTTCCTAGCAGGTACATATAGAGATAGCAATACGTAATTAATAGAGCAAGTTCACCAGGCTCCGAGAAGGTGTCCACAGCCCCACTGTGTATTGTCAGGGTTCAGTGACATTTATGGACAGAAATCTCCTATTCCTACACTTGCATGGGTCTGTAGCAAATGACTTCTAAACATGCACAACTGCTCTCTGCAAAATACTACAAAGGCTGTTTTGATTAACAAGCAAACTCTCACTAAGATGATTCCCATGGTTTCACGGGTGCTTTGTGGAATGGATTTAGGGGCTATAAATCAAGTGCTGGTTCACTTGCTGCACTTCTCAAGAAGAGCTGAGGAGGAGCCAGGCAGGAGGAGCCTGGGCAGCTGCTGCTCTTCACCCAAACTTCAGCAGTATATTCCCTGCCTGACTAAAATAGCCAAGTGTTATCCTGCCTTCTGCAGTGCTTTTTTTGGGGACTCTCAGAGGGCACTGCAGAGTTTAGCCAGGCTAAGACAGACACACTGAGCTGGTGAGTGTGTCCTGCATCTCTGCCTCCTCTGGAGATAACCTGTGTGAAGGCATTACAGTCACAGCAACCCCCAGCACTGCGCCCTTCAAGAAACACCTTCCCCTAGGGGCTCTTCTCTGCTTCCCAACTCAGACAACACCTCATTGCCAGCCCAGGGCTGCACCAGTCATGGCACCACAACCACTGGGTTGAGCACCAGCCCCGATGTGCTGTGCCACTGCCCAGTCTCCTATGAGAAACCAGGCTGCCAGCTTTGTTGGGAGACCTCCATGGACAGACAACTGCAACACCCACTCAGAGAAACAGGGAGATGTAGATTAGTGGAAAAAAGCAAGGGCACACTGGAAGCATGAGGTAAGAGCATCCTCACTAGGCATGCAAAACACTTTCTTGTCTAAAACAGGGAGAGACTGATGGTTCTTCCTGAACAGGAGTTATTTAAGGGGCAGCCACTGAGCTCCATGATGTCATGGGAAGAGATGCCTGTTGGAGACATCTCTGCACTGGGGATTGTGTAATTGAGTAATGCTGCAGATCGGGGCTGGTGCCTACAATGTCTGGTGGGAAAGGCAAGAAAGGGCTGCCCTATGGAGAGGGGCACAGTTCTGTGGCCTGGGCTCTGTTCCCCTGGCTCTGTCAGCCCTGACTCTCCTGGCATTCCCACAGCCCAGAGCTGGTAGGACGCTGCAGAGAGCAGCCTGCTGTCGATGCTGGGGGAAGCAGCAACAACATGTACAACCCAGAAACCGCTGAAGTCATCTCTCAGGGGTTGCTGCCACTCTACATGTTTTCACCTTCAAAGCCTGTTCCCAATGCTATATTTTTATGGTGTTATCATCACCTTAGAATTCAAAGGTAACTTAGGCAATGAGGCTAAATAAACTGGTCTGTGCTGTGGAGGACACTAGTATTTGGGGAGAGGGGGAATTCCTCATTCCTAGTCCTGTGCTCAGTTCATACATCCCTCCAAGAATAAAAACTGAGTGGAGAAGGGCACAGTTCAAACTTACAGATGATCAGATTAAGCTACTAATTATATTCATATGAAGGGTGATGAGAGAATAAAGGCAAGGAAAGAGGAGCAGAGTGAGAAATAGCATTAGCAGCTACATGTGGTTACACTCAAAGCTGTGAGCACCAGATGGAGGAGAGGGGAAGCAGTTACAACAGGAGCAACACGTAGAAGGCAAGTACTGTACCACATTCTTTCAGAGGCTCGTCAGACCAGTCCCTGCAGTCTCTATGTGAATCGCACACTTTGCCTCCGTCAATGCACTCTCCACTCTTACACTGAAACTTGCTGGGACTTTCACAAGCTGACTCTGTCATGTTGGGCAAGAGAGGAAAGCAACTAAGTTAGATGAGGCTCATGACAACAAACAGGCTGACATAAGGCTCAGGAGGGCATCATTAGCAGAAATGGAATAGGATTAAGCAAATGAACATTGAGCCTGAACATCATGCAAAGAACTTTTCAAGTCATGCAGTCTGCCTGGTCGGCACAATCATCTCTCCCAAGCAATCCCACTGCCAGAATGGCTTAAAACTGTAAAAGAAGCAGCTTGGCATGGCCCAGAGGAGCAGCACAGGCCTCTTCCCTTTCCAGAGGCCACGCAGCCCTGGCAGATTTACCCCACAGAGCATGAGGAGCAAAGAGCCATCTGTACCTACCTTGGACACAGCCAGCCTCGTCACTGTTGTCAGGACAGTCGTGCACCTTGTCACACTGCTTTGCTCCATGGATACAGGTCCCATCACCACACTGGAATTCATCTGGCTGGCAGGTCACCAGAGCTTTAAGACAACACATTCAAGCATCAGCCACACAGAACTCAGTCATTTGTGTGGTACCTTTTAGCCATGTCCCTCTGACACTGCCGGGGTTGCACCCTCTGTCAGCAAATGTCAGAGTATTGGCTGCTTCCACCAAAGCAACAGAGGCAGCAGCTGCCTCAGCCACTGTTCTCCTGTGCCCCTCTGCTATCCTACATCACCCTCTACATCCTTGGGAAAACAGCATCAAAGCCCATATGAGCACACCCTGTCAAAACAGACTCAGTTCCAGCAGTGAAGCTTCTCTGGTGAGACAGAACAAAGCAAGCAGGCAGCAAAACTCCCAGCAGTGGAGCAGCTCTGGGGGCTGCAGTCTGTGTGAGGCCAGACTGCTTTCCAGCTGGGAGTGTACAGTGACGCTGGGTAGGCAAAGGCAACTGCTCCTCAGTTCTCCTTCCTTCACAAAAAATTACATTTAAGATACATTTCAAAACATGTTCAGGCTAAGGCCTGGGCAAGAGACCTGTAGTGACTGCCAAAGCCAGTGTGGTCACAGTAGGGATGAAGGCAGCAACAAGACACGATCATCAGGTTACCGAATGCCCATGAGCCAACAGCCCACTGGAAGGCAGAAGAGCTCCACTGCATGGTGTTGTGTTGTTTCTTGGGGTTTCCAGCCCTAAACACCTCCACAATATCTGCCCAGGTTTCAAGCCTGAACTTCGTTTGTCCAGGTCAGATTATAATGGACTCAAACCAGATCTGATGAAACAGCAAAGCTGGGGAAAAATATAAACCAGACACCTGCACTGACGATACTAAAAGCAGTCGTATTTCCCTCCCCAAGTTACAATAAATGAGAGACCTCCCTAGCTGGGACCAGCCCTGTGCCGACACAGGGTACAAGGCAGCCTGTAGTTCACTGGCAAACAGGCTCCTCGTTCCTGGGACATGTTTTGCAGCTTCCTTCTGAGGGGCCCATTGGATGTATTCTTAAAATCCTATTAAGGCAGTGCACCCTGGAGAGCTTCTGATTCCAGCCTTTCCATCATGTGATTGTGTCCTGGTGAGGTCTGACAGAAAATCACTGCTTCCGAGTAGTGAGGGGAGGCCAGCACTGGTGTTACTACATGGGAGGTGAGAGCTGTCTGCAGACTTCCCTGGACAATTTGACAAACTGGTTCTAATACAAAAATGACTACTTTCAGATAACCCAGGAAGAGCTGCAGACATGAAGTGAGCTAGCATCAATACCATGAAGTATCAGTTACACAAAGACTCCACATTATTGGTGATTGCATCCCGATGGATGCAGGATCCAAGTTCATGACTGTTTCACTGGACTTAGTTCTAGTGCATCTTCAGCCAGCAAAAGGCACCAGAGACAGGAAAAGCCACAACTGCAGGGCTGGTGGGGGAAGGGAGAAATCCTGTCATTAGAAATACACAGTATTCACATGAGGAAAGTTTGGAAATAGCACTGCTCCTTGGAGAGGAAAGCCATATGCACTATATTCATAAAAAGCTGCAAAGTAACAAAAAAACCTTAAGCAATAAGCACAGTTATGGGACCAGCTGTGCTGCCACGTTTCAGCTAATAAACCCAGGCACAGGAATGGGAAACCTCAGTGGGACATCTGGGACAGCAGCTCCAAACTAAGCATGTGGGATCTGCTGCTCTACCAAATGGAGAAAAATGAAGGAGGTAAAGAAACAAAGCTGTGGTCTGGGAGAGTCACAGACCACAGGTCTGGAAGTGGCACCGAGAACTCCTACAGGGAGGCAGAGTCACTTCTGCTTAGACTGTTCCTGGCATGTACAACCACCTGCCTGTGGAAGCCCTGATCATGGAGACACCACCTTCCTCCCCAGGAAACCCTGACTTCTGCCAAGCTAAACCTTGGCCACTGCAAGGCTTTTCCTGTTGTCTCACTGAAAAGTCCTTTGCCACAATTATTTCTTGTCTTCACCCCTAACTTGAAAACCAGTTTGCTTCACCATTTCTGCAGCAACTTCTATGTGTGGAGGTAGGATAGGATGGTCCTCCATTTCTGACTATAAATATTAACCCCTCACAAAAGTGTAATGTAATTAAAGCCAATGGGGGTTTTGTCTTTTCTAGAGCAGAAACAGGTCTCCAGTTCACCAAGTAAATCTGCATGACAACAGCTACAGATTTGGAAGTCAGCTGTTATAAAACATACAATTGTCCTCAATTGTAATCTTCAAAGCTCTTCTAAAAAGCATAGCTAAATGCTAAGAACAGAAAGATTTCTAGTCCTAAAATGAATTAAAATTAAGGAGAATTTTGTAGGAATTGCAAAGACAATGTTGCACAAGTACCACAAGGCTGAGAGAAAAATGACAGCACAATTCTTAGCTCAGTTGCTACAGAGACTGCAAAACACAGATGTGGGGCTGTACAGCTCCACTGCACAAGGCTTTGCTTCAAGAAGAGAAAGAAGTTTGGAGACCAGGCTGGGTTTCCTGGCTCATTTCTCACTCCACCAGAGCTGTGGAAGTTCAGACCTTTGAGCAACAGCCTCTGAAGCTCTTAACAGACATCTAGAAAAGGCAGATACAATAATGGCTCTTACAGATCACAAAAGCATTAAAATGCATGTATGACATTTCTATTTTTTGCTGCATTTTTCAGGAGAATTCCATGTTATCTTTAAGTTGAGACACTAACCCATCTCAGCCCCACTGGCAGAGTTGACAGCAGCTTCCCATTAAGGCCATTCCCAAGGCAAAGCCATAACCCAAGAAGAGGGAAGAGCTGTGCTGTTTATTTGCACAAGATGTTCAGAAAATTGCTGTGGTAATTTGGAAGGTTTGAATCCGTGAAATCTCAGTAGTTTTACAGCCATCTCCTCTGCAAATCAAATACAAAACAAATTACCAAAGCCCTGCTAAATTAACAGGTGCCCTCAAAGAGACACACTTCCCATTTACAAATCCTGGGCACAAAGCTGCATCGCTCAAACTCAGCAGATATATTCCAGATTCCAGATCTGAGCCTTAGTTTCTGCTGGTTTCTGGTTTTTTTTCCCTTCCTCCCCAAAAAAGAAAATCCCAACATTTGGAAAAAGCATCAATCCATTTTATAGATGGGGAGACAGAGGCAGGAAAGTGTGAGGTCAGGTCTCAAGAGGTCTGTTTCTTGCTGTCAGTTGTTAGCATTATTTATTCTCCCTCCTGGATGCCCTAATGCAACTTGCAAAGGACATTTTAAAATATAACCATTCCAGATTTGGAGACTAATAAATCTAACCTAATGTTAATTTATAAATATACATATATACATATTTGAATATATATGCTATGGAAAAAACCCCAGCCACCCAATGTTCTCACACAGCTTTCCTGAAATGACTCATTCCCTCCTATTTATTTGCTGTCTTGCTGCCAAAACCTGTTCACCAATTGTCACCCTTCATTTCTGCTCTACTCATTTAGCAATCCAAAATGTTTATAACAAATGACAGGTGATGGCCTCATAACTTTTTTTTAAAAGCATTAGCTCCCATCCCTCTGTTTATACTGCACAAACCCCATATGATCCCCATTGCAAGAGAAGATGTAGCGGGATCTGCAGCTTTAATGAAGTCCAGCTGAGGGGCCCATGTGCCATCCCTGTTGCTAAGGGGACAGAGCAGCGTCACACACCTGTGACTCCCTGCATGCCACATGATACTGATCTCAAACAGAGAATTTCTGGAGAGGAAAAGAATCATAAAGGTTCCTAAATTCTTCAGTCCAGCAGATGGGCAGTGACACTGAGCTTCCAGAGCTCCCAAATGTCCCTTTCTTACTGCAGGTAGGGGCACCCCAGCAACAGCTGCATTTAGGATGGGGAAGCAACGTTAATTTTGGCTCTGACCCAGTGAACGCATCGGCTACACGAGCACTCAGTGCTGCAAGGCCTCTCGCGGTTGCTACCTCAACCATGCACTGCGAATGGCCGTGGGCTCACACACCACTGTGGCACTGGGGTGCAAGCAGAACCAGGCATTCTGTGCAGAGCAGCACTGGGGTAGCTAAAACGTTGGGCTTTGAATCTCCCTGTTCCCCAGTCCATAGGACTGAAGGCAGCAGAACCAGCTCACATGCTTGTTTCTCCCGGGTAGATAACCCACATTGTGCTGGACTGAGACTTTATGGGAAGAGACCCTCGTGTGCTAAATCTCCACTGCTCAGAACTGTCTCGTCGCTTCTGCCACATTTCCCCCTTTCTCCACTGGTTGTCAGCACCGTGCTGTGCTGCAGCGGTATCCAGCTGCGTCCTCTGCCCTGGGAGCTGCCTCTGGTGCCTGTGGAAGTGCTGCTGGCTGAGGCTGCTCTGCAGCTCAGGGAGGCTGGTGGAGCCGTGCTCCTTTCGGGCCTCATGGCTCGGCACTTTGAGCTCAGCTGGACACGGCTGGTGGCCATCAGACCAAGGAAAGAAGCTGGGGAACAGTGGGCCCCCTGCAGGAAGGTACATGGGCACAGTCCCACTCCTCTAACCCAGCAGAATGTCAAAATAAATGGGATCTGTGAAAGACTTAAAACATTTCAAGTTGAACAACAGGGATTGAAATTTAAGAGGCATTTCATCGGAAAACACCATCAGTGAGCTGCTCCCCTCTTTCTCCACTTGGCAATAGAAGGGAGCTCACCTTTCCCTCTCCTGAGCTGTCCAAACTCAGCCATCCTGTGAAGTTGCTGTTACTGCAGGGAATGCATCCCATGGGACAGCGATCAGTTCTGCTGGAGTCCGCTGTACCAGACACCAGTTCTTCAGCTGTGTTTGTAACATGGCCCTTGCCACTGTCTCCTGATTCAGAGGGGACACAGGTACAGGACTGCCCACAGGAGGTATCAGAATGAAAACAGGCACCAACCACCAAGGCTGCCCCAGCCAGAAGTGCCCATCTCCACCAGATGTGCTTCTGCATGGCTTTCTTGAAACAGCCAGGAACCAACTTTATCTCCTGACTCCACAGTCCCTGTGACCCTTCAGACCCTGGCAGGGGTACCTGCAGCCCAAGAACTCTGTCAGCAACTTCATCACCTTCTTGGAGATGAAGGAAAAGACAGCCTACCTAATCCACCCCTCCTTGGGTTGACAGCCTTATATCCAGCAGCCAAAGCTGCTCTCTTCCTGACAAAACATTTTGGCTCCCCCTATTCAGCTCTTGCCTCTCTTTAAAGAGTCCTTGGCTATTTGAAAGGCACGGCAGCTCCAGGGTAACCTGTGGCTTGTCCCCCTGCTCTCCTGCAGTGCAAACAGTGGTGTCCAGGATGCACTACATCCTCCTCTTATTAAAGAAGACAATAAATTTAAACCTGCTTCTCTCTCTCTGGAAGAGAGTCTGACCCCCAGCTCTTTGAAGAGCTCTCCCATACAGCTGTTCTGAGCTCACCAGCCTGGACTTGGTGTTGTCATGGGTATGAAAAGATGGTGCTGGCAAAAGTGGTAAATTTTCTTAGATACCTTGCAATAATACCTGGGTTTGCAGCTGGTTGATGCCTTCGTCCCCAGAGGGGGCCCAATGTCAGAGATGCTAAATATAAACAGCTATGTAAATATTTAATTTCAATCTTGTCATTATGAATATTCTAGCAAAACATTTTGCTCTTGTTTTCTTCTCTCTCCCTCCTCAGGTAAGTGACCAGCTTGAACAGTTTAGTGGCTAAAAATGGATGAAACATTCAAAATACCACACATACCAACAACAGCATGTTAAATGCATAAAGCCAGCTGAAAAGAAATCCATTATTTATTAGCTCTGTGCCTTTATCAAGCCAAGCTCAAAGTGCACTTCAAACTGGATTCTTCAGAGGTACTTCTCTTGACTGCCTTGTTCAGTATACTCCAATTTCAGAGGCAGAAAATGAATTTTTTTTTTTTCTGCTGATCATATATTCCCTTTAGCATAGCAGCTCCTAACCTCCAGGCTGTGACCCCACCATGCAGCCTGAGGGCTTTGAACGTTTTTCCCATTTTTCACTCCCTGTCTTTCTAGTGAAACAGATCTCTTCTGAGGCACGGTACCATCCAACAGCTCTTACACCTCCTCTCCGGATTCTCAAGGAAAAAGCACAAAAGGAGTATGGAATACACCTGACCCTGCTGGGCTGGGCACCCAGCCACGCCGTGTGGGACACAAGCGCTCCTTGTCTGGCACAGCTGCTGCTCAGACATCAAAGCCTTGCTTCAAACACGGCCCACAGCAGCCTCCTGGCCCTTCCAACCCCAGCCCAGAGAGCCCTGGGCCCTGCCCCTGCAGACACTCACGGCAGTCCTGCTCATCAGACTTGTCCTTGCAGTCCTCATCCCCGTCACACTTCCAGTTGAGGTGGATGCATTCGCCATTCCCGCACTGGAACTCATGGGCTGCGCATGTGTTGAGGGCCTTGGCGTCGTATCCACACTTCTCCATGGACTCGTCCGACTGATCCTCGCAGTCGGGCTGGTTGTCGCACACCCACAGCTCCGGGATGCACACGCTGTTGTTGCACTGGAACTCGTTGGGGTTGCAGGTCAGAGGGGAGCACTTCCTTTCATCGCTGCCATCCCCGCAGTCATTGTCACCGTCACACACGAAGATGATGGAGATGCACGACTTGTTACTGCACTGGAACTCATTGGGAGAACAGGCTTGGGAATAAAAACAAACAGGTGAGCTGGGAGGTCTCCAACCCAGCCCTCACCACTGCACCAGCTTTAGCACATTAGGGATGTCTGAGGAGAAAGGCACAAAGGCATTACTTTGGCTGTCCTACCCCAAAACATTTCTCCCAGTGATAACCATGTGGTAAGGAGCAGTGCTCCCCTCCCCAGATGGGCCTCAGGATGCATCCTCTAGGGACCATGGGCAACCCTGGAGAAGCAGGGGCAGCAGGGCTGTGGGAACTGCGGGTGGGAGAAGCGGGGGCAGTGCTGCCCTGGCATTGAGGAGCAGCCAGGTGAGCCCCGGGGCAGGAGCAGCAGCACAGAATGGGAATGGGCAGGAGGTTGCAGGGAGAGGCTGGGGCTGTGCTGGCAGCGCCGGGGCTCTGCTTGGCACCAAGCTGACATTACCAGCTTCCTGACTTTCATAAGCACAGAATCAGGTTTCAGGATTTCACAGTATGCCTGGTTTTGGACATATTAAGTGGGATGTGTAGGGTAAATATTTAGTGAGTCGAGCATCAATTTAGCTGCAATCTGCCAGTAAGGCCCTTTACAACACGCTGAATGCCTTCCCTGGAAATCACAACTCAACATTAACATACAAATGAGGTGCTTGTCAGATAAAAGCTGAGTAGAGCACTCTCCTCTGCAAGCCTAATGGACAGCTGAAGCAGAGATGCTTGCTCAAATTAAACTCTCAGGTATTCCAACAAAGTGCACTTCGAAGTCACTTTATTCTGTCAAGGTGTGGGGGAACCAAAACCCTGGAAGAAATTCTCCCTAAGTACTTTGAGGTAGTTACTTAAAAAAGAATTCTGCTTCCACAGTTTCAGTCCTCTACAGGGAAGTTATGGCTTTGATAAATTAAAAGTACAATAAATATATGCATATAAATTTACAATAAGACTTTTTTTTTTTTTTTTTACATTGCACTTGGGAATCTTTTTGTCTTCAGGAGCAGAAGTATTTACTGCCGTATCTGCAGAGCCCCTACACTAAACCACACAGTTTAGATGGTACCCATCACTGCAATGGCAATTGCACCTGGAAAGCAGCAGAAACCCTATAAAGGATCAGTCATATCCCAGCTTTCAGCCAGTGACAGGAACCCAGTAGGATTCTATTGCAATATTATGTCTGGTTTATACCTAGGAATAAAGCTGTATTTATCTAGCAGTTAAGAACATATCCACTTGCACAGATGTTTATTTACATTCTGGCTGGAAAACTTGCTGGGCTCTGTCTGATAAACTAAGCAGCCTCTCATTTTACATCAGAGCATGAATATATATATATATATACACACACATATATGTATATGCACCTCTCCCCTCCTGCCCTGTGCTCTGTCCCATTTAGTCCCAGGCTTTCCAGATATTACAGCATAGCAATCCACCTAAGCAGAAGAGAAAGAGGATTGCTTTCCCTGCTGCACAGCTACCATGCACTGGCCAGGACCCAGGCTCCCTCCAGCAGGGAGGAGCGTTAAAGAGAATCTCAGCTGCCCCACTTGACACCAATCATGAAATGCAACAGAGCGAGGTCAAAGGAGCTGCTCAGGCTCCTTCTGCACTTGGTAAAATATTTTAGATACTGAGATGCCCTCACCAGGCATCTGTCCCTTGGAGCAGCCACAATTTTTCCTCTCCAAACAGAAGGAACTGAGATCAGAGAACTAATATTAGGAGGTGAATTCTTCTCATAAGGACCTGAAATACAAACACAGTCTGGTGGAGAAGCATCTAAAAACCTTCTTCTTTTGCATGGCAGAATTAAGACCATTAAAATGCTCTGATTTTCACCCAAATTCTGATTTTTTCCTCCATTCAGCAGATTTTTCTACCCTTACCCCATAACTAGAAATAATCTATTGACCCTACTGATCAGTACACAGCTATATAACTTAACACTGTCTTCAGCAGGGCCATAATATGGAACTGCATATAGAACATTCCTCCATAAAGTGGCAATTTAAGGTAAGAGTTATAATCTTACCAATCTATTTTAAAATGGTAGGGGGAAAACAGCAATTTTTCTAAGGCTACGTACAGCTTCTGTAACAGATAAAAGGCTGAGAAGAAACTGGTTTTCTGGCATTATTTTGATGAATCTCAGATCAGAGAGAAAAATCTTGCATAGCCTTTTGATCCCTAATGTTTGGGCAAGATTGTAATGATTTGCACACTCCAAATGTGCATAAATTTCCTTTCCACCAACTGTAATGAGCCCCTCTTTCCCCCCTTGTTGTTTTCCTGGTCCCACCTCCACCCCTCCTCCTGTTTGTACGTATTTCCCTTCAGAAATCTGCTGTATTGGCAAATTAGAGACTGATAAACATAGGAGTGGGATACAGACAATGGAAGTTTGCACAAAGCTCCTCCTCTGCACCTACAAATCCCAGTACAGATATAAAGTTACTGATAATCACAGCCAGAAAGTAGAAGCAGTTCAACTTTTGTTACCTCTCATGAGGACTTTCTCAGTGAAGCCTGAGAATTGCTAGCTAGAAAAATTGCATGGTCATGATTATTTTATTTCTTTTTAAACATTAAGTTCAGTGTGATGTCAGCACTAGAGACTACAAGCTCTCTCTCCATGAAACAAGCACAGCAGTTTGGCTGTTGGTAACTCCCCTCTCCACCCCCACAGTCCTTAGGGGGGGATCAAGCAGTTCCTTCTGGGTCACACCTGCCTGCAGCAGAGAGCTCCATCCCTCCCTCCCGTGTGCCCTGCTGCCGCCGTGGGAAGGCAGATAACGTGCCAACACCTCTCACCCTTCCCTCATCCTGCCTGACAGCTGAAATCCTCAGGGCACGCCAGGGTAAGGCAGAGGCTGCAGCTCCCAGCGCTGGGGGGATGCTCTGGCACACACAGGCACGGGGAGCAGAGCTGTCCCCGGCTGCCTGGGCAGGAGCCGCTGCCGGGACCCTGCGGCACCGCCCGGCGCCGGAGCCAAGAACACAAGAAATAAAGCACTGCAATGATCTTACACAGCACCTGGAGAGATGGACATGGGGCAGCAAAGTCCCAGGGACCGTTTACTTCACATCCCCTTTCATAAATCTGTCAGGGTACCTCGCAGCCCCATCACTACAGTATTTCACTGCCCCCAGACCATTTCAGTAGAAAACGTGCCAATAGCAGTTAAATGATCACTGGGGTATTTTTTGACTTGAGCAATTTGTTTGCATTCTCCAAATTTGCTACCTGTCCTCTTGTAGGCTGATTCACTCAAGACCAAGGAATCAAATATTAATTTGCTTTCTTTAGCACAGAAGAAATTAATAAATGTTGTACTCTAAGGTGCAAAACCTACTTCAAACATGAGTGATCCCAATAGAAATCTTGGAAATGTTTGTCAAGAACTTTTCAATCAACAGTCTTCAATGCATAACTATAACAACAGTTTAGTGTAGAGCGCTGTAATGTGTAAAGGTTCTTCACAATTTTAGGGAGTAAAATACCACACATAAATGATAGTGTAGATGTGATTTTGCCTATAGACAAAATATACCAGAGTTATTCTGCATTAATTTCTACCCTTTGCTATGTGCCAATCTGTAAAGCACAACTGTCACAGTTTTTGCCTCACATCCTGCAGCTGCAGTCTTGTCACATCTCTTGAGGAGAGTGGAGCAGAAGCAGCCTTGGGATAGAGGAAGTTAAAAATAATAAAATAACAGAAGATCAGAGAGATCGCAGTTGTGGAGTTAGTGTTTCACTACTGGCTGGTTCTCTTTTGCCCAGAGCCAGGATTTAACCAGAGGCTTTAGTTAAAGTCTGGCACAGCAGGAACAATCTTAGCTCAGGCATGGCACCAAAAATTCAGATAATTCTGCCACATGCTTTTTAAGGGCTTTTAGAAAAAAGCAGAATGCTCTCAAGATGCAGAATTCTCTAACAATACCGGGCACTCATTAAAAACTGTCATTTCAAAAAATATATGTTTGTACATAACATTTCTACAATAGACAACTCTACCAAGCATGGATCCTCAAATCTGGGTAAAATTGAAAAAATTTAATAAATGGTATATCCATTATTCACAGGAGCTGGGAATTATGTACAAGGGACTGTAACTGCTGTCATTGCTAATCTCTAATTAAAGATTTTATAGCTTTTCAGTAAGAGTCAGGTATTTAATTCATCTCCTCCAAAAGAGCAATTTCCACTTGAAATTACATGAATGGCTTGAAGAAAGATAATTATTTGGTAAAATTTGTGGCAAAGTGGACAGCAGCAATTATCTACTGATGGTGAAGACAAGAAGATGAATTATTACACCGTATTTTTCTGATACTGTCCCCAAAGCAACTTAAAAAAAAACAAAGTGTCTCAAAATTTATGTTTGTTTAAATCTGATAATGGATATTCTAAAGCAGGCAAAGGATGATTTGTGCATACCAACATTTGCATCACGGAGGGAGAGATCTGCTGTTGATTCATGGCTGCTTCAACGCTGGCAGGAGAGGCTGGTGGACTTGAGGAACTCTCCCAAGCTCTCAGGTTTAGGATTTGAGCTCTGCAGGGCTGAGGGGTGGAAGTCCTGAGCTCCACCTGTGCAGGTTTTCTGCCCCAAGTGCAAGCCCAGCTCCCCCAGCCCACAGGAACCAATCTCTGAGCTGGGCCATGGATAAGGAGGTCACAGAGTGCAGACAGGGTAGATTATGTTGGAACTCCCAGCTACCAGCATTGTCAGCATGTTAGGTTTGCTTAATTAGTATTTATTTTCAGGCTTAATTCTGTCTAAATTATTTATTTTGCCTGCCATCAACTGCTTACCAAATACCTGAATATTTCATACAGATCTTCCATCAAATGCCAGTCTTTAAAGTGTGGATTTGTGCCTGGAAGGACAAGTTTCCCATGGAAAGCTGCCCTCCAGGAAGGACAGCAAAAGAGATGGAGGTAAATGAAGATGACCTTGAAGCTCATTGCTCTGAAAAAATGACAGGCCTCCCATGGAGGGAATAATGCAGTGGAATTGCAGCCTCACTCCCAACAGTGGTTGTTGCTATGGTGATTGATACCGAAAAGCCCATCTAGATGGAGCCTGCAGAAGGAATAGTAATTCCTGATATTGTTCAAATCACTAATGGAGCTAAGGAGCCATCTCACGCACTCCTGCAAATTAATATTTGCATGTGCCCGCTGCCTTTGTCACACACTGCCCTCAAACACAAATCAGTCATTTTCCCATTCTCTGCAGCAGTATTTGCATAGTATTAGTTAATTATAACCCAGCAACCAGATGCCAAAGTCCCTGCTGACAAATAATAGTTGATTCAAAAATGTATGTGCTGATTTACAATGTATTTCCTGAGATTCATATATTCATTCCAAGTGGTTTAATTATCTGAAAACAGAATTAATTATGACCCCCAATTTACAGAGAGAAGCAGTCCATGTACAAAGGTATGTACACTCTGCACTGTCTTTAATTTTACGTATGTGCAGTAAGGTTGCAACTCATACCTGCGGTCTCCTCAATTTTCCTTCAAGCCAGGAAAGGGTTAGGAAGTTTATCAGAGGTTCTTCTGGCTAAATGACTGTAAATGACCTCAAAATAAGAACAAGTGAATTCAGTGTAGAGGGTTAAAGGGTAAAATAAAGCATCTTGAAAGACAAAAATGGATGGTCAAAATACCAGAGGTAAATACTGTCCTGCTTTTGTGACAATCCAAGACACCCCATGGGGATCTCATGAGGATGAAGACATTATTATTACTCTTTTATATTCTAACTGGAATAGAATCAGCTGAATCAGATTGGAGATGTTTGGTACTAGCCAAAATTTAACTGGAAGAAAAAATAATGCTGTGATGTGTCTAGTGAGTATTTTTCCTGACTTTGAAAATTGGAGCCTGTACAGGACAAGCTCACTCCCATTCCCTTAGACATGACTTGCTTATTAAAATGGCAATTTTACAAATTATACCAGTTTAGCAAATCCCTCAGAAACATCTGATAATAGCCATTAAACTAACAGCTGCTCTCATCACACAAAATTCTGTATTTCTGAGGAATATATGAACGTTCAGCAAGCAGAACAGGGCATTACTGAGCTGGACTTCATCCTGGGACAGTGCACACAAATCCCACATTACTGCACACACTGAAACCTCTTGGATTTAGCAGGACTCTCTGTGGTTATCCATTTTCTGCACAGGATTTCTGTGCACAGCATTTTCTGCATGACCAGGATTTAATTTTGCCATTTCAGAGTTAAAATAAATCACAGACACTTTGCCAGGAAAAGCCAATCCATGGATGCCACCTTCCACCCATTGGGCAGATTCCCACTCTGTGCTCATCTGCTGTCACAGAGACACGACCTGCCTGTTTTCCCCCTTGTTTTCTGGTTCCTTATGTCCCACTCAGGAGAGAGGCATCATCAGAATCCTAAAAGCTACACTCCAATCACACTGGCAAATGACAGCACAATTGGGTTTATTTTTAGAAAACGTGGGAAAGGCAAGGAATCCCAGCCCATGGCTCTACAGCCATGTCACTGGCCTGCCACTTTCTCTTTACCCTTACCTGTTCCTAAGCACAGGTATGGTACCAGTTTAACCAGTTGGAAAGCTAAGCCATTTCCCCATAATCAATCAAGTCATTTATAAGTTACTGCCATAACTAAGCAGGGCATCCTGGAGGTTGCTAACTCACAGGTTTGAACTCACCTGAGCAGTGAGGGACAAAGCAGAGCTCACACTGCAAGCAGTGAGCTCAGTACCCCATAAAACTTCCACTTCCACTAATTTACTTCGCTTGATGGGAACTGTCTGTAAGAGGAGCTATTGCTTCTAATTGCAGTTTGCTTCACTATTAAACATTCACTGCATTTGGAACATGCACTGTTAACTCTTCTGGAGCACAGGCAAAACAAGGCAAGGCTGAGAGCTTTGCGTTCTCAACCCCCCAGTTTACCCAACCATGTCTCACATTTCTCTAGGAACAGTGATCCAAAGTGAGCTTGAATGTAGGCTCAGTAACAATTAAAAAGGTGCTTTTGAAATAAAATGGTTTGCAAGACAACTGATCTGAAGGGAGAAGTACCTCAAAAAAGAAGCATTGGGGATGCAATGAGGCAATTGGCAGAATTTGGTGTAGCCCCATTCAAGGTTATGAACATAAGCACATCCTATAATGACCAAGTCCATAAACACAAGACCCCTGTGGTGATTTTGGGAGGGGAAGAAACTGACAGACTGCTCAGGAAACAACCAGACCCTGACTGTTTTCAGTTATGTGATAATTAGGGGGCACAGCTATTACATGATATAGACAACGTACCTATGTACCCACAATTCCAGAAAAGAATGGCAAGTGTTTCTGAAAAAACAGTATTAGATTTTCTACTCAAATGGAAAATTTAATCACTGAGTGGCACTCACTGCAATTAAACCTGTAAGGGTCGTGTGCTGACTGTGCTCACATTAACAGCAATGAGATTTCCATGGCATTAGGATTTGCCTTGCAGTTTCTGTGACTTGGGAATAGAAAGAAACACTTCCCTGGATTTGGCCTGAGATGAAGATTCACATGTTCAACATGAGCAATTATTTTAAAGTTATTGGAACAAGAAGGGTAATGAAGTGGTGTTTATTGTGAGCTAAACCTTTCTCAATACATTTATCAAACAAATTTCTTTGCAAAGTAAAAGCGAAGTTAATCCAACCATTATATCATCCTCTGTAGGAAAAGAGTGTATTTCAGCCACTAAGATGACTTTCAGATGTTGTTTTATCTGTTAATATGACTCATAAACCAACTCTTTTTTTTTTTCCTCTTGCATCAAACATGACATGGTCCTCTCCTGCGTAGGACTGTGCTGAGTTCAGGCTACTGATTTTGATTTAGCCTTCAGATCATATGCTCAGGAAGCAGAACTGTTAATTAGTGTAACACATATGTACTGGTGGCCACTGCAGGATGCAACTCCTACCCACATATCTGCCATCATAGCATCATCACCGGCACTGCCAGATACAGAAGATTTCCCTGAATAAAACTAAACAGATTCTTGCTTTTTGGATGAATAGGCTCAAAATTATAGCTGCGTTCTTATGAAGAAAGCACTTCAGGGACATGAAATACAATTGTATTTGGCAATAAGAGATGTAATTCCTTGACTATTCCAACTCTAGGAGCTCTAACTGTTGAAAGACAGACTACCCAAAAGATAAACATAATTACACGCCAATTTTTGCTCCTCTGTCAGTATGATGTGAGATTGGAAAGAAGAATCAGAGCCAGTGTCTCCAGCTGAAGTGCAGAAAGCGTGGCAGGACAAAGCTCGTGTGGGTGTGACAGGTATCCTGCAGTCCAGCACTATTAAGCTTTAGTTTGAATTATCCACAAATCTTTGTATAAAAGCAGCTCTTTCACAGCCCTTTTCCAGAACCCTGTGAACAACGCCCCTTTGGGGTGTGAAGGATGTGTCTGTGTGAGGGGTGTGAGTGTGCTCGTGCTGTTCTTTGCATCTCCCCTTTTTCCCTCGCGCTCCTTCAGAGCTGCAGAAGTACCACTGCTGCATTGTCTTGTTTTCAGATTGTGTTTTCATCTACTCTGCTTTAGAGAATAAATTATTCATGAAACACTGATAAGAGAAGTGAGAAGAATCAGCACAGGGCCACCCCCAAAGCCCCACTCCATGCTGGAAGCTCCATCTGCAGATGTGCCAAATCTTCCTTCATAAAGCTAAGCTCAAGAGACAGCAGCAGGGAAAGCGAGGCCATTTTGCCCTCACCTTCTGCAGGTAGAGCCCTGGCACAGCTTGGGCCATGGCTTTAGGGTTTAATTCTGGATTGACACAATGACTGTCTTACCTCTAACTTAAGTTCACACGCTGTTTAATTATGTTTAATTACAACGAGCATCCAATATTAAACAAGCAAGTACCTTCACTTTTACTGTCAGCATACAGTTAAAAGTAACTCCCAATCTCTCTTTTTTCTTGCCATTTTGTTCTGAAGGAACTCAGGACAAATATGATTATGGGCTGAGATTTTTCCTAAATAACAATGGGGATTTTTCTGCAAATTACTACTGCTTTTGAAGGAGCTCTAATACTTTAAGCAGTGATAAAGTGGCAGCTGTACATGTTCAATTTCTGAGAGCCAGGGCATAATGCACAAGCATTAATCCCTCCAGCTGTCCAGTAATTAAACATCATGTAAAGCCCAGAGGATATCATTGCTGTGCTACCTTATCTTATTTATGAAGGACTTGCATTTGTTAAATCTAGCAATTCTTTTTCCCTTCTTGGAAATAATTGTAAATTCTTCCAGCATGGCAAGTGCAGTGAAGCTACAGCTACCCTCAGTAAAATGCCAGGAATTTCAGACCAGCCATGTTTCTTTTCATCACATACTAAAATAATAATGAATAATGATAGTGGATAAATATTTCCTTTACAGGCATGACCGTGATACTATGGGCTTTAACCCTCTTAAAATTGGTGGGTTTCTCAGGGAGAACACATGACAAAATCTGATCCTTTGGGTTTGATGTCCCTCTGAGCTGACTGAGGGACAGCACATCACTGTGCACTTGGCCTTTAATGAAGGCAGTGAACAGAACTAACTTTGACAAAAGCACACATTCATCAAACTGCAATGAAAGATAAAATCAGTGCTGCATTATCACCAAGTTAAAAGGTCTCAGTAGGATCAGTGGAGATCTGGAATGGACTGGATCAGTATGGTCAAATCCCAATAGGGAGCACTGGAAGTGTGACTCAGATGCAAAACACAGGTACCTTTTACTGCACAAAGAAGAAAACAGTGCTGAGACAACTGATGCTCTTTGTAGTTATAGGACAATGATAAAAGATGATAAAACACTTTTAACTGTCGACAGAAAGGTCACTTCATGTGTGTGTAGGTGCAGGAGCAGAGTGGGGGAAGGTGGCTTTAAATCAGGTTTGCAATTTCCCCCCTTCAGCTGGTTCAGCACCAGGTGGATCTGCTGGAGGGATGAACAGCTTTAGCCTGCTTTAAATTCTGCCTTCAGCCAGTGGTTCTCAGGTGACCTGAGGGCTGTTGAGCAGGCACTGGAAGGAGTTAACTCAAAGTTTTCTGCACTTGGACCTTCCAAGAAAAGGACCCATCATTTGGAGGGACTGCTGCTTTTTTATGGAGAATAACACATGAGCCTGGAGCTTTGCCAGGAGAAGTGGGAAGTTGCCACCTGAAGATCTTGTAAATGATCTATGTACACCATGGAAACGTGAAGGCTGTGAGCTGCCATGGCAGGGACACATGGTTACAGCTGAGCACACCTGTGCTTACTGTGGTTTCCCTTATGAATTTAAAAATCCTTTATCCAGTTTGTTCACTTTTAATCTGGCATATCATCATATAATAAGGCTCAAAATCTAGAACTAATTGGGAGATATGTGGTCAGCAATGAAAAGCCTGAAGACCAGGGTCCAAAAGAAGATACTCTGGGTAACAAGGCTATCACTGTCATGAGACTCCTGCAGGAATTCCTGGCTCTCTCCTCAGCCAACTGCACAAGGTCATGGTATGTCCATTGCCTGCAAAAGTTCCCATGGATCACTGTCTCTGTGCTGTAGTTTTGCAGAATAAACCATGGTATGGGTAAATAGCTTATTCTGCTATCAATATATTAATGAATACATCATTTCACTGCATCTGACTGTTGGGAAAGGGAAAAATTGTGCACTTCCACCTCCTCATCTGAAAGACACAATTTCCATGTTGAGTGTAAGCAGTGGTTCAGGTGAGAACCAGTGGCACAGACAGAAGAGATGGGGCCAGAGCCTTGAGCATCTCTTTTGAGTATCCCAGTGCCCTGTCAGAGGGAACATTAAAGGGGTTCAGTGCCATTTCAGCTGGTACAGGATCACAGCTCTTCTGTTCTAAAGCCATTCTCAAGTGCTCTCTGCATTCCTGAGCAGCTGACAAAACACTGTTACTGTCTCTCTGAGCAGAGATTTAACGACTTCTGCAGTAGTTAGCCAAGTCCAGACTGACCCCAAGTTGTGTTGCTTTAATTACAGCCTCTCATATTTAGTTTCTCTTTTAGTCTCAGTAAACACATTCCTAAGCTTGTCCAATCCATTGTGACAAAGTTTGGGTGCAATGGGAGCAGAAAACCTTCACCAGGGAAATAAGGAGGCTGCCAGCACCTCCAAGCCAGCAAATTCAAGACTGCTAACCCTGACCTATGACTACAACACACCTGGTATTGCAAAGAATCAAATTACTTCTGCTCCAAAAACTGAAAAATAAGATTTTTCTTTTTATATAGTTTTATTTTTTAAAGGCAGATATTTGCATTTTCAAAAATTGTTTGTGCACTGGAAGTCAGTAGTGTTCCTAAAGCCTGTCTGCTGGAAGTCAATTATTCAGGCAGATGGGCACTTAACTACCCACGTGCAAGGATTACTACCTGCAATTAATCCCTGGTACAACTACAGCCTGTGCAGACACAAATCTGCATCCCTAATCACTGGTGCTTTATCCACTGCAGGTGGAAGAATTTTCAATTTCCGTGGCTTCCTTGACAAGTTCTTCCACAGGGTGAAAATCACACCATTTTGTTTCCTTGTTCAGATTCTCTACTTTTGTCCCTGAGTCTCTGAACAGCTGCTTTCTCCCCCCAGCTGGCTGTGCCAATGTCTGCACTGGATACATTTCACATGGATTCAAAAAGCAATGATATCATTCTGAGAGGAAAAATCCAGCAATATATGGTCCTATATATAAGGTCCAGAGCAGTAGCTGGAAAGCAAACTGCTGGAGGAGGAAGCACCATAATACATGTACACTATTCCTACAGATTTGGATGATTCTATACCATAACCATTACTGTCCTCTCCTGCAGGAGATCCTCCCTTAACTTGGGCTGTGACCATTCTGACACAGGGACAGGTCCTTGCACAGCCTCAGCACAACCAAACTTTGCTCCTGGATACCAGCACAATCTTGTTACTGGTACAAATTACCAATGCAGAAATGCAGGCATAAATAAGGTTCATAAACTCTGTATTAAATCCTCTTGAAGAATTATAAATCTAAGAGCCAGTTATTCCTATCAAAAAATAAGAATATACACAGCTAAAATATTTTTGAAGTGTCACATGAGGTTGCAGTAATAGCTTTGTTAACATGGATTTAGAAAGAGCTTAGGGGTTTTTCTTCTGGATGCCCTCACTCACACCATCTTCAAGTCATCATCCATTTGTTTATTGCACATGCAGGCTCACACCACAGAAATTATTCTGAGCACAAATAAATCCCCTTCCAAACATCTATCCAGCAAGATGTGTTATTTATAGACAAGTTGGTCAGCTCTGTGAGAAGTGATGCTCTGCTCCAAGGGGCTGTGGCTGACAGGCAGTGCTGAAGCTTCGCAATGAGAATAAAAACATGAGTGCAGAGATAAAATTAACAAAACAAAGAGAAGAAGGGGTCTGAAGTGGTCAGGATACTGTGTGCTGCTGAGATAAGAGGAAACAGAGAAAGGAGGATCCTAAACAGAGAAGAAATGGGAATGTTAACAGAGTATCAGTGGATAGGTTTAGTGAGGTTTATCAGATTTGGATAAGAGAGAGGATAGCTATCAATCCCCCACAAGCTCCCAGCTGAAACAGCTCACACAATTGTTCTCATCCATGAGGAAAAGACCTTCATTTGACAGGCAACCTCCCTGAAAGTGCTCCCACTACAGCCATTCAGCAGTGCCTCCTGTTTCCCTCTCAAAGTGAGTTTTGACCTCTGAAAGATGCTGAGTTGAGATCTTAGGACTGAAAGTTTTTGATGTTTGCACCCACCCAGGATGCTCCGAGTTTGCCTGTCAGTGCCTTTTCCCGTGGTCCTTGTGCCAGGGAATGGCCCATCCCACATCCAGACTCAGCAGAGATTTCCAGTGTGGGGGGAAAGCAGTCATTAGGAACTGGTTGAAAGCTACTAATTCATTTCTCACAAGTTACCCAACAACCATCAGAATGGTAATTTGTCCTTGGATTAAATCTCCATTTTTAAGAACCTGCACATGCACTAAAACTGGAAGATCAGTAAGAGTAGAGATGCTGAAACCTCCAGAAGAGAAACACTCAGCTATTTCCAAACTCATTAATAGCATCATTATGCTGAAATTATGTGGCATTCAGAACATATTTACACTCATTTTGGGGGTTAGTAAAAAAAAATTCGGAGCAATTTCAAGTAGATTTTTATTGTAACTAAAAGACTCTGTGAGACCACTCCCACTGGTGTGAGCAGCAGCAGCAGCATTAAATCAAGGGAGGCAGCCACCAGTGTAAAAATTGTTCTAATTTCACTCACTCATATCAGGAAAACAGCAATTACAATTATCTCCTGAATTTGTCTCTGATTCAAGCCTCTCATTCCAAAAAAAAAAAAAAGCTGAAGAGAAAAGACTTAAGAGTTTCACACAGAAAATAAATAAAAGGAAAAAGAAAAAAAGGACTAAGAAAAAATACTTTTAAAAAGAGAGCTAAATAGTGGAACAAGTTGCTCACAAAGTAAAAGCTTTGATAATGTTTTGTTTGATAAAGCTGACTGCAAAGAAATAAACTTATCCAAAGCATTCTACTCAGAACCACAAAATGTTCATGTAAAACGTATTTTGCCATACAACTTCAAAGAAAATATACAATGTGGATTATGAACTGGGTAGGTATTAGAGCCCAAAATCCAATTTTCAAATGAAGAAACTTCAATTTGTACTTGAATGTAATCATTCAACCCTTTCACCAGTAATTTGGAAGTAAAAATAACATTGCTGATATCACATCCAACACTAGAAATATTCAGGGTTGAGTGAATACATAGAACTCAGAGAGCTTCTTAACAGCCTGGGATCATTTGTACACAAAGAACTTAATAAGAACAGTATTAGATATTAGAAAGGTGGTTTTACTTCTGCACAGACTGGCAAGACTGACATTCCCTAAATTCTGGTGGTCTGTATAAAAACAAAGTTGGAAAACCAACTGGAATACTAAAGGGAGTCACAAGAATGAGTCAAGCATTCATTCAAAAGAAAATATTTGACAACAAGAAGCATAAAGAGCTAAGATGTTTGGTCTATCAAAAAGGCAGCCTGAGAAATGGCTTGATCACACAGTGTAGGAGTTTTCACAGACTGAAAACACTGTTAAAGAGCTCTTTCATTCAGCACAGAAAGGCCTAATAAAAGGCAATGGCCATTTAGGGACTGAATTTAGAACAGTTATGGGTACAGAGTATATAATTCTCTCTGTGTCCAGTGAAACCAACAAGCTATCAATGTCCAGACCTATCTACTCTACCTCAGCAGAAGCCAGCCTGAGTGTGTCCACACTCTGCAGGGACAAGGACACAGCAGGGACCTGCTGAGCTACCACAGAGGAAGGTTTGAACCTTATTTAAGTCCTTTTCACATCACCTGGGTGTTAACCCTAATAATAATACTTAATTCTCCATATAAAGAATACTTAATTCTTCATAGAGTTCACTCATTCTCCAGCCAGACCCAACTGGAGAATCCTTCTTTCCTCTCTGTTTTCAAAGTCACCACTCAGCACTGCAAATTGAGTGAATAAGTTTGTTGGCAGGAAAAGTCATCCCTTTCCATGCAATTTGTAACAGTCACTCTAGGACTTTTATAATCCTAAATGGAGATGTTGCATACGTATTAACTCACCAGGAGTGCAACCAGCCTCATCAATACCACTTTCACAATCCTTCTGCCCATCACATCTCCAGGATGACGGGATGCATTTGTTGCTTAAGTCTCCACAGCTAATTTTTTCAGATGGACACACTTGTTTGGCTGGAAGAAAAAAACCAAAGAAATAAAGAGAAGTTAAACATATTTCTAAACACTTCTAACATTGTTTACACTATTAAAGTTACTTTTACTTTGAATGGCTCAATCCTCAGACATATTGGAATGAAATTCCAAATCAATCTGCTGCCTCTTAAATCAGGTCTCCCTGCACAGGCTGCTCTGCGAACAAGGCCCTTCCTGTCCCTGCAGCCTGTGCCTGCCCAGCTAACCCCTTTCAGGAACATGCAAATAAATCAAATACCACCCCTCACTCTTAGTTTCAAGCCTAACTCAACTGATGTGAACTGAGAAAGTTGTTTCAACAGACCACCAGGGATTCCAGCTAAGAACTTGGGGCTGGTTGTTACGGGAAGGGATGGCACTACTCGGAGTGAGGGATGCTCAGTGCGGCACCAGCACTGCCTGCTCTGCCTCCCTGCCCAACACACTGACCTGGAGCTGTTCAATCACTGCCCCCCTGCACACAGCACAGCAGCTCTGCACAAACCACCTCCAACTAAGCCAGCAAAAACTATTTCCCTGATTTTAGTACAAGGGTGTACTTCTATGTTTGGTAATGCAAGGCAATTTCTAAATGTAATGATCTAGGCAGATTGTGGTCAGCAAAGCTGAGGAAAAAGCAGCAAGGACAAGCAGGAACTTGCACATATTTAACAAATTGAGCTGTAACAGCGCAAATTGAAGGCAACTGTGATGTCAGACACGGAGACACAGGAGGACCTGCAGAAGCAAAAACCCCAGTACAGGCAAGAACACAACTATGAAAAAGAATGTGCCAGATTTATCTGGAACCAAGTAAGCTGTGAAGCTCATTCTCTCATAACTAGTTTGCATTGCTAAAATTCCTAATTTTTTTTTCCTTCATACTAGCGTAAAGAGCAACAGATCTACATTTATTGTGACAAGGCTGCTGAAATGCAAAATGTTCCACAGTTTAAACAATTGTTTAGCATTCTGGAATCATCATCCAGTTTGGCAGGATTTGCTTATTAAACAGACCAATCACTCTCTTCAAAAAATTATGTGTTTTCAAATAGTTCTTCCATTGGTATTAATGAGAATAATGCTGTGTATGGCTGCAGGGCTACTGAACAGGAAGGAACCCAGATTCTGAATTAAAACTTTCACATTACCCTGCGCTGCTAAAGGTATTTACACAAAGTCCATCAGCTTCCCAAGTGCTGAGCGAGAGAGGATGAAAATTATACCTCCCTTTCCAGCTACACAAGGAGGCTGCAAAAGGGCATCTTACAGCCCCAAAGCATCAATCAGCCACTTGGAGAGCAGTGCCATTTAATCCCTGGATTTCTCTGTCTTAGCGCCTTGAAGTGTTATACGAAGCAGTTTCGAGAAGCTGTGGGCAACCAATACATCAAGAAAAATTAGGTCCTGCCACAGACAGACAGTTAATAACAGATGTAATGAAGTTTTATAACCCTGAGGCATGACAGCATTTCTGTTGAAATTTGCTCGCTGCATACCTAAATAACATTTATGAATGTTGCCTGATTAAAGGGGGGAGGAAGAAAGGGATCCTTACTTAGGCTTCTGGATTATTTTTCCAGCAAATCAGTAATAAAAAACATGGGAAAGGCTCCCCAACAAGACTCCACCAGGATCAGTGTATCTGCCAACTCAGGCCAGGTCCTGGGTCCCAGTCCCTCTAAGCTGCAGGTTTTGTACTGCACAACTGCAGAACAAATATACAAAACTGCAGTACAAATGGCTTACTGGGAAAACTGGGTTACCAAAAATGTCATGGAGACATTTGTTAACCAGGTTATTGGTCCACATCCCCCAAAAATTGCTCTAGTTCTTGCTCTGGTTATGGTGATGGGAAGGAGAATTTGTTTCAATGCCAAGTAGGACCAGGTCTTCCATCCCCATTGTAAATCTCCATTGAAAACCAAGTGGGTCAAGACAGGTGGGAACATGTTCCATACACCTGATTTTGAAGAAGGTGAAATGTAATCATAAAATGGTATCATCACACAGTGGGATCATTAACCAGCAAAAAGGTTACTTATTGGTCACAGTTTTAAGTATGGGCATTACTTTTGCTTGGCTGCTGCGGGCAGACGCTTAATAGCTTTGGGAAGCTGAAAGGTTTGGAAAAGTATGAACAGAAGGCTCCTATTTATGGAAAGCAATCTCTGTGTTAATCATCTCCCTGACAGAATAATTACAGACATTTAAAATATGTAAATCAAAGCTTGAACTTTCAGGGATACAGCAAGAGAAGCTGCTGTTGGTCACAGTTCATCAAATCTCTGTGTTCCAGTGGTTTCTGCACCTAAGCAATGGTTACATGGAAGCCAATGACTTGTAAGCACTGGCAGGTAACAGAGAGGGGATCTTGCACAAAACTCAAAGCAACACTTTGGTGAAAACACACCTGCATTTCCAGCAAGTTGGGTGTTTTCCTCCCCTCTCCCCCCAGGAGGCTGCAGATGCAAGTGGAGTCTGTGTTGTTGTCCACACTATGACAGGCTTTCAGCAACTGCAGTCCAGGCTAACATTTGCTTCTGTGCACGGCTTACACACACCCAGGCCTCTTGCGCTGACGTGACCAAAATGTTTTACTTCCTCCTTCCCTCTTTGTGCAGCCAGAAAGGAAAGGGTTAGTGCTGTGTGTGATGGTGAGTGCTCCTGCCCTGGATGCATTCTGGACCAATGCAAGTTATAGCAAGATCTGCCTTTTTAGAAAAGCACCATTAAACAACTTGGTTGAAATGTCAGACACATCAAGACCAATTTATCACAATGAACTGCAAATGCCAAGGATGGACAACAATGGTTTATTTATAAGGAGACAAGAGCAAAGAAGACAAGAAGGTTCCATTTACTCACTACTGCCAATGGCACATTCTTCTTTCTCTTTATGGGAGGCTACAAAGTCTTTCAGAGAACCATAGAGCCTAACTGGCGCCCCACTGTTTGCTTCCTCTTGTGCCACTGCTGTGCTTTTCAGGCTCCGGACATCATGTATATTCAAGAAAGCCCAAGAAAACAAAATTGATTTACTTTCAGAAGACCATTTGTCAGGTTCTCACCAAACAGGTACTCTAAGAGCATACACAAAATGCAATTAAGCAGCTTCTACTGGTGGGAAACCCACAAGACTTTTCATCAGCAGATTGAAAAGAACGCCCTTTGTGGAAATACATCATCTTACAGGTCTGAACAGCTCCTCTATCTCTGCTGAAATAACTTCCCATCCTCTCCAGACTGCCCCTTGTGTTTTTTCCAGGTTCTTCAGAAGAAAAACTTCAACCCAAATATTTTCTTTCTACAACAGAGAAAATGCAAAACTAAAATGGTTTAATTATTTTCTGCCATGCCAATAAACTGCTCCTGCAAATATTTCCACTCCTTTTAGTATGGAACTTAAAATTCCTACCTTCCTCCAGCAATGGTTTAGTTGCCAGCTTTTTTTTTTAAAGAATGCTTTTTAACAAGGACCTCCCCTCCTCAAACACTGCCCTTAAATCTTCTTTTGTCACAGCTGGCAGAACTGCCTCAGAGATGCCTCAAAACCAAAATAAGTGTTCATACCTGCCCAAGTACAGGACTAGAATTCAGTTTGTTTCCAGACAAAACAAGCCACACTGGTAAATGAGCAACTGTTCTGTAGAGAGGAAGGGAGCTGACAGGCAGAGATTGCTCAGGGAAATTCAGAAGTTCTCAGTCACTGAAGATTCACGATTCAGAAAAACATCTCAGTCACAAGTTTGCATATACAGTTCTTTATATATATGTGTGTGTGTGTATGAATGTATATCCCAGTCTACACTCACTACTGGCTTACAACTTAAACTTGCCCATTGAATTATTTAAGGTGCATAAGAAACACAGTTTGAAATCCCTCTTCTGACTTTAAATATTGTCACAGCTGAAGGTGTGTCTGACTGGTACTTTCCTTCCCTTGCCTCTTCTCTCAGCTGAGGGTGGGTGTGAGAAACACTGGCCCCCTACCCCATTCACCACCAGTTCACTGTAGCTCAGGACAGGTTGCTGTTTCTTTAGTTTACTTCACTTAACCCTTCAAGTTTACTTCACAACCCTTTAACACATCACATTCTAGGTGTGATTTTATAAGGTGTGTTATTTCATATTTGTTATACTTTATTTCCCTGATGCCTTCCTTGTGCCAAATTACGATCAGAAGTGTTTGTGTGGGGACAGCAACAACCATGGTGGATGATTCCTATGTCCTGGGAATTTCTTTGGCCCTGGTACACAGAGCACAGGGACTTGAGTCCCTGAACCCACAGCTTTCGCTGGGTGCCTGAGTTTGGATCTGTGCATCAGCAATACACAAAGACAGAACACATTATGGGGAATGCTAATCAAAGTATTGCTCCCACTAAGGTTAGGAGCTGCACTGAACTCCCCTTCTGTCATGTAAAGCAACACAGTACAAGCATCAGCCTGCTGGGATGGCAAGACTTACACAAACTTGTAACTCCTACAAAAGCTGATGCAACTCATCCAGTAGCAGCACTTGGGTTGCTCCCCATATCTGCAGTACACATACACTTGAGATCTCTGAGAAAATACAGGCAACTCTACCATTTCAGCTGAAACCAGCCCAGTCCAAAACAAATGTCATGATTAGTGGCTTAAGTGAATTAAGATTACAGCAGTGAGACTTGGAATGAGACCAGCCCACCACCAATGACGCCTTTGTTGACAGAAGCAGCCGCCCCATCCATCTGCTCTCACAGAAAGGTCTGTTCTGGTCAAACTGGGGCATGCTGGCAACACCGATTCCCAGGGCCTGGGAGCTCGAACTGTTGCTACCTGACTACATTTGTGAGTGTGTAAATGCCATAACCTTTGTGGCAGCATGCAGAAGCACAGAAATAGTGAAAAAACTATTCCTCCTGCACAAAAAGATAATTAACTTATGGGCGCTGCCTTTAATCTTCTAACATAAATGAAGCAACTCAAAAAAGGCAGATTAGGAAAGGCTACTAAGGAACTATACTGTAAAATGTCAGGAACAGTATGAGCAACTGATACACCTGATAAATAGATTCAATGGAGTGATTTGTTTGATGGTGACTTATGTTTAGAAGTTCCCAGGGGAAGAGAAGAAGGGAACAGAAGATTTCCCTCCATTGCACTGCATAGTACAGCCCTTATTAACTCCATTCTTGTGTGCTTGTAAGAAGGGCTCCTTTACAACACCATATATTAGGAGTCTTTGATGAGTCTCCAACTCCTCTACCTTGAAACTGGAGGGAGAAAATAAGCTTAGCACACAAAGGGTTCAGCTTGTCTAAAATAATAGATAGCAGGTACCTCACTTTTGTGCAGATTATCACATTAGTGATTACCACCTCTGACATCAGAGTGAAATAATCAGGAATTCAAAATCCCAGGATTAATCCTAATTACTGAAATAGAGACTCACTGTCAGAGTAACAGCAAGGTAATTTCCACAGGAAAAGTGTGTTCCAAAAGCACAGACACTACGAACAACCTCAAGTAAGAAAATGATTCTCTGGTACTGTGCCAATTTTAACAGGTAATATAAACTGTATTTGAGCACAGTGCAAGGAGGTAAGAGATCTCTAGCAGGCTGGAAAGACAAATGACATCAGGTTTTAGGTAAGCTCTATGTCTCACAACATGAGTCACCAGCATGGGTCAGGAGGGGTTTCTTTACCCAGGTGTTCAGAGCTATCCTGGCACACTTGGAATACTCAATACTGTCAGCCCAGGACAGCAAGCTGGACAGAAAGGACTGCTACTCTTGGGCTTCCAGTGCACCATTTTGTCTCCAATTACTGTTTGCTATGTCTTACTCATCCAGTTCAAAAACCAAAACCACCATCAAACTTGGCTACAAAAAGCATTTCCTTCCCTCAGTCTGACTGGCAGGACTTCAGCTGATTTTATATTCCTGTAAACAGAGCAAATGCTCTTTTGCTGCGATCATCTGAGCACATCTCACCTAATTCATCTCACAGCTTCTCCAGATACTGTTTCCATGGCACGTCTGTTCTCTACCTGATGTGCCCAACAGGCCCTGCTGCTGAGAAATAAAGTCCTTAAACTTGAGTCAGCTTGCTTGTTTTGGGTAAATCCAAGTCTAGGTCAATGGCCCATGGTAAAGAGGAGGTCAAGCTGGATGATTACATGATCCTCCTTGGTCTCAAACGGCAGGAAAATTGATACTTTCAGTAGGAATCAGGAAGTTTTTTAATTGCCTTTAAACTATCCCTCATGGTCATACTTCTGAAATTTCAGAATTTACAAAGTAAGATCAGATGTTTAACAGCAG
Organism: Corvus brachyrhynchos; assembly: GCF_000691975.1. Lineage (NCBI taxonomy): Eukaryota > Metazoa > Chordata > Aves > Passeriformes > Corvidae > Corvus > Corvus brachyrhynchos. The sequence continues at coordinate 5,445,582 of NW_008238126.1, forward strand.
TGAGGATATAGGCTGCTGAGCCTCATTAAATTCTATTTTTTTAACCATCTAATGCCTGTAAAACACTGGGTTTTTTACATGGTGACATTCCCCCACTCTCAAGTCTGGTGCAGAGACAAACCATTTTTTAGGAGACCATGACAAGTTATTAGGCATGAGAGAGATGCACATGATACAGTGAGGGCTTTCTGCTCCCAAACAAACTACATTTCCTTACCTGCCATTGCACACATGAGAATTCATTGAAAAGGTTCATCCCCTAACCTTGAGACAAAAGTTGCTTTCCCAGGGGAAACTTAACAGTTCCCCAGATACTGTCAGCAATTCCTCAAGGCCAGTCCTTGGCTTGCCGTGGCCTTTCTGCTCCACCCAGCCCACTCTGAATGATCAGCAGTGCTCTGATGTTAAATGCCTCGAGGCACTGCTTGGTCAGCAATGCACGAATCCTTTAACAAACTTGAATGAGACATAGGACAGCCTGGGATTCCAGCCCTTGTTACCATTTTCCATAGATTCTGGACAACACTAACATACACAATAACCCTGACCACACCACACTTGTGGTCTGACCTGTTGCAGAGCTGAGCATGACTCCACAGGGCAAGGCAGGAACGTGAACAATAGAGCAAGGCTGGTGCAGTCCAACCCCATCTGAGTAAAGCATTATTACACAGTGTGCAGCAGAGCCCATCAGCCACGTGCCACCTCTGAACACCAGTTTCCCATCTTTCCTGACACCACGGCCATATGGTCACGAGAAACATTTACCCAGATTAATCCAGAGAAGAAATGAATACAGCCCTGTAGTGACAGCCCTGCTTAATGACAGTGAAGCACAGCCCTCACTGTTTAGAGGAACAAAAAGGGGATTTTGATAAACTCAAGTCTGAGGCCATCTGCCAACTTTTCCCACTATTTCTACCACTTTGGCTCTTCCATCTTGTTGATGGAAGAGGAAAATTCATAATTCGCCCCAGACTTAAAATGGAGAGCTGTTCAAAACCCTAACATGGTCCCTCCTTGTGAAAGCACCAGACCTTCTTGCCTTTCTCTCTACTCCTCCTCTAAACCAGAGCAGAACTTGCTTTCAAGAAGAGTTGTGTCTCTAAGACATTATTCTGGCCACTGAAAACCTCAGTTTCCATATCAGATTTCTTCAGATCACTTTGTACTACTTAAAATTTTATTTTCTCTTCACTGGTGGGTTTCTCTCATCTTAAGGATCAGTTGGTCATGCCCTTAGCTTGGCACAGAGGAAGGAAGATACTAAAAAAAACCACAGCGAAAATCCTAGACATCAAAGTAAGAAACCAGAACAGCTGAAGAAGAACCTGTTCTTGGCATAAGTAAAGCAGCAGTGTGCACTGCTGATCCCAAACAGTTTCATAATAAACTGACAGTTGACTTTGGTAGTTAGCAAACACCCAGGCCTGCCAGCAAAACCCAGGACTCAAAATTTTCTTTAGAGAGAGTTTTCTAATAGAAAAGCTATTAAATATTCCCTTTTGTGAGAGGTATTTTTCATGCTCAATCAAAAGCAAAGGTTAAAAAAAAAAATGCAACGACATGACTTTGTTTAAGAAGGTCAGAAAAAATACTCTGCTTTTTTCTACCCAGAACAGAACCTCTTCTTTAAACTCTACTGTTTCTAGAGCTAGTTTGAAAGAGAGTGATGTACAAACATTGTCCTGTCAAACCTCCCATCCCACCACTGCCTACATCAGTAATTACCCTGTCAATCTGTATACATATTGCCAGTTGTAATGCAGTTCAGCCTTCCCTTCCCTTCTGCATTAATAGTAATGGAGGAGGTCGGGGGAGAAAAGGGGGGAAAAAAAGGAAAAAAGAAAATTATTTTGCCTTTCGTAGAGCCCAGAAATCAAATGGAACTCCAGTCTTTGACATGGTTGAGAGCTGAGCTCTGTTTCTCAACACAGATCCTCTACCTCTGCTTTTATCCAGGGATGCCTACTGTGAAAAACTAAGTCTGGCTATAAACAACCTTTAAAAAATCTATCATGATCCACTGTGTTTTCCCTTGATTAGTGATGCGTGATGCTTTCAAGGCAGTTCTGATTCAGGCAAGCCTTAGGAGAATAAAACACCCGAGGGTAACAGCTGACCCAGCACAGACTGGTAGCAAAGTAGCTGGGAATCAGCAAAGTTCAAACACAGACATGCTCTGGGAAGAAAGAAGAGTGTCAAGGAAGAAATGAGAGTCGGGAGGTTACGGCGGCACAAGCTGGGCATGAATGGAAGTCAGCTAATTAACTCCAAGAAATGCAACTTCTGAAAGGGAAATTTGTTCCCTGCCCTAGATCAGTGATTCCGGAGCCTTGTGGGCAAACAGAGTTTTGAACAACTTTGAAACTTTCTCATTCAGCCACAGAGCTGACAAATGGATGTGTTGAGCTGCTGAACAGAGCCCTCGGGGCCGGGATGTGGCAGAGGTGGGGAACAGCCTCAGCCTTCCCCCACCCAAACGGGACTCATTACAAGTCTTTTGTCACCTATTTAGGTGTCAGCCGTGTGCCTAATTCCCATTACCTAGTTCTCATGACCTGGGCATCCCATGGGCACACCAGAGCCCATCCTTGATACAAAACCCATCCCTTCCTGGTCTGACTTGGAGGAGACCACACCGAGAGCTGCCCTCCACGGAAACGCAGGTAATAACCACACTCTCCTGATCTGTACCGATCCAATAATGCTTCCTGGTTTATTCCTAGGCTTTGGGTCTAAATACATTGCAGCTTTAACAACATCAACTTTCTTCACTAAAGATTCAGTGATAAAATACTCCAGATTGCAGCGCACAATAAATCAATCATCCCTCCCTGTGTGGATTTGTAACTCAGCAGTTTGAAAGCATCTTGGAACAATTTCTGCACAGATACTTTTAGATATGGGACAAATTTACTTTTTATTGAATCAAATGTTATTTGACTGGCTTTGGTTTATAGATAAAAGTGACAGAGTTTTCTAGGCTGCCTTCAAATTGTTGGCACTGTGACCCTGAACTGTTTAAAAAATTAGTTTCTAAAAATAATTCATTCTCTCCTCTGCAGTATCTCACTTTGTCCAAGCCTACCCGACATAATCACCTTGGTCACCTGTCAAATTCTTATACAAGCAGCTAAGCACAGCACCAGGACAGATTTATCTATTTTTCTTCCTATATATTAATTTCTAGAATGCCCCAAAATATGCATCCCAGAGTGCTCCATTTCTATTACAGCAAATCCAGAAACAAATTCCAGATGGCAGCTTATTTCATACATATTCTAGCCTATTTAGGCACTTGACTTATCCAATTCTTTGGAAGCAAATTAATGCTCAACCCAAAATTAGGTTTTAAAGTACAGTTTAAAAAGTTCACCTGATTGTATCACACAATTAGCAAAAATCAATTACCAGATGCTAGTCTGAACTTGAAGACAGAAAAATTATTCTATTTTGTTAGTACTGAAATAATGACAAAAATCCCTTAAGCTGGAGAAATTCCCCTGCAAAGGTGAGTCTGTTTCACAGGACCAGTGCACAGACAGGTCAAAGCAAACATCCAGGATGATACTGGATGGCCCCAGGGGACAGCTACTCTGGTAAGAGGGGTTTTGTGGGAACAAAAGAGAGCAAAAGCCCTGTAATGATCCGCACAATGCCCATACACTGTACTTGTTTAGCAGCCAAGAAATATGCGGGGCCATCTTCCACCTCCAGTTCTTTCCAGCAAGGCAGCAAGAAAGTACTTGGCCTGTAAGTTGAGATGTAAAATAATATGTAGATGCATATATATAAAACTAGCAGATAACAGATATGTAAACTGTATTATATAAATTTCACTGGCAGTAAAATTTATATAATCGGGAAATTTATAAAAATTTATATATCAGGAACTGTCAGTTCCTGTCTCTTGCTCTTCCTTATCACTTAGGCAGTAACTAGGAAATTGTCAGATATTCCAGAACCATCCTGAAGATAAGCATAGCTTGCTATCTGATGAACTCCTAATGAATATACTGTTAATTGCATAACCTTCCTTCAGCACAGGAACTTTTCTGTTCATCAAGGGCATGGATAAAACAGCTTCTTTGCTTTGGAGCATCCTTGTAATTAATAATATATTCTTTGCACTTCTAAATATAGCCCATAATGAGATGCTTTAAAGGATCCAAGCTGCACCTTTCACCAAGGGTTTTTGATCAGAAGGGAAGGAGCCAGAGCTTGTTCAGACAACAGAGGCTGCTGGAACAGCGACTGTCGCTTCCCCAGCCGGAAAGGCTTCAAACGACTTCAAACAGGGCTTGGCAGCAAAACATGCCAAAACACCTTCCTCCACCTAAAACACTGAGTCTTGTTATCTCTGGGCATATTCTGTGCACATCAGAGATGAAAAGAAGTATAGGTATATTAGATATAGATAGCATATATGATGTAGTCTACATAGGTGTATATTAGATAACTTCTACTCCTTAACATTCTACTCATTAACTCCATGAAAACTCTGCCATCAATCACGTATCAGGTGATGAGCTACTCCAATGTGCAAAACCTCCCCAATTATGTTTGCCACCCATGTGACCTGGCACCTCTCAGAGATTTGTCCTGGTTTCCATGTGTTGAGAAAGACAAATCTCCAAGGATCACAGAACAGAAAAAAAGTTTCTTGATACCTATGACTTTCTCTGAAGACATTTTGAAGAACTTTGTGCTGAGGGTGGCAGAGCACAGCTGGCCAGGGAGGTTATGGAGTCTCCCTCTCTGGAGACATTCCCAACCCACCTGGACATGTTCCTGTGTCACCTGCCCCAGGTGACCCTGCTTTGGCAGGGGCATTGGACTGGATGATCTCCAACCCTGACAAATCTGTGATTCTGTGACCTTCAAATAATGATCCATGGTTGGGGAGAAGAAAGGAGAGTGGTTCTCCCCCACCTGTGGAGTTCCCTTAGTCGAACAACCCAATTTTTGCCCTGAAAATTCCTTCCCAGTGAGCTGGATGGAGTATTCCATGATTCCCAGACGGAGTTCCCTCCAGTGTCAGAGCTTACTGTGCCTTGCAGCAGCTGGGCCAAATACCTTTGATGCCTTTTGGGACTACCTAAAACCAGAGGCCAGACAAAATTAAGAGAATAAAAAGCAGTCATATTTATTGAAGAGCCTTCAGGTACATTTAGGGCAGATGAAGCACCACCCCAGGGCCTACACCCAAAAATGGACGACAGGTTATGGGTTTTCATACTTTTATATGTTTGGTCCATTTGCATATCAGGGGTTAATCTTCCAATTAAAGCTTCAGGTAATGAAGTCATTCTCCCCAAGTTTGCTCCCCCCCCCAACTCACTGTTGTTTCCGTTTCTCGGGGCCTGAGACAGTCAGGTGTCCTTGATTCCCAGGCCTAGAGAGGAATTGTTTTTTCTGACCAAAATGGGAGAACAGTAGCTAACATTGTGTATGGAGTTTAGTGTTATATACTAAAGAATTGCAGGATTACCAATATATGAAAAATATAAAATCTAAAATCCTAAGGCATCACCTTCACCTATAAACTGTGAGTGTCACTGCTGTCTGTGTGCAGTAGCTGAGAGAACCTCCCATGTTTAAAAGCCTCAGGACCATTAAATGCTTGCACAGCAATGGCTGACTTTTTACATCAACACCTCATTTAAACGACAGCATATCTTTGAGACAGGTACCTATTTTGATTTAAAGACTTCAGTCAGTAAGGATTTCTGTACAAGTGAGTCCACTTTACTTGCCACTACTGTTAAGAGCTGTATCTTATCTGTGTTTCTCTTATCTAGTTTCCTGAATCAGGCTGATCCTTGCTAAGCTAAAGAAACAACTGTGTGATGAAACCTCTTCTCTAAGGAGACAAGTGTAAATTGATAAAGGCAACTCTCAACCCTCTCTTCAATAAATCAAATACCAAATACCCTTCTAATATTTTTCAACTCTCTAATCATGTGAGCCTTGTAAGATTGTTCCCAGCCCGTTGTCTAATAACCTTTCCACTTTATAGCAGCTGCCCACGTCTTTTACCACCTCTCAGCCACCTGCTCTTCAACTTGCTTAACATGGCTTCTAGTTATGTTGTAAACTACATTTTTCCAACCTTTATGTTTAAGTTAAATCACTAATCACAAAATACACACAACAGCAGTTTATTAACACACACAGTATCTTATTAACAAGGTCATGATTCAATCAAGGACCACTGAGAAGTGACACAACTCTTGTTATCACTCACATGCTGACACAGATTTTTTTTTTTTAAATCTTGATGTATTATGTTCCATTATCAGGCTCTCTGTGGCTTTGTCCAAAACTAACAACAGCCTGTTCAGCACACACAGCTTTGGAGCTGAATTGTTATCGTTGTAGCAGTCAGGAACTCCAGGCTTGGGCTGCAGACTTTCTGCAGCAGGCTCTGTACTGTGATCTGTTTAACCTTTTAAACCACCATAAAAATATAGCTTTTACTGACTTACTTTTACTAACTTCCACCAGTGTTCCAACATCTCTAAAAAACAGTAATGCAAGTTCTAAAAAAAATAAAAATACAGATCAGAAAACTGACTGGCTGTGTCCTTCAATGAGAGTTTGTCAGTACTTCTGCTTTAAAAGCCAAACCTTTAATAGCTGCTGTTGAGTAGCAGGCATGTTATTAAATGTGCAAATGAAACTTCTTCCCCTTCCTTCTGAACAGAAATTAGAAATACTTTAGTATTTACTCAATTTCTGCCACTGCAGCTTATAATTTCACTCCCATTGACCAGTATTGTACTATATGGATTTGGTTTTCATACAGCTAAAGAATTCCTTACAATCCTTCATATACCCAGCCACAAAATTCCCATGCTTGCTTCTGGCTTTCCTTATTCAATGAATTTATTATCTAACTCCCCCTTGTACCTAGACTGTAAATCATTTCAACTCTCAATATTATGGATTCTTACACTAATTTCCTACAGAAACAAAGTTTCCATATACAATTAATGCCTCCCCGCAACAATCTGCTTCTCTGCCCTCATAAATACCAAATGCAGAGGCCAAATAACAAAAAGATATGATATCTTGAGGAGAATTCTTATGTATTCAGCAAAAATACATGGCAGGGTAGAATGCTCTGACAGAAAAAAAGGCTGCATCAAAAGCCCAGCCTGTACTGGATGTCCATCCATGCATGAAGAAACTGGGGAAACTTTGAATTGGAATGCTTACTCTCTGATGCATCAAAAGGCCAGTCAAGCCCAGGACATAAACGAAAGGGAGTTAGGGATGGAAGAGAAATCAAATTGACAAGTTCTGGTGCTCCTGAAGCATTGGCTAACTCAGTGATTGAACTTACTTTGCAGGGATCCCACTCACAGAGCCAGCAGGTGAAAAGCTCAGAGGAATACAGTGTAATGTGGTTCTTAAGGGCTGGTACATGATTT
>NW_008238126.1:5453039-5506937 GCF_000691975.1 Corvus brachyrhynchos
GTTCTTTCCAACCTAACATAACTAAAAGAAGCAGAATAGATCTCTGAGACCAAGTTCTGTCACCTGCATAGTAGGTAAGATTGCACTTGGTCTAGATAAAGTAATTTTTATGACATTCAGGTTGAAAGTACACCTCATTTCCTATGCAGGTTACCTGTAATTTCCTACACAGCCACCTAAGACTTGAGGGACTCTGATGTCAGAACTTTAAATAACTGCACTCAGAGTGCCCAACCTTTCCAAAACCTCCTCTGACAATGAGACAGAGCTGTCTTTATGTAGGTCTTTCCCACCAGCCAACTGCAGGAGTGAAGACATGCAGAGCTCAAGGGGAAAGGGTCTGGCAGATTGAAGAGCTTTGCCTCAAGACCCAAAGCACCAGCCCAGCCCTGCATCACACCAAAGCCAAGAGTAACCAGCAGCCACCAGCCCTGCCTGCCAACATCAGGGACATGGCACAACTGGCAACCACAGGCACTTCCACAAAAGGCAGCTGTGAGGCAGCTCCTCTGCTCTCTGGGCATCTCTGCCATCTTCCCCAAAGAAAACAGATGCCAGGCTGCTAATCTGCTTTAGGAGAGGGAAAGAACAGCCTGGCAGAGATTTTGATCCATGTCACAATTACAGTTCAGTCCTGGAGCAACACACATTTCTCATGATCCCAGGCTGGAATTAATACAAAGGCTGAGCTGAACCAATATAACCTTCAGAATGTGAAGGAAATATTCTCTTGCATTCTCCCTAAAAAGCAACCAGAAGTATGAAAAATGTCTGCATACCTAAGGAGTGCTTCTTTCTGTTAGGTTAAAAAAATCAAACCCAACAAAAACCACAAACAAAAACTAGAGTAGCCATGTAAAATCATCAAAATAAAATACTCCTTTCCTGATGTTTGAAATAGCACCAATATCCCGATTGACTGCCTGCAGAAGTGTGCTTGTAACAGTGTTCAAATGTATTGATTACTTTAGCATTTTCAACAAAGATAACACTGGGAGGCCACACAAAATACTAAAACCAGCCTACCAGCCACCCTGGCATCCAGATTCCAGCATATCTTTGAAATAGTGCCCGCTCTCAATGACTCAGGTTATACAGAAAAGCAAACACAGATTCTGTGAGCCTGTTCCAGAGGAAGACATGATGTCCTCTTGCTGACTTTCAATCAATAGAACAACATGACTTGGTCAGCCCAGTCTCTCTGCTGACCAAGTCAGTCTCTCCAGATCATAAACTGGTTTTAGCTGACAACCACTGCACTCTACACAATGTGCTGGAGCTCCACATGTAGTAATTGTTTCTTTGAAGACAGATTTGTGCATCCATTGTTGTGTGCACTGGCATGTGTCATCCATGGCTGCCATAACCATGCATTGAACCACCCCTCTTGAGGCTACTGTTCCTCCTCCCCCTCTCAAACCTCTCCACTCTCTCCATCCAGCCAGTTTTGATCTCTGAAGATCTCTAGAGTTTGGCAAAGTGGTTAAGTAATTACAGTACAGAGGAAGTAAGTCAGCACATGTGTGGGTTTGAACTATGAAAATTTTTCATTTGGCTTAGGAGGAGAGAAAATGTGTCTTGAAAGCCAGAAACATCAGCCCTTGTTCTCAAAATATTTGATGAGCAGATAGGGACACATTCACTCCTTCTGGAACATACGCTACACAACAGCTTCCAGTGGCAGCTGCTTTACACTCTGGAAAAAAACACAGCTTTTTCCAAACCAGAACCATAGGATGAATGAAAAAAATCCAAGTGAAGGAGAAGAATATGCAAAATTGTTGTTAGGCTATATAAAATTAAGAATTGACCCCACAGTTCTTAAGTTCCTCCCTGATTTTACATAGTCATTGAATACACTTTTTGCAGGAACCTGAATCCCAGACATGTTTTTCTTTTAATTATTTTACACAATTTTAGAGATTTCTTCTTCATTTATTATATATAGCAGGGATTACATTTTTATTTAGTTTAAATTGGCCCTTTCTAAACATCATTCTATAGCTTCAAGCTTCTTCCCTTTGAAATGCTTTCACAGTGGTCGTCTCCCTGGTATTTAGAACTCACCATGACTAACTCCTCATAGCTTCTTAAATATATGCAAAAAGAAAAGGACTCTCATTTATGTTACTAAATGCAGTCACATCACAGACTGTCTCCTAAAACCAACCTTTAAAAACAATAATAAATATTTCATACCATATGCTGAGAATATCATGGGCTCCAATCTCATAAAGAAAACAGAAACACATGGAAATTCCTTGCTCAGTAGTTTGTGGAAAGAAACTGTAATACAGAACTCAGGGGGGTGGATAGAGTTGTTATGCACAAGCACAGTGCAACGGCTGCTATTAAATAAACAGAAAATCTTGTGCATTAGGACTCAAACTGTGCTCAGAATTCAGGCCACCACCAATCTGAGGCCACCAGCAGTTTAGATCTGTTACTTCTTCTGGTTTTCATTCCAAATACCATTTCAAAGGACAATTCCGCATTTCAAATAAAACAAGGTATAATGTTTACACCAGCACAGTGTAACAATGAAAGGAAGGAAAAAGAAGAACAATGAAAATTCTCCATTTTCTCCAAAATTCTGATACACACTTCTGCTTAAATACTTCTCTTTAAACCTTTTCAATCAAGATTACCAGCTCACAAAACATAACAAGGAATGGCTCAAGACACACTAAGCAATGGAGCATGACCGGTACTGAGACAACATCATTCTGCAATGATGGGCTGACTTCTCGACAACCCAAAAATCCATGCTCCCAGTCCAACAGCAGCTGGAAGTAACAACAGTGACCTTTAAATTTCAGGACAATAAAATCCAGCTACAGCAGGCAGTAGAACAGCAAGAGGCAAAATCTGAGAGCACATATGGGAGAATGATCTGTGCCTAAAGGCTACACAGATTAAAAAATCCCACTTTTTTTTTTTTAAACTTTCACACAGATGGTTTTGAAGAGGTTGCTTAAGCTCAGTTTTTCTCAGAGCCTGTGCACCTCACTGCTTTCACTGAATGAAATCTGATATTTCACAATCTGATACTGATGCATGTACACGTTATCAAAGCACAGGCATGGCCAGATGCCCCCCTTCCAGCTACCACTACAGAAGGAAAGTGTGCAAAAGGAATTGCTTCCTAGAATCCATTAATTTAGAGCATTCAGCTTAGAAGCTGCTGCCTACATTGAAGCATCCAAAGGGGTGCATTTAAACACCGACAATATCTTTCAGAAGTCTCAGTCTGGATCCTACAGATATTTCCTGGTGTACTTGTGAACATCTAGGCTTTACTCTTTACCTTCACTTCTTGGAAAACAGCGACTTAAGAAAATATCTTACTAAAGAGTTGTGGATGAAAAATTTAAGTAAGGGATTGTGAAAGAGAAACCATTAACTTAAAATATCCCATGTGTTCAATTCTTACTCAGTTAATATAAAAACCTGGCAAGAAATTAGAACAACAAGAGTACCACAGTTAAGAGCTTTTAATCCAATGGAAAAATCCAATCACAGTTTATAGCCCTATTATTAGCTGGTATCTGTCAAAGAGGAATATAATCAGACATACTCCAATCACCCAGTTAGGACACAGCAGCACCTCTGTGAGCAGTCTTGACAAAATGACACCTCTTCTTTTGCAGATGGTGACATTTTTAACTTCAGTCACCGATGGCCCCATAACAAGGCAGCAGCAGAGCCAAAACAAACCCAGGGTTCTTGACTGCCAGACCTGCAGCTCCAGGACTTTATGGCAAGATGTCCTGCAAGTCCCCTGAGAACCACACACCGATATCTTAATTTTCTACCGCTGCCTCAGCATGGAGGGCAGAACCAGGTGTGCTGCTCCACTGGCACCAGACTCCTGCTTCTCCTACCCCTTCCCCTCACCCTCCTACCTGAAGTGCTGCTGACTACCCCAAGTGCTGCTCACCCTGCCCTTTGCACAGGGCATCCTCCCATATTTCTTGGTCATGCTCTTCCTTCAAACCCACCTTCAGAGGCTGCCTTTGCCAAACGAACCTTAACTATGTTAATACAATCATCTCTGTGTATGAAGGGTAACACTGAAGCCATGCCTGGCATCAGATGAGGGACCCCTCTGACCTCACTGTAATCTCTGTTCCACTCCTCCTGCTACTCCTCAGTTTCATTGGTCTTCTTGCTTCTCTCGAGACTGTTCTGATACCAAATCCCTCTGCCAGCCCCCTGTAACCTCAGCACAGCCATAAGCTCTGCGCCAGAAGGCAGCTGCACAGCCTGGGCAGAACCCCACTGGCTTCAGCAATGCCCTGCTGCAAACACAATTACTTAATTACATTGCAAACACAATCACTTAATTACAAAGGAAACTAGGACTGCTATTACAGGACCCGTGTTGGATCTGCTTTTCTGAAGCACCTCTTGGTGCTGAAATCACAAATCATGATTAAAATTGGTGGTTTAAGTGCTTGGTGGTTATTGGACAGAAGAACAATTTACAATGGGCTTGTAGTAGAGAAGTTATGTGCAAAAAGGAACTTAAAAATGTGATTTTAAGGGTGACAGTGTTTCTTTGATCCCTTAAAAGCCATTTAGTTCACTGTCTGGCTTGAATATAATGAATCAGGAACCATTTCTCCAGGTTTCACATCAGATAACAGGTAATTATGGAAACAGAATAGAACTTTAATTATGAGAAAAAACATAGATTGTTCTATTGTGATCTTCCACAGCATTGCTGTTTCTTAGAAGTAAACATATTGTGCAAGCTGGAAAGAAACCATTGATTAAAATAATCAAAAGCCCTACTAGAAGCTTGGACATGCTTTTCCTTTGTAAAAACCAAAACATTGTATCTGACTAGAGATACAATAGTTGAGGTATTTGACTTACCTCTTCCAAAGCCCACTTTAATTTTTCCTCACAGATTCACTTAATTAAATCTACTATTACAGGGTGGATTTTTTCATTTTGCATACACTATACAAAAGCTTGGTGCACTCTGGGAAATCAAGAGATTAGAAAAATCTTACCAATAGCTTGTTATCTTGATTTCTTCCCAGTCATTTTCAGCTGAAGCAACCTGTCCCTGAAGCATGCCAGCAATCAAATATTTTTAAAAATTAAACAGCAGTAGTTGTACTTACAGGTACCTGATAAGCAGAACAACTTTTCAGTTCCTCCTCTGAAAAGCTGGAATATCATTAAAACAAGGTCAAAGGTTTCAGAGTCATAGGGAAAAGTCCAGAATTGGAATTACCAAGCATGCCAGGCTATTAATGGAATAGTCACCACCTTTTCCCTGGTTTTTTGTCAGCACAGCGGGTGCTCTGCTGTCCATGCCAGCCCGGGACAGGCACATAAGCACCAATAAACACTTCAGGGGAGATCAGGCCCTGTGGAGGCAGCTCCACTCCTGGAGATGCTCAAGTACAAATGAGACCGGGGGTTCCTGTGGCTCCTTCCCTTTCATTCCCTGGCTAACCCTGGCACTGGGAAGAGGGAATGCTCACAGACCACCCGCCAGGCTCCATCAGGAGCAGCTGGTTCCACACAGCCACGAACACACAGCCCCTTCTCGAGGCTCTTGGCTGTGGCTGTGAGTCCAGCATCCCCCGAGGGGGTCTCCGAGCCTCCGTATCAGCAGCTGCTCTTTCATTTTCCTTCCTCCCAGGCTCACTTTCTTTCTCTTGTTCACAGAGATTATTCCAATTCTAATCAAAACAGGGAGGAAAAAGCCCCACAGAACGCTAGGGGGACAAAACTGTACAAAGGATAAAGGAGCTGAGCAGCATTGAGACAAGACCCATTTGTAAAAGAGATTATGGTCGCAAAAGTGCTCCTTGTCACAAGGGAAAATAAAGGCACAAAAGGTCCCTCGATGAGCAAACATAATGAAACCTGCCAAGATGAGTGATAAAATCACAGAAAGAAAAATTATACAAGTTTCCAGGACACTGCCAGAATTAACTGTAAAACACTTTTTCCGCTTCCTGATGTCTGTACTTTTAAAAGTAAAATTAAAAGCTTGCCTGAGTACGGTGCAACATTGGTATTTCACCTTGTATCTGCCAGGACAGTGTCTCCTCTCTGTTCTGCCAAAGGACTGACTATAACAAACAGCATTCAGGACTTCCCAAAACTTCCTATCATAAAGGAAAAATGGAGTGCAGTGTCCCAGCCCACGTCAGGCCACCTCCAGCAGCCACAGGAGCTGCAGGGAGGCCATCCCACACCATTCCTGGCAGCACCTGCATGGCCACAGTGAGGAGATCACTGCACCAAGATCCAGGCTCGTACCAAAGAGAGATATTTTTTTTTCCATACTAAAGTGACAACTCTGAGGTGTTAAAGGTGTTGAGAAGTGAAATGCTGCTCAATGGAACCTACAGCACATGAAGACTTCAGAGCAAAAAAAAGGATTCAGTAGACAAATCCAGATTTAATAAATTCTAGTATGTCCTCATCCTCTTATGTGCAAAAGAAAGTAAGTCTGAAAAGGCTCTGCTACTATTAAATAATTGTGTTTCTTATCTCAGAATGACCATTCCATCTTTTATATACACGTACAAAGAAACCCCCACCTGTTTTTTTTAGAGGATAAAACAGGCAGCTTAGATGGCAATTTTAATTGAGTGTGTTCAGGCTGTTGCACAAGAACACTGGTGTGTAGACCTGTGGCTGGAAAGAAAAGACTTTCCCTTACTACCTACACCTTGACTTCATTACAAATATCCCTGCTGGTTCTCACAACTCAGCTCCAAGTTTGACACTTGCCAACATGTCTAGAGGCAGGAATTGTGAAGCAGCAGCATAAATTCCAGTGGAATTCAGTATGTTAATTGCTATTTCTCAGTCACAATCCACACGGGGCTGATATACCTGGTGAAATACTTGAATGACCTCTTGTTCTTTTCTGTGTGTGTATATGTGCATTTCTCAATACACATGTATCATTTTACACACATGAAAGCACACACAGTGGCTAGAAATGAAATCACTGATGGTCAAACACGCTACCTTTGTTAATAATCCCTGTACAGGAAAAAAAAAAAAGAGACAAGTGTGGTTATGTTTGCAGCCTCTGCCATAACAGAGAATTCACAGTCTCACACAAGTTACAGAGCTCCAGTGACAGGGTAAGATGATGACCTTGCAGCATAGGCCAGAAAAAGGGTGCAATAATTGGCATGAGCCCAACGTGTGCTCTAATGAAGCTACTCAGTTCTCTGCATTTTAATGCAAAGGATTTGTAATGTGCTTTAGTATGTCAGAACATAAGTCAAAAAGGGTCACTTCAAATACAGTCACGAATATAGTGTCCCTAGAAAGGAGGCTGTAGCTACTGCTAAAACCAAGCCTTGGTTAAGGCTCTCACTGCATCCCACAAAGGCACAGGGAGGATCCACACCACCCTCACACAAGCAGGCAGTGCTGGCTGTGACCCTCACCCCAGAGCACAATCTCACTGAAAGCATTGCAGGCATTAAAAATCTCCAGTGCAAGGCTTAAATGACAGAAATTATCTACCAAAGCATTCAGAGACTGCATATTAAACCAGTCTTAATCATGATCCTAATCCTAAAGGAAGCAGGATGGAGTGTCATGAGACCCTTATTAAAACCACAAAAGATTTCAGTGGGAGTTTGTCCTGAATGAAAACAGGATCCTACAACTGTAGGAATGGAGAAAGAGAGGAAAAACACCCATAAAAGAAAATGTGGTAGAACAAGGAAACACAACTTCAACATACAATTCATGATAATACTAAAATGCAGAAGGTATTTTAATGTCAATAACGTTAAGATAAAGACATTTGATATTCACTTATTTTCCTCACACCATAATTCACCCATTTAAAAAAGGAGAAAAGGTTTGCTGCCTGTGCTCTTGTACTGCCATACTACTTCATTCAGTTAAAACATTTCAATTTTCAAATTATGTTTTGCCTTTGATTCCCAGAAATTATTTCCTTTCCACATCAGCCATAATAGTTAAACAACTGTGATTCCTGGATCCTTCCCTCAATAAACAAACAAAAATATAAATATAAAAATTAGGTAATCTGAATTTCAGAAAGCAAGTAGCAAGAAAATGGGGAAAAAAAAGCACTAAGCAATGAAAAGCTACTTGAGATTTCTGAAAACCTTTAAAGTTTTTAGTAGTTCAATATTTATAGCCTGTTAAATAATTACACATACAAGAGCTTCTCACACTGAACTTTCATTATCCTGTTATTCTCTCCTATTGAAATAACTGCAAGATTAATTGTAGCCATAAAAAGGCAGTATCCAACTCTTTTATGACCACTCCTGTCTATGAACTGCATGAACACATTAGACCAATAGGGAAAATGTTTAAATGCTGGTGTTTAAACTTTGTAGCCATCAACAAGCAAAAGCTCAAAATCCATCTGGGGGATGGAAACACTGCAAATGTCCAAGCAGACAATGCTACATGAAAAAGTGACTCCCCCACAAGATAACACTGCTCAAGAATGGAACAGTACAAACATCAGAACAGACCTAGAAGGTTTTTTCGATTGGTTTTCCTACAGAACTTGGTCAGCCCTCTGCAAAGGTCACTGCTGAGACTTAAGCTCTAAACACATTCCCTTAAAGAAAAAACATATTTTGTATAGGTATTACTTAAAACTTTTCAGCACTGTTAGAATTGGAGCACAATCATTACAAATCCTAAATTCATTTACATCTTTAGGTAAGTAAAATGCTGAGATCACCACAGCCATGTAATCATCAAAAAGGAGATGTAATTCACTGCCCACGAGTCACAGACAAAGTTATCCCACTACTGGGGATAAACTGCTCGGCTTTGAGTTCGCTGAATTTCCTTTGATGTAAGAAGAATAATTTCACACTTCAAGAAAAGGAACAGGATGCCAGAAAAACTGGATTTGATTCCTTACTTTGTCAAAGACTTCTCATGTTAGTCCCCGCAGTTTTGTGTCCTTTGGGATATTGAGGTTGACTTGGGGTTGCTCAGTCAGGACACACCTGGAGGCATTCCAGGCAGGTGCAGTGGTTATGGATCCGGAGGCACTTGGGAAGCACTGGGCTGAGATGGGATGGTTCAGTCAGGGGTAAAGGCACATTTGTGAGAATTAGAAGAATCATACACACTTCGAATAAAAGGGACTGTAAGCCACTATGCCCAGGCAACTACTGGTCTGCTGACTGACCTCAAAAAGTCTTGTTCATCTCTACTGTTAAACATTCCCATGGAAAAGGAGTTCTCAGGAGCATGGAACCCTCTGCAAAGCAGACCTGGAAGCCAAGTGGCATCGTAAAACCAGTGAAATGAATTAATGTTTAAGTTATATTTTGGATGTGATAAAGGTTTAACAGAGGTGAGTGAACAAAGCAAAAACTGTATCCTGATTACAGAATTGCATCATTGCCAATTATCTGACAAAATAATCTGAAATGAGAGACTACAAACAAGGAGAGGTTGAGGGACCAGCACTTGTTTGGCCAACAGAAGAGAAAGCTAAAGGAAGATATCATTGCTGCCTTCAACTACAGAATGGGAGGGAATAGTGAAGATGGAGCCAGACTGCTCTCAGAGGTGCAGAGTGACAGGATGGGAGGTGACAGACATGTGCTGCAACAAAGGAGTCTGTCAAGATGAAGGGATTTTTTTCATTAATAAGGGTGGTCAAACATGAGGACAGGGGTCCACTTTAAGCAGGATATTGGACTAGATGACCCCCAGAGATCACAAATTATGAACCTCTGTCTTAAATTATTCCATGACTTCATAGAGAGATGATCATGGCTGTTTTCATTTTATTCTGTCTCAATAAATTTGATCACATTGACAAATCAAAGCTTTCATCACTAGCCCTACAAACCAGTCTGGGCACCTGGAAAATGAGACTGCCACTTTCGCACCTTGTCTCTGGGAGGATCCTGTGGCTCTAGAAGTGTTTCCACACCCAGTGCCTTGTCCTATATTTGCTTTACAGATGGGGTCCTCAGCTGCTGCAAGTCAGCAGTGCTCCCAAAGGCCCAGCAGGGACAGTGACAGGGCGACAGTGCTGTATTTTATGCTGGCTGTAGCCAGTTAGTGCAGTGGGAGTGTTGTTAAAATGCACACCTGTACATCTGGCATTAACATCACCGTATTCAATTCCCTGAATGATCTCTAACAGATTATTCCAACAGAATAGTCCTTAATTTACATGTTCCACTGCATTTGCAACCCCCCAGCATCTTATCACATTTATACCCACAGATCTGCTCTTAACCTTGGGGGAAAAAAAGTAAAAAAAAAAAAGCTTTATGTTACTGCCCCAGGTCCTCAAACTGGGTATGTGGCTGTGCCTGGCTGATCTGGCCTAGTTTTTTCTTTTGCTACTTGAATTCAATGGCCCAGTGTATGTGATGCCGTGAAAGAGACACTCCACCCCTTCTCCAGGAAAAATTCTCCAAGGGCAGGGAACAGTTTATTGAGTCTTTTTCCACAAAAGCACAGTAATGTCACCAAACCCACTCAGTCATGCAGGAGATCTGCATCAAAGAAGAATAATAGAGACGTAATATCCTTCGGGCTGAACGGAGAGCTGGGAGAGGATTGTGCATTTGGGGGTGAACGATACCATCAATGCTACCAACAACAGGACTTTACATCTGGGCAACTTAATAGGAAATGAGGGCAGAACTGACCAGCACTGTAAGAGATCAGCACACACAGCAGCAGCACACAGAGCGCCTGGGACCATGGAAAATACCCCTTAAAAATATAACTGTCAAGTTTGGATACATCTCCCTGAACAACTCATGACATGTACTTCAAAATACGAAAGAACTGCATGAACTGGTGCTGTATTTCGAACCAACATTCAGGGTTTGATTTTATATTCCACTTCTATTTTAAAACCTATTTCCAGAACTGCTGCTTATTAAACCTGCCCTACTAAATCATTCCCCTATTAAATGCAATATGAATTAAGGTTTCCCAGTCTCTTTTTCTTCCTCTTAACACCCTACACTCTAACACCCTGTACCTTTCTGTACAATAATTTCTGCTCTTAACCAGGAGAATGTCACATATCTGAAAAAGAAGTAAGTGGTGAGTT
This sequence comes from Corvus brachyrhynchos, assembly GCF_000691975.1. Classification (NCBI taxonomy): domain Eukaryota; kingdom Metazoa; phylum Chordata; class Aves; order Passeriformes; family Corvidae; genus Corvus; species Corvus brachyrhynchos. The sequence continues at coordinate 5,464,126 of NW_008238126.1, forward strand.
TATGCTCGCATTCCTCAATCTCATTACATATACAATGTCCTAAGGCAAGAGTTTGCCAGCTTAGATTTTCACTTGCTCTATCCCTTTAATTTGTGTTCCCATCAGTGCTGTTACTGATTGTTAGCATTTGCTTTTGGTTTTCTCTAGAGATTTTTTTTTTGCTTAAGTCACTGATTAAATAATCTAAATCCTTCAGAGGGAAATTTAAAATTTCCTTTTTGTATAAAAAGCAGAATGATTCAGTACCTGTGCTGGAACAGCATTAGGTAGATAACATTCATTTTGCTGGAGGTCTCTGTTAGCTCAGTCAGAAAAATGACTTCCCTTCCCCCTCTCTCAGCTGCAACAAACTGGGTAAGGAAAAGGTGAGGAATCTTTCCATACACATAAGCAGAGCCTGTGTATATCAGCAGTGGCTGCACCACAGCCCCAGGGCATCACCAAGCCACGCTGGGCTGCTTTTAGTGAGAGTAATGAAAAATAGGGCCAAGGCTCTGGATACGGTGGGCTCTCCAATGTAGAGTACTGTAAGCTACCAAAAATCTCCTGCAGGTGCCAGAGACCTGTCTTGAAGAAAAATGAAGAAATTTAAGCAGTTTCTTTTTCACAATGACCCATTTCAAAACATTTGAAAACAAAAGCCTGGATAACCATCTCCTCTAAAATCAGTCCATGCTAGAAACAAATCAACCTCCAACTAGCACCAAAACCCACAACAGGGAGAAGTCCTAGAGTTTTCACCAGCTGAGGATTCAGTGGGACTCAGGAGATACCCTTAAAGCCACCACTCCCAGACACATTCAGTGGCTTGAAGAAAACAGTTAGAAAAATAATAATTGCATGAATAGCAGAAAAGGTGCAGACATCACAGGTCCAGCAGAAATCAGGCCAGCTGTGATGCCATCTCACCTATCCAACACAGGTCCTGCTGTCCTGAACACCTGGAAATGTGTAAGATCCCTGGAGAGGATATTGTTAGGTACAAAGCTGAGCAACTTCAATGATTAGGGAAACAGTAAAAGTAAAGTACAATTTTGGTTCTGTAAAAAAAAAAAAACAAAACCAAAACAACCAAACCAAACTCCACAAACTGTTACCTTTAATCAAGTATAAGAGATGGGGACACGACATCCCTAACTACCAATAAGAGAGCACAAATTGTATTTAAAAACACACCACAAAAGCATTCAGAAAATAAAAAGCCATTTAGCAGGTGGCTAGATGCTGAAAGGAACAGCCTTGTTTTCACCACATTCTAAGCTGGAAGTACTCCTAAAATGCAACAGTCAGCATTGTCAATGCTCTTAAATTCCCTGGCTAGAATGGACTATGGACAATGTCCCAGTGTTGCATTAACTGAAGAATAACCCCGGATCCTGGCAGAGGTGCTGGCTGGTAGTTATGTGGCCTGTCTAAAAGCCATTGATTTTATAAAGCAGTTTGATCTTAACAGAGGTGAGAAATCTCTTACTTCCCAACCTGCCCCTTCCCTAGGGAAGCTCTGCAGGGCAGGCCCCTCCACAGGTTGTGCTGCATTTCTAAGCAGGAAAATGAGTGCAGCATTGACTTCATCAGGGAGAAAGAAGATGGGACTGGAGGGAAGGACCATACAGGAATGTCTATCTATACATTTTGCCCATCACTACATTTTCTGTCTGTCATTACAGCCTCATCTTAAATAACATGTACACAGATGAAGAGTCAGGCCTTTTACAGTAATGGGCCAAACTACAAGGAAAGCCCATCACTCTTTAATAGTCTTTAATAGTTTCTTTAACAGTTTCTGTAATAGTCTGCTGGGTTTGTAGCTCACTGCATTCTTGGCCAGCAGTGGCAGGAAGAGCTGCAAACGTGTGTGAAGTTATTCCCTGACTAGCACTGGGTGACATGTTACCAGGCTGAATCTGTGTCCTCACAAAGCAGATTGGATCAGCCCTTGAGATGACAAATACTTTGACAAGGATACAAAACATCTGGAAAGAATGTCCCTACAAATTAAAGAAAATTAAAGCCTATATATACCAACAGACATAAGATTAAAACTACTTGATCTTTGATTAAGTGTGAACTTCAGATCTGAATAATCCTAGAAAAGTCAAGTTCCAAAATTCTAGCTGCAGATATTTTTAAGATTCAAAGGCAAGCTTTTAACTGGTATGGACAGAAACACTGATTTCTCTTGTGAGATAGCCACAAGTCAGACATAGGCTTCTATCAAATACCCTGTGAATGTCAAGACCCAGATCCATGTATCCACCACACAAAAATTGGTCTGTTTTGGCTAAAACCCATAAGAAAACCTAAATATCTTATTTTGAGGCAAAGCACAGTAAATCTGCCTGATAGAGATATAAACCAGTAAAGTATGGTAGAGTTATATGCTATAGTCTTTGGGCTGGCCTCAAAGCACTTGTATCTAAAAAAACAAATGAAGAATCGATCCATACAGGTGCTGCCACTTTCACTAGGAATTGCTGATTCATCTGTTACTCAGAGACCAGAGAACAGAACAAACTTCTTCCTGTGTTGCAGGAAGATGTTTCATGGGCCGTCTATTTTTCTGAACTGAAGAACCACCAGAGAAAGGCAGACTTTGATCTCTTAGAAAGTTTCAAGTAGGGGGAAAAAAAAGATTAAAAAATGAAGAAAAAAAATCACAAAAATCTGAACAAATTACTTTCCTCTGAGGACAGCAGTCCCGTATGGTAACAATCTGAGGCTCAGGTCAAGCTTCTTTTGTGATATTTAAGATTTAAGGCTGATTTCCCCAGAGGATGAAATAAGTGGTGGAAAAAATGAAAGGTGAAATGGGTAAAAAAGGAATGGAAGATGATTAACAGAAATCATCAGGGATCTCAGTGCTGCATGGCCTATCCACAGCTTGTGCTACGGCCTCTGACGTGAGATTTGCAGGCAGAGACTGCAGCAAATGAAGCTGCTTAGTTATTCAGTCCCCCTCCAGACAATCAGGTGGTAGAAGTAGCATTAATGAGACAGCTTTTAACTAAGGAGGATGCAGGGTGAAAGACCAACAAATACAGTGCACAAATGTTAATGTATTTATTGAGGTAATTTTTTCTGTAGCCTGTATGCGGCTGCAAAAATGATTCAATTCATTTTATGCAAGAGAAGCGCATTCATCTCCCTTAATTAGGGAGAAAGTAGGACTGGTACTAGGATTAAAAATAAAAAGTATGGTTGATTTTGAAGTCCTCTGTGTAGCCCATTCTGGTGAGATCTGATAAAATACTTCCTCCAACACTGCTTCTGACTCATGGGAATATTTGTGAAGTACATGCCTGGAAATTCAATAGAATGGCCTGTACTAGTTTCTTGCTCTGGCAAGAACAAACCTGCAGATGTAAGTAAGCACACAAATAAAAGTCTACATATTAGTATTCTCATTAAAATATCCCTGGTATTCCCTTCAACTCAACATCAGACAACCCTTCACAGTTCTAGAACAATGGAGCACAAATGGGCCGCCTCAAAAGTACGTGATAAAACACACTACATGAAACCCAAGAATGTTCTTTTTACTTACCGGGTTTTTAAAGGGTGTTACCTGCAGTAACATCTGTCATGCTTACTCTCTGCTTTAGTTATTTTACATTGCTCATCTTTCATTTGCTGCTTTTTTCATTTGTTCTCAGAGGAAAAATAAAAAATGAAGATTGAGCAATGCTATAACATTGCAAAGCTCCTCTGTAATAACAGAAGTGCTGTCTACAGAGATGATAAATCCCAATATGTTACCATGCAAAACACCAAATCTTGAGTTTCCAAAAAGCCTGATCCCAGGTGAGTATGACACTTCTCACACTGCTGCTGATCATGAGCCTGACAAACAGCTCAAGATGTTTACAATTCCCCTGCAGACAGAAATTCAGACTAGACAGCACTGCCTGTATCGTAGTCTGGAAAACTGGTACATTTGAAAGTTTGTAAACCGTGTGATTTGAATGACCTGAATCTTTTGTGTTTGTAATTTTTGTTCTAACAGAAGCATAAATTGACAGATCATCCTGCAAGTGCTGGGAATAACAGCTTCAGTTTCTCTGTGCTTTGATAAGAGAATGTGTCTGAGAAACACCACTGCTACTCACTGCATGCTGCTTCTGATTCATCTGACCCGTCGGGACATTCTTCTTCGCCATCACATTTCCACCTGGCTGGGATGCAGTGCCCATTGTCACAAGTGAAATCTGACTCAGCACAAGTTTTCTTTGCTGCAAGAAAAGAAGAAAGTACTTGGCATGAATATAAACAGTGCAGAAGATCTCCATTGCACCCAACCCCACCAAGGAAGATATGGATTGCCCTGTACTAACAGGATTTGTTTCACATTCAACATAGCTTCTTCATGATGGAATCCCACATATATCATAGATGGGTGTTTCTTCTCACTAGAACTCTTACCCCTCCATTATTTGACAAAGATTCACCCTTCTATGTCTTTTTCCAGCCACTCAAAAAACAGGGATGATATTTTTCAAAATAATTTTCTAAGGCTTTTACTAAAAAAAGCTGCTGCCTTCATGGAACTGAAAGCATGCTGCATGATTTACAGACAGGCAAGACAAACAAGTATCACCTTTCGAGTACTATGATCTAAATAATAATGTTTCTATCTATGCCATCTATTCATGGCTTGTTAGTATATCTGTCACCACAGTAGATGATCATGAAGCACTCCTTCAAACACTAACATTAATTTCATTAAATGTCAACCACTCCACGCTCTTTGCTTTGCTTGCATTAATCTAGGGCTTGAAAAAGATGCAAGACATGAACTCAAGCAGTTAATTGGTCTGTTCCTCTGTGCCAGTGGTGCAGCACCACATGCTCTGCAATTCTAGTCAGCATCTTCCCACTGCGGCAGAAAGAGAAAATTCTACATATATTTGGTCCCTTCAGGCTGAGGCCTCAATGTTGATGTGGCCACCACTCGCTGCTTTTGCAGTGGTGACTTCAGTGGTTTTTCTGCTGACTCCTGAGCAAGGGCTGGGGCTCAGTGTCACCACCTTGAAGTGAAATGCTCTCTGGCTAACTGTTATTTACCTTTGTTAGCCATCAACTGACAGAGGAAGTGCTGGCAGGGAGATTTGTCTCTTCCCCCTGCAAAGCTGCTCACAACCTAATAGGATCACAGGAAAATTTAGGTAATGAAGGACCTCAGGAGGTCACCACGTCCAACCTCCTGCTCAAGACAGGCTCAGCTCTAAGGTCAGACCAGGCTGTTCTGTGTTTTATCCAGTCTGGTAGGAAAAAAACCCCAATATGGAGCCAGCACAACCTCCCTGGGCAACCTGTTCCGTGGCTTAGCTGCCCCCACAGTGAGACCTGGGCTTGACAAGCCATTCCCTCTTACAAGTCTTATGCACACATATTGCTACATCAATACTTCTTCCAGCAAACATTTTCAAAGCATTAAACACAACAAATAAGCCTCCGGGGTTTGATCTTTTACTTTCCTTTCTTGTTTTCCTACATGAGCTGCTGTCAAGAAGGGAGTCATGTTAAATATCACTCACGTGCCCACACAGGAAACAAGGAGCATTGCTGTGTAAGGTAGTGGAGAGACCTACATGGCTGAAATAAAGCATTCATTTTCTAGCACACAAAACATGCAGCTTCCCTGAGCAGACATCCAGCAGGAAAACACTGCAAAGCACCACTAAGCAGCTGTACAATCTCTCAGGATGCACTTTATAAAGAGAACATACATTTACTCCCCTTCTGTTGCTAAATGAACCAGATTCTGGTAAATGTAATAAAAAAAAAAAAAAAAAAAAAGAACTATTCTCAATTTTCTCTTCAGCCATTCAAAAACATATTATGAACTAATATAGGATAAAAAAAAATCCATATAAACCAACAGTTTTCCAAGAGACCAGTCATACTAAGGATCGTCCAAAGACTTTGCACATCTGTTATCAGAGGGAAAAGACTTTCTCCCGAATATCTCCTTTTAGAAATCCAAAGCTTGTGAAACTGGCTGTTGCACATCACTTCTGGGGTATTTGATGCAAGTTTTAATGATTCCGATGTATTTAATGGCCAGAAATGCTGATACTGATAGGACACCCATGCACAGCTGACGTGAGAGCACTCTCCTGCTCGCTAGGAAGCTCACTGGGTAAAATGTTGCTTTCTGCTCTTAGGGGAAGGTTGTGGCATCTACAAATGAAACAATCACAGTTTCATCCAGAAAGGAGAGACCAGTGTAATGCTGGAGACATTAGAAACCTAGTTTTTAAAACGTATTTTGTTTTGTACTCGCTCTCTCAATGCCCTAATACCTTGCTTTCCACAGCAAAACTGTCTTTTAACTTACTCTCTAGAGATCCAAATAGTAACAAAACTACTACTGTGCCTCAAAACAAACCTCGCCTTTTGCCATCAGTCTCACACTATTTTTGGGACATGGGGGCTCAGGAGTGAGGGGCCAGCTCCAGGGAGGAGTGGCACAGGCACTCCCTTCGCACGGCCAACCTGCTCCCAGCAGATGGTGGCACCGAGGGCTTTGTTCCTTCCCTGCCACTGCTCCTTCTCATGCACCACAATCAGTTCCTTGCCAGGGCTCACAAAAGGGGCAGCAGAGCGCTACTGCCAGTCCCAGGGTGTCCCTTGGAAGGTGTCCATGTGCTCCCTCCCTTCGGCAAAATGAAGCTGGGCACAACCACTCACCAGCAGTGGCTGAATCCAGAAGTGTCATCATGTCCCCAAACCCTCCTGAAGGTCCAACAGTCTCATGATATAAACCCACAGGATACAAAAGTGCTTGGTCCTTTGTTTGAATCTAAGTTGTCTAATCTCTTCAAGGAACAGGATTAAGAGAGGAGGAGCTCAAACCTTTTCGTGATTCTTATATTTATTTCTGCTATTTTAATTTTTTTTTTCTTTTTGTTTTTTATATTTTAAATAATATCTTTTATTTGCTATTATTTTTTATTACTATTACCCTCCAGCACAGGGTCAGAGCTCTGCAGACTGTCTCAATTCCAATAACTCCACTTTCTGTTGCAAACAGCAACTCAGATTATTCACACTGCGAGAATACTGAAGCACTGTCTCATTTCTCACCTCTAATACCAGACTGGAATCACTTTATTTCCAACCAGATTTACCTTCTGGCACTCAATCCTTATGTCTCTGGGATCACAATGCAGGCAGGGAGCAGTTAATTAAAATATCAGCTCTCTCTCTCTTCCTTCCTTTTTCTTTTTGAAGTCTGATAACTCTTTTTATTAATCTCCCATGTTATACACCTTCCTTCTATCAATAATTCATTGAGGCTTACACCATAATTTGCCAGTGGTGCATGAAAATGTAAAATAAATAAACACATCCCTTTTAGACAATGGGGAGGACACAGGCTCATTTTACGGTCTCACCTGGCTCAGAAATAGTCAAGCAAAATTAATTGTCCCCCTGAGATCCATTTCCTTTGCCGTAAGCAGCCCAGGCAGCTCTACTCACATGTCTCTTCCAAATGAACATAAACAAACAAGAGTGAGTAGTCACAGCACCCCCGAGCCTCTGTTCCTCAGGGTGCAAACCGATACCTGGAACGAGAAGAGAGATGGCTCCCGAAGCCTGCGCAGAGCCTTTCATCTCCTCCCCTGCTCGGATGCACCAGTGACACCAAAGAGGCTGCCTCTCTTTTGACTCTTGCTTCTCATTTGCCTTTAGTTCCTGCTTTTCCTTTCCCACATGTGCATGTGGACAGATCTGTCAGAAACTCTACCAGTGCCTGTGCGACCACGGGATCAGCTCCCACAGGGAACGAGCCCTGGCTTGGGCAGCTCTCCAAAGGAGGCCTTAGTAAAATGCAGTCACTCCTGCTTCTCTTCTCCCAGAAAGAAAGGCAAGGGAAGAGAGAAAGAAGATTTCAACATTACCCAGCAGTGACTGAAAAATACCCTAACATGCTGAGTTTTAAATAAAACTGCATCAAATCCAACATGGACTCTCATTTTCCAAAATGTCCTTTTCCGTTCCATTACTCACATCTCTTATCCTGAACGGCAAGTAAGGATTATGGGGTCATCCCTGCAGCAAATTAAAAGCAGAGAACCCAGGGAGAGTGGCTTAGAACATGAACATTTATAGAGTGAATTCATAAAAAAGCAGTGACTGGGGACATGTTTAATTAGACTTCAGGGAATAAATATACACTGAAAGGAACAAGCCTTGTACTGGCTAGGAGCAGGGACTGGATGATATAAATGTGACTTCCAACTTCTAAAAATACCTGCTTCTGAAAGATCAATTTCCTGACCATAACCCAAACAAGACATCTGAATCTAACAGAAAAGTCCAGGACTTATTCTTTCTTCCTTTTTCTAATAAACCCCAACATCCTCCCACTGCCCTCAGTCACTTCATTTAAGCTCACTTAAGTTTTGCCTCAGTTTTAGAGGCTTTTCAAGGCAGGTACATCTTTTCAGTTACTCCTTGTAAGACACCAGGCCCCTTGTGATTAAACTTCCAATTCATGACTTGTTTATTCCTATTTTACACATCTGTAATATTAAGCAATACCCAACTCTAAAATAGTTTCATTTCTTGCTACTCCCGATTTCCCCAAACCAACAGCTGAAAAGCAGAATGAACATATTTCCTCTCTTATCATCAACAGTTCTATGTAGCTGTTCAACAGCAGCAGTAATGTAAAAGCACATAAAAAAAGCATATTTTCTTATTACAACTTGCCTGTAAAGGACACTTGAAAATAAGGGCTTGTATTTTTCCCCATAAGAGAATGAACCCTATATAGTAATAATGCTCTGAACACAGGACTTTAAGACAAAGGGTTTTGTTCAAACTCTGGGTTGCGTATCCAGACAGAAAACCAGGCCAATGAGATCATCCCTGAGTGTTAACCCACAAAGATCCTGCAAACTGTGCCCCCTCCCCATTTTCTCCCCTCAGCAACTGTTGGCCAACTTCCACCAATTCCAAAAGATGGGAAAGATGTGGAAAATAAGTCTAATCCCACGAGTTGCATAAAACTGGGAGCTGAATAGAGAACAATCAAAATCACAGCTCCACAGAGGGAGATAAGGGCAGAAAGCGGCCACAGGGCTGATCTGCTCCATGTGCTGCCAGTCAGACAGGACTGCCCAGACTCTGCATCTCATCCCAAGGTGGCTTTATGGCAGAGGGAAGGTGGCAATTAGGGATTAAAAACCCCAGACACTGAACTCATTGAAAAGTGGTTTAATTTGTTCCACTACCCCCATTCCTTTATGCAGATCCTGTTCCTATTTTAACTTCTGAATCAACACCAGACTTCCCAGCAAACTGTGTATCTGCTCTCATTTGCAGCCAATATTCAGTCTTCTTGCAGAAAACAGTTTCACCCAAGCTGCTGTAAAAATGTAACAAAATAAAGTAAAAAAGCTTACAATGGAAGTTTTGCTGTGATCCTTCTGCAGCAATAAAACAGCACACCCTGTAGGACATGATAATGGAGAGATGATGGTGGGCCAGAAACACTGAAATTCATAAAACAGGGTATCATTTCATGCTGGGAAGCTTCAATGGCAACTTTGATCAGTGGCTTATCAGAGCCACTGACAAGGCTCCATATGAGGAGAAGCAGCATTGCACAAGTTCAGGAGCTTAAACACAGCCCATCAGCACCAGTCTGCCCTGAGAGGTGCCAACCACAGCTCAGTGGGTAATGGAACACCAGCCAGCTCCTCCCAGAACAAAATACATCATTATTATGGGTCACTCTGCACCTCCTAAGGACCTCTATCAATCCAGTCTCACAGTGAGCAAAACATATCCCAGCTCCATCACTGCCTTGGCCCAACGAGGTTTTCTGCTTCCCAGAGAAAGGTAAGGGCTGTGCTCCTGATTCAGCTCAAGAGAGTTTACACAAAACTCGACAGATAACCTCAGTCAGCTCCTGAATCACAAACACAGCCACCAGGACATTGCAAATGCCACTCCCAAACAGAAATTCCCAGTAACAGAAGAAAACAATTAAAAAAAAAATTTAATTCAAAGTTATGTTCACCACAAACTCGACATATACTCCCTAACTCAGAAAACACTTGGAGCAGGAGACTGAGCCCTAACCACATACTTTGACAGCATCCCTGCCCTTCAAAAAGAATCTGTGCTATTGATCCCCAATCCTTTGATCAGGTTTTATACCCAAGAATGTCTTAGTTGTCTTAAGGAGATCTGAAAATCCTAACCTACATCTGCGGCCCGAGTCCTCTCAGTTCCTGCTGTTGATTTTGCAAAGGAGGAAGTGTCACAGGGAGTGTGGGACAACCCGCCCCCGGAGAGGTTTCCTGCTCCCAGCAGGTGGGCACACAGCGCTGAATTCTCTGCTTCAGGCATCCAAACACCGTGTGCTGGGAGCCTGACCCCTCACAGCACCTCTGCCACAGCCATTGCTGCCAAATCCTCAGCATGGGAATCCCAGGAACGTGCTGGTTTGCAGCTACAAAATGGCAACAGAGATCCAAGAGTCCAAATATCAGAAAATCCTAGTGGATGTGGATCATCAGATCCTTTTAATTTTCAGACAACTAAGGACACCTTGAAGTAATGAAAGGGAATATTTAACAATTCTCTGAATCTGGCCACTTTTTTTTGACGCTGCCATCTCAACAGGCAATTACTTTTATAAAGCAAGATTAATCAGATCTCCTCAAAGAGCCAGTGCTCAGGCACAGACCATGGTCCCTTTGATACTCCACATGAAACACATTCTAAAGAAACTTCTCCCCAAGACCCCCTGAAACAGCCCCAGAAAACAATGCCCCATTGACAGAAGCCCAGTCAGAGGCTCTGGGGCTGCCTGAAGCTGCTGCTCAAGCAACCAAAACATGCACCTGCAGAGCCTGAAGCCCCTCAGATCAATCAAATCAAACCAATGACCTTAAAAGAAGAAAAAGAGATGTCACCTGTGATTTTTCATTAGTATCAAAGGTATCAACTTTTGTGCATTTTAAATGGTAATATTATATTACCATTTACCAAAATAAACCTCCTATTTAGAATTAAATACATTTTCATGTTTAATATTGAATTCAATGTAAGGAAAATGGCAGAACCTAATTGAAACCTATGAAAAGGAGAACAATGAAACAACGTTCTGTTTTCATGTATGAAATTAAAGTGACTTCAGCTGACAAATGCAGGCCTTCCTTCCTAAATTTACTCACATAAATCAAGGTAAAACTGAGCAGTATTTTTCCCCAGCCTGTCCTGAGGTTGCTGTTGTCATTTCAGTCTTTAAGAAGGGCTGTATGCTCAAAGGTTGCTCTGTTTTATACCAAATTTACAAGCTGATTTAATGAATGCAGTATTTGTCCCTACAAACCATGTTTCACCAACAGGAAAAGCAGAATTTCTCTTCTTCCCAGAAGAGAAATCAAGGACAAAAACATCCACTTGGACTGGCATGCTCCTTCAAGGGCATCAGAGGTCTGTCAAACTTACTGCTTGGTATTCAGGACAACTTCTCCTTGCAAGTTTGAAGGCTTAGTCAGGGCTCTGGGGCTTTGTCTTAGGGAGCTTCGCAGCTGGGAACAGCCCAGGCAGAAAGCTCAAGTGCTGCCTCACTCACTTCAGAGGAACGTGCCCCACACACCTTCAGGCAAGGCTCCCTCCAACATCTGCTCCCTCCATTCTTCCCTCAGCTTTCTGCATTTTTTAAAATCCACTCATAAGGCATCAGTCATCTTTTAAGCTGTACAAACCCAGGTTTTGTGACAATTTCCTCATTTTTATTCTCCAGGAACCCCCATCACCTCAATGTTCAAGTCTCTGGAATTTAAAAAACAACAAACAAACCCACAAGACAACCAACCAGCTTCCCCCACACTGTACTTGTACATTGGAAAATCACGTCCTTCTGCAGAGGAAGGGAGAGGAAGGGACAGATTTTCCTACCAGCATCTGAAATACACTCCATCTTTGCTCAGAAATAGGCTGGCAGCCCTGTCCAGCCTGCAGTCACCTCTGGATGCTACCCATCAGCCTCATTGTTGTGTGACACCGCACAGCAGGTGTGAAAAACCACCCACCACCCAGTGTCAAAACATGCCACTGACAAAATCTCACCACGGCTCTTCCTCATCCAGCAGCAGCAGTGACAAGAAGGCTGCCAAGTGCATAGGCAAGGTTTACCTTCAGTAAATGGAATTTTTCTTACAACAAAGGTTATACAAGGTAGCACTGAATGAACGGGCTATCAGAAAACTTGCTCCCCCTTTAAGAGATCTGAGAACTTAGAAGTGCACAAGGCATGTCCTCCCTTGCAGGTCCATGGACACAGAGACATTGAATGACATGCCAGAACTCATGCAGCAGATCTGTGGCACAGCCAAGGGCCTGCCCACGTCTTTCTGCCACACTTGATGGTGCGGTCGCCGTATCTTACGCTCAAGTCAAGATTTCCTCTGTGTGGAAAAGAGCAGCCATCGTTCTGCTGTGGAAGCTGAACGTGTTTCCAGAACTCCATATTGCTGCAGTCATGACCTTTTCAAAGGATTTGGTATGCTCCGACTTTCCAGTTTGTTTCTAAATATTTCTTTGACTGAAGCTCATCCACACTGACTTTTGCTGACAGAATTGCCAGCTTTGTCTGTCTCTTTGGGTTTTGTTTTGCCTTCTTTTAACAAGCAAGACATTGTTGCAAGACAGAAGCTCTTGGGGTGGCAACAACATGTATGTTATTTCACAATGAAGGACGTCCACAAATTCCTCAAGAGGCACTTAATATTATTCTGTCTTTCTATTTCTGGGAATCAAACACTAGGGGCCATATTCTACCCTGATGAAACATCACCGAAGTCCATGAATAATCACTGGTCTCAGTGGTCTCTGTGCAAAATTGGTCTCAGATGTTTTTATGACACCCTATGATGTCTATTTTCAGTACAGGTTTTATAACCCTCAGCCTAAGAGTCAAAACCCCTGATGACAAAAGTTCCTGGTGCCCTGCGTCAAACCCCGATGACAAATGCCAGGTTTCCTGAGGACAAAACAGACTGAGAGCAAATATAGTAAGACAGAAAAGCAGAAGTGGTTGAGTTGATGGAGCAATTTTGGTTCCCACCTACACATATGCCCATAGCTTAGCACCAGTTATTCAGAAAATGAGAGAAACGAGACTAAGGCACGTGAGCACAGATAGAGAAAAGAGACAAAGACATGTGAACGCAGATTCTTTTACCGAGTGAGATATAAGGAAAATGAAGGCCTCCCTATATAGTCAGTGCTCTCTGCTCTACTTGATGTTTTTAACTATGATTCCTTTTTCATAGATGGTGGTAAGAAAATCTCAAAGACCAGTGGAGAGGATAGCAAAGAATACCTCTGAAGCCTGAAGCACCACTTTTTCTTACCTGGCCCATGCTGTCACATTGAAACATAACAACACTGGGGTTTACAGGTGCAGAATTTGCCTTTCACAGCTTGGACACAGCATTTAAGTTCTTGCTGTTTGAATTTAGTGTACACACTGTGAGGTTAAAGTGCACCACAGCAAAACATGGCACCTCCAGCAGAATTTCACACCAAGTTTGCACGCAGGAGGTAAACCCAGGGGCCCTAAATCCTGTGCAGAGCCAGGTATGATGAACTCCCTGTCATGCTTTCACTGGAGCTGCATGATCTGGGTTTCAAATCAGCATCAGGCATTTCTGGCAAGCCTCAGCCCCTGGCTGCACATTTGTCACTGCTCTGGTAGGGTCTGCCCTGGCACAGCTGTGTGAGCTTTGTGGCTCTGGTCACTTGGCTGACATGGGCTGTGGGAGCACAAAAATCTGCGGGGAAGCAGCAGCAATTTCAGCAGCCACCTTTGCCACTGAGAGCAGAGCAGCACCACTACACACTGGGGGTCCCCAGAACTGCAGGCAAAGTCACTTCCTCTACAAATCAGCTTTAAAAACAGCCAAAGAGAAACAGACACCGTTTAAGCCCAGTTTTGCAGAACTTGGCCTGGGTCCAGGCTGCATACTGTTCCTTACAACTGTGTGGGAAACCAGTAACCTAATATTTACACCTGCAGGCTCTGTGTTTGCAAGCACGGTGAAACACACGTGCAGGACATTCCTATGCACGAGCATTATGTTTCCAAAAATGTGGTAATTACTAACAGCACGGGTATCTCTGACCTGTCATAAAAATTACCCAAATCTAAGGACACGCTGGAAACGTGACAGAAGTCATTGCAAAGCTCCCAATTCTAGGAAAACATAGCGGGGAAAAAAGGAAAAAAGCAAAGGCTTGTCAAGAGTCAGGATCAACGGCTTAAATCAGAGACTTGAAGACTCAATCCATGCAGTGGCAAAAGGATGCCTTGTGTAGGTAGGAAATAGGGAGAAGGGACACATGAAGTGTAACAGACCTGAGATGCCTGAGGAGGGAGGTATTGCTGGTTCAATGCACAAATCCATGTGGGTGGACAGGAGGGAAAGGCGACGAGGGTTTGTGCTCCCAATTAGGAATTAGGGAATTACATGTGCAACAACACACCTGAGCATTCTGTTTGGCAGCCAACAGCAAGAGGAATGAAGCTGTTATTTTGCTTGGTTCTGCTGCATTTATGCATTTTTTATTAGAAGCAGCACTGCATTTTATGTCAATTTACACATGGTCCAGTTGCTTAATGTTGGATCGATGTTTCCTCTTTCTCTTCTGTTCCTACTTTAATCAATAAGTTGCAGAGTAAAGCATGCAAGAAACGCTCTTAGAGTTAAGAAAAAACCCCCATGTGCCATGGTTTATTTTCTGGGAGGCTAAAATACTACAATTAAAATACCCACTGAAGTGTCTTGGAAGAATGAAGAGTCAATAACCATAAAAGGGACAGATTTTTCTAAAGACTTAAATCTAGTGTTTTCAGCTTTGTTCCCTTTTTCCACTTACTTTGTTATTAACAAAATGATGGCACTTTAGAAGTAAAAATTTTTTCCTAGGGTTATTTTAGAAAGTTCCCCTTTCTGGACCTACATTCATAGTCTTGAAGTATGGAACTCATTCAGATACCAAAAATAGAAATGGAAAATGGAAAGTAACAACTGGATTGCCACAAAAACAAAACACCAGAAATCCCTTATGCTGTAACAAACACTACTGAAAGCATTCTTACATCACACCAATAGCTATGGTAAAAGAACTTAAAAGTGAATTAACTGGGCAGCAACACATTGGGAATGTCCAAGGTAATTTAAAAAAACAATAGACCCTGGTTGTTAATGATCTTCAGACAGACCAGTGCCACAAATGTCCCTGTGTGTGCACCTGTGAAGACACCTTTTCTACAGCTCTGTTAGCTGCTCCATAAAGAAGACATTAATTGCATCCAATGACTAATTTGCCAGGAATCTTGCTTTTTAAGACACTGAATCAGAGCCCTGGGAATTGTAAGGGATCACACACAAAAGCATTTTCAAGCCTGTCTCCAAAGCCAGCATCGTTTCAGACTGAACAGCAGGTTCATCCTCTGATCCAAGTCTGTTGCGGCGGAACAGCGCCAAACAAATGTCTGTTAATATTCTGCCAGGAAGCACGAGCGGATGGGCTCCTGCATTGCATTAAGGCAAGTGCTCAGGTTAAGAGTTGGCCATCGGTCACGCAGCACCCCCATTCAAGCGTGAACCTCTTCACCCATCACCGTGTGTTGTCAAATGCTTTTGTGCATTGCAATATTAAATACTTGTACCCTGGGGATGGGAATTGAATAGGCACAACACGGAAATTATGATGCCTGCAACCATAGCCTTTAACCTATTAACAAGTATGACCAAGATCACTTATTCGGAGCTCTCTAATCATCAAGGCAAGAAGACATCAACAGCTACTGTGTCACGCTGACAGGGCCTTCAATGGGAAGTGTGGTTCAAAGGTCCACAGGAAACACAAAGAAGCTTTGTTTTTAGATGTAAAGAACAAAGCTACCATGTGGCACAGCATCACACATGCAATTAGTCAGGAAAGTTAATACAGTAGAAGCAGATGGTGGAACCATGTCAACATTTTTAGTGGGCACATTTCCCCTTACTCTCCAGTTGCTGTGATCCAAGGTCGGGGGAGCAGCAGGCAGATTGTTGGTAAGCTGGACCCCACCAGGGATTGACAATCCTCTTTTATCTATCCATCTGAGGTACCCCTGTGCTCCCACTTCTACTGGCATAGCTCCATCTGTGACACCTCCTCTCCACCACATCCCCACGCCGCAGGGTAGCACCATTAACCTCAGTGCACACTGAGAGAAAATGAGGCAGAGACAGTCAGTCCCTGACCCTGGTTGTGCTGGGAGATACCGACAGGAAAAGGCATTAAAAACTCCCCTTCAGTGGCCCTTACACTGCTCGTTCTGCTCCTTTCTGCAGCTCAGTGTGTTACCAAATGCTACATGAATCACATGTACAGCACACATCACTCCGCAGGACTTTACACGTTTGCAAAGAGCAACTGCTCCTTTCTCGCTGCCAGCCCTAAAGCTCAGCTAACACAGGGTAGAAATGAGAGGCTTCTTGGTCACCACCAATCACACTGGACACACAGAAAATGTAAAACCCAAACCACAAGGATCACACAAAGAAACACAATACAGGAAATGCTGTGGTTTGCATGACTTTGAAGTTAACAGCCCTGCACAGTCTTCAGACAAAATCTCTCCGCTGCTGTTGGCAACCAGTTCTGCCCAGTTCCCCAGCTCCATACCTCATGGATTTCAACAGCACCCAGGTGAGGATGGCAGGAGCTTTCAGCTCTGCAAGTCATTTAATTAAAATAAAATGAACAACCAGCAGTTAGTCAAACCGTTAGAACGCTCCGGCCACCACAGCTGCTGAAATCTGCAGCCCTCGGTCCAATCTGATTTCCTTTAAAGCTCTTGGCAACCCATTAATTAAAACACATTATTTACAGCTTCCAGGGCCTTGAAACCATGGGATGCACTTGATGGAATTTATGCAATTACGTACAGCCAGTCCTAGTGACAGGCTCCATTCTTGCTCCTGCTCTCCTGTGCTCCCACACTCAGCCATTTCCTTTCCTGCGGCTCATCCACGCGGTGCTGTTTGGCCTGGGCCTGCCACGCCGGGATCGGCTGCCATGGAAATGAGCAGGAGGCAACAAAGGACCTGTGAGTCTCTTGCTGGAGATGGAGGAGTAGCAAGGCAATAGCACAGGAAGGCCAAGACAAAGAGAAACCAATTTGCCTGCTGCCTTTAAACACAAACAACCCTCCCCCTTTGTGCAAGGAGATGTTGATGAATTGAGTTTCCCCCTGATTGAAGAAACCAAGCCCCTTCCAGCCAAATGCAACAAAGCCATGTAGATGGAGCATCCTGCCTTTGGTCCTATGCAGCATTCCACCCGTTAGTGCTCTATGCGGAAATGATCCCAAAGCAAACCCAGAGAAAGTGTAGTTTAATAAGCAATCCCTATGTCACTGGTACCACAGCATCAGCTGCAGACAGATTTCTCTGCTTCCAGAAGGAGTTTCTCTTTTTACTCCATTATTAAGCAGTCACGCTCATCAGCAATTCTGTGACTTTACAAGAAAAAAGCATCTTAAAACATAACCTTACAAAGTATGATTGACAAGCATAATTAAGTCTCCTGTGTCTTTGAACTGATTTCCAAGAGAAGGATTGAGAGCAGCCCTATCAGGGACTTGGGGGTACTAGTGGATGAGAGGCTGGACACGATCTGGAGATGCACACTCACAGCCCAGAAACCAAATATGCGTCGTGGGCTGCATCCAAAGGAGCGTGCACTTAGACGCAAGTCTAAAAAATAAGAAATTTTTATATAGCATGTAAAATATAAGGAATACAGAAGGATATAAAGAAGATATTTTTTACATCACTGCAAAACACTGGCACACATTGCCCAGAGAGGTGGTGAATGCCCCATACCTGGAAACATTCTAAGTCTGGTTGGACAGGACATGCCTGCCCATGGCAGCAGGTTGGACGAGATGACCTTTAAAGGTCTCTTTCAACCCAAACTGTTCTGTGATTACTTGTGTTTTATGAGAATAAAGGGAACATAAATTTTTATGGAACCGTGAACTTTTTACTGTTTATGGAGTCCCACATGAACGCTACTGAAAGATCAAGTACCCTAAGTCCAACATATCCATAGATATAATGCTCCCAATGGTTATTACTTCCCCCCCCAGCCCCATGTGTTTTTTACCTTTTTTTTTTTTCCATGAGGCCAAGCAACTAATCTATGCAAAACTTATGGAAACCATCCAGAGATATAAAAAGGAGAAGACTCTATGAAAAGGAACCACTATTGAAGCCTAATAGCTTTTCTCCAGCAATATAAAAGTGGATTTTAGCTTTATTCTCCTGTGGTTCATTCACAAAAGGAAGGAAAGCAAGAAGTGCAGAAAGCATTTCTTGCATGATGCAGAAACAGCTCCACAGATTTCAGTCTGTAATTCCAAATACCCAATGTGCACCCTGCCCTCAGCTGGTGTGAGAAATTGCTTGCCTGCTCTGAAGTCACTGTAGCTACACCAATTCAGATTAGCTCTAAAAGCCTCTTTCATCAAGATGTATTGCAGTATTGCACTGGTATTATTTAAGTCCAGATTTAAATGTACTACAGAAGAGGTATTTTTTGCTGCAGAAAACCCAGAAACTCAGGACATTGCATCAACATTTGTCTCCTGATTAAGTCTTTTGTCATTGTGATTTTCATAAGAAGAGCTATGAATGGATTTATAGGAGATAGTGACCATGAAAACGTCTCTGAGATTACTGTTTTATTATGCTTTCTTGCTTTTCTGTATTGGGTCCCTGTAGGTGATAAAAACACCAATGCTTTCCCTCCAGGGCAGCCAGAATTAAATACCAGACACCTTTCAGCCATAAAAAAAAAAAAAAAAAAAAAAAAAAAAAACCAGCAATATGCTTCAGACCATTCAAAACAGGAGTCTGTAAAGGCCTGGCCACTAGCGTATGGAGCCCTAAACCTGCAATAGTTCAGTAATTTACTGGGTCCCCAGCATCAATGTCCACTAAAAACATGAATCTGTATGTAAAATTTTAAGTCAACAGGGTTTGGGGTTTTTTTTAATTATCTTTTTTATCTTTTGAATCTGTTACATCATAGATATTGGCAGTGCAGTAAGTGACCTGTAGCCCCTGCTAATCAGTACCCTCCAGAAATTAAAAAGTAGCATTGGAACCGAAAACTGAGTTTCAGAGATAAGAATTCTGCCTCCAGCAGAAGGAACAGCATCCTCCATCTCAGTATGTCAGAAATGAAGGTACAAGTAGAGGAAGCATTTTCAGATGTTCCTCCAAAGTCTTCTCTAAATAGCAGCACAGGTAAGACCCTATGAAGACCCCGGCCACAAGGTAAAGTTAGAAGGTTTTGTCACCACCAAACACCATCCAGCCTGGATTGGATCCCCAGGACTGGGACCGGTGAGCAGTATCAGAATCAAACTTCCCCTCTGCAAATGGTTTCCAGTCACCTCAGTGTTACCAAGACAACTCCAGCACCCAGAATACAAATTACCTTTGGGGTAGCACCGTAAACTCTGAGCACTTACCAACGCTGCATGCAAATTTAAATCACAACAATTTAAGTGACAACTGTGTAAACAGCAGAAACTATTAAACTATCACAGGAGTCAATAGTACTATAGTCAGGAAAAATGTTACTGGAGGCAGCAACAAAACCGAGCAAAAGGAGGAGGAGAGACACATTAAAAAGTTCAGCCTTGTAATTCATGAGTGCCAGGCGAGGGCTTCTCATTCCCTAGGAAACATCACTTTTTCTTTGACTTCTCCTTGTCCTGGATATCAACTATAAATTAGGCCCGATGTTGGGGCAAAACTTTACATGTAAGAAAGCCAGGCAGCTTTGGGTGCCAAGAGACACTGGTTATAAACAACCCTGGAGCTGTGCATTGCAATTTCTTTATTTCCAACAGCTGCATAAAAAAAAGGAAAAAGAAGGAAGAAAAGAAAGAAATATACCTTCTTTTGCCTTTGGCATTGATGTGTGAGGCAGTTTTAAAACTCAGTGTTAAAGAAACACTCTGGATGCACAAATTGTTTTGAAAAAAACGCTGATAAACCAAGCACAGCAGCAGCTACATTACTGCCCTGGAAAGTTACATTAGCAAATAGCTTCAGCAAGAGTAACTATAAGGACTTGGGCAACAGAAATAAGAATTTTAAGACCCATGACAAACTCAGAGACTGAAACCTGAGAACGAGGGAGGGGTGGGAAAGACCAAAAGCTGCAGTCCCTATTACAGCTGAGTAACACACAGTAGTTTTTTTATCCTTTCAGAACATTTTTAGTGGAAAGTCCCAAACACTTTACAACCAGGACACTCAGAGCCAGTTCTTCAGGAGGAGACCTTCAGGGTGCCCTTGATTTTATGCTTCCATCAGGAGGTAACTTCACCTGGCAAGAGCCAGGAGTGTTCCAGCCAAACTCTTTCCTCTCCAGCTGTCCTATCTTCATGCACACTGTAACAAAAAAAACCCCCATAGCCCTGCATTTTGGGGGGAGCACCCTAAACCAGATCCCTCAAGAGCAAGCAGTGGGGCAATGAGAACGACAGCAAGTGAAATAAGTCACTCAGCTACCACAGCATTAACAGCCACTTAAACTGTTATTTGTTAAAAATTATTTATTAGGATCCATATTCCTCCAGCAAGACTCTCGAAAGATCCCTGGCAGGAGGTCTGGACCCTCAGGCAGCTTTGCAGATCTCCCCCACAAATGAAAGCCAGCAGGGAAGTCCTGCTGTCCATAACTCACATGGCTGCTTGGAAGTTGCTGAAATGTTCACACCCCTTTATTTTCCCCTCTTACAGTGACACTTTATCAAGTGCTTGGCGACAAGAGGATTTACTGATTAAGGTATCAAGTGCAACAGCTCAACTGCACAGAGCCAAAAGCAAGGCAACATGACCCTGACCACTTTATTCCGTCTTTTCTTTTGCTACAGTAAAGTCCATCCTACCAGCTTGTAAATAAAAAGTCTCTTTCTCCTGCCAGGTAGAATTAACTGTTGGAAAGTCTCTATGGCCAGGCAGGAGCCTCTGTCAGAGTATGAGAATTTGCCCAGTGGGACTCTCTGTGCAGCCACAATCACTTCAGACATTGATCATTCCACAGAAGATGATGTGGGATACAACCTCCTGTTATTAGACCTTTCCTTGCCCAGCTGGAAGCAACTGATGAAATCCCAGAAGAGCTTATTTACAAAAATCAAGAGAGCTCTCTTCATGCCTGTGCATTAAAAACCCTCCCTGCTCACCAGCCATTCCCTAAAGGCCACATCCTGCTCTGATAGTTTTGAGATGGGAGAAGGCAGGATTTTTCCAGGACATCCTGCTTCACACCTTGGGAGGAAGACGCTGCACATGCACAAACCAAAGGCACTTTTAACCCCCTGGAAGTGGGATAGAGAGTTGGGATTGCCCCTGCTTGTACGCCAGTGGCAAGAACATGATCAACTTCAGTACTGATCAGAATTGATGTACAAACCCATCAAACTGGCAAATAATGGTGAGACTTAACAGAATCAATTAAAATCTTCATTCTGAAAAGAAAAATAAGAAGGGCATAAAAAGTTCTTCACTATCCCTTACCATGTGACAGCTACAGTGAACAGGCCTTAAGGAGAAGTTGTGAGATCTGGTTCACCTCATCCATCACCAACTGTTTGTCTTTCCAAAAGCAGAAGATAGGAATAAAAAGACCCCAAGCCCTCAGGAAGCCTAAAGAAGCAAAGAACCTCAAATTACTACTGTTAGAAATGATGTTGTTCTAATGACTCTGTCCTACAGTCCTTGGCATAGGGAACTTCAATCCCAGTATCTTCTCTCAATGGTATCATTTTTCCATTTGCTGTGTGTGCATTTTTTTTCCATTAGTTGCCTCTAGGAAATGAAAGGGAACTGGTGAAGGAACACAGAAGGAACAGTCCACCTGCACTGGGGAGGGATGGGGGAATAACTGCACACTGGCTTTGATGTTGTTCACTTTTCTTTAGCTGTTATAGGCAAAAGAATAAGCAAAACAGTGAATATGAAGTTAAACCCATTCCCAAGTCAATAGCATCCAGTCCCAGGACAGATAATCACCTAACAGGTATCACCCTGGACATGCATGTGGAAATTAACATGAAATGAATTATTAATAAGTACAAATGTCTAAAAACAACCACCAGCATCCCAAAAAGCAAACAAAAAAACCCAACCAACATTAAACATGGGAAAAATGCAGCCATGGAATTTAGAAGGCAGATGTTTCTCCAAACAGCCATATATTTAACAGTCCTGATCTTTAGAACGACAGCCACTGGCCAGCATTTCCCTTCTGATGGACAGAATCATTCCTGTGTCCTGCAGAAGCAAGTAACACACAAACTGACCACCCTCTGCCCTTGGCTCTCTGTTGGGAGAGGGGTGGAAGGGAGGAGTGGGCTGGCAGAATAATCATTAGAGAAGGGAAGGGGCCTATGCACAGAAAACACCCACTTGCAAAGTTCCTTTTTTGTGAAAGAATAAATGATTCAAGGATGAGAAGCTGCTAACAGATAATAGAGCAAAGCCATTTACAATATTTTAGTAAGAAAGCTCCTATTCCCTGCCTTGTGAAAAAAAGTTTTGTTTCTAATAGAGCTGACTCTATTTTTTCCCTTTTTTCTTCTCAGCTCTCAGTCTGTGGCAGTTCATTATAAGATATGAACGTTTCCCTTTGTTCCTGGGTCAGCCAGGTCCTGTCATACAATTCAATTGGCAGGTGAATTTTAAATGGGTCAGAACTGATAGTAAGCTCTTAAAATGATAATAGGTCCCTGGAAATAGAAAAGAACAGAGGGGACTTTCTGAGTATCTGTGTCTCCAGATAACCTTTGTTATGTAATGGAGCTGCCTTACACTGATTTTTTTTTTTTTCCCTGCCATGGAAGGAACTATGTCAAGGCCTGCTAACATTGGAATAGCTGTTTATCAAGGAGAAACTTGACAAATGCACATAAAGCCTGGGAACACTGCAGAGAATCACAGCCTCCAGGTCCTGCACCCAAGTCAGACCCTCTCAGGGGTTGTCCTCCTTGCATTTGCAGCACAAGGGCTTCTCAGTCCCTACCAGGCTGCTGCATGGTAGGCAAGGGCAAGGCACAGGTCTAAGGCTACAACACTCAAAAGTGCCCAAATCCAAATGAAGGACTGCCAACAGTGACCTGTCCTGTAGAGCAAAGATGAACTGGTTTGTTGGCAGTCTCCTAAAGACTAAATCTGATTCTCCCCTAAAGCCAGATGCGCTATGTACAAGGGTACAAAGTTACTGTGGAGACAGATGAATTTATAAATAGTTGCTAAGAAGCTCTGAGGCTTATACAAGTTTTCTGTGAAAACATCAAGTCCTTTGCTAACTCAGTTCAATCACAGGCTCACGACTGAGATCAAACCCTCACTGTCCTCTCCTCAATTCCTCCAAGGCCAAATGAAGACCAGTCGCTAATATTCAAAACATAACTTATGATGGCTACTGGCTGCTTGGAGCCCACTGTTCAAAATTTTATCCTCTCAGGAAATCCTCACTGATAAAAGCCAAGCCAGAAGCAAAAAACCTCCTGCTTCCCCAAGTCATGCTGTGCCTCCAAACACAGCCTGAAGAGCTTTCCTAAGGGGTTAATCTGAATTTATGTAAGCTCAAATGGAGAAAAAAACATGGTCTCTTCTGTGTTTTAGCTGCAATGAAACAAGAAGGAAAGTTGAGAGCCACAGACCTCTGGTGTGATTCTCGTAGTCCCAGCCCAGTCCATTTTTCTCTGGACCAGCATTTCCACTTTGATATCAAAATGGTTAACAAGTTTTTAAATAGCAGAGCAAGAGAAAATCTACAATTATTCCAGCTTCAGGCCTGTCCTTAGAGATTTGATATTATCTAAAAACTAATAAAACCATTCACAAGAAACAGATGCAACAAAATTACAATTTGGAATAGTTTTTCCATAGTCAGCAATCGGAGACTACTTAAATTTGATTTATGTGAACACAAAATTATAAGCCTGCAGTATTTCCACCCCTTTCCAATCACCTCCTTGAAAATTATGTATTGTTTTCTGCCCTATTTGAATTAATTCTTAAAACTGGAGGTTTATATCAGTTTTTATTAGTTGTTTTCCCTGCTATTTCTTAGTGTGATTTTACTGTACAACTTGCCACACTGCAGAATCTTTATTCATGCAGCAAAGAAGCTGCCAGGATGAAGCTTTAGTTTGTAGCTTAGTCCTTTTATTAGCCCAAATTTTTGTGATTATCTTTTATAAAATCAATAAAATATTTTATAAACATGAAAGAAAAAAAAAAAAAGGGGGGGGGGGGGGAAAGAAAAAAAAAAAAGAAACCAAAACTGAAAACCACCCTTTAACCTTCCAAGGGCACAGCAGAGCCCTAAATCAGTGACAGCTGGGATGCATCCCATTCATCCAAACCCTCATTCTGCGGCTGCACTGCCTCACCATTTTCTTCCTTCTCTGGATCCCAGGTGTCCCCAGGAAGAAATCCCAGCAGAACATAGGACAAGCCTGTGAGCACACACACACCAGCCCACAACCTCCTCCTTCTGGAGCAATGTGCTCCCAGCTCCAAATCAAGCTGGGAGAGGTGGAAAAGAAAGGGAGTCAAGCCAGTCTCCCCGTTCTCCCCCCACCATCCCTTGCCAGGGTTCATGTGTAACCTGCAGGATATAAAATCTGCCCTCTGCAGGGACAAACCTCTGGAGCAGCTACATCCCAGAGGTCTCCAAGCTGCTCCCTCTGCCAACAGCCACAGCGGGCAGCCCCCACATCCCAACTAAAGGCTCTGGACAGGAGCACAAGAGCTGTCATTCCCACACCGTGGGGCTTTCCAGGCTGTACTGTGACAAGGCAGTAAGTCAAGAGCATCGGAACATCACACCCACACAGTGACAGTGCTCTCTCCCTGCCCCCAGGGCACCTATATATCACACCCCCTCTCCCAGAATGCCTCTGTAACTTCACAGATTCAAAAGGTCAAAATTTTACCTACATTTAGTTTAATTCCATTCATACATTATTAAAACCTTTTAGGGATCACCTGCTTGCTCCAGGCTCTCCCACAGAGCTGGGCAGCAAGGGCATGCTAGCTAGGGAATTGTTATATATTCCATGTCAAGGACAACAATTCAAAGTCAGGCACAGAACAGAAAGATGCTAAATAAGGTAATGTCTTAATATTTCTAATTTAGTTCTAAAATAACTGGTGTTGTTTAAATATGTGTACATTACACAACACTGGAATGTCTTGTTTGAACACACACAGCCCTTTATCCAAAAGTAGTAAGATGTTCTACAAACCTTTCCACATGAATTGTAAGGAGCAAGCAAAAAAAAAAAAAAATGAAATAAAAGGAAGTCAATCTACCCTGCACAAGAAATTCAGCTGCTTCTCATCTACTTATGAGAGGACAAAGCACCAAACAACCTATGGATAGAGAATAATGCCACATTCCTCTGAAAATCTGAGAAAAGATCAATCCCAAATAGTCAGTCCTCTTTCCTTCTTCATCTGTATGTACTGGAGAGCCAACACCTGCTGTAGCTTTACATCCTCTTACCAGTAGGAAGAAATATTGATTTTTGTCCAGGGGAAAAGATGAGAAAAACAGAGACACATAAACAATGTTTAACAGCATATCCTAAAGCAATTTCTTTTTTTGTAAGACTCCCTTTGAAGATTAGCAACTAGTTCATTCCTGGTAAGCTTGAAAGATTTGATCCAAAACACAGCAGAAGGCAGCATGGCAAATCAGATGTTGAGTTTAACCAAAACAAACAGAAAAGATGACGACTTTCCAAACAATGTCTTGTCCAAACGTGGTCACTGTTTATAATACTCAAGTACCTGTTATTGCTTATTGATTCAAAGACTGAGTGGACGGAAGTGCAATCTTATGACCAAAGGATGCACATGTAGTGCTATGTGGGAACCTCCCTGTTATCCCACAGCTCCCACACCTTGGAATACCTTCCCAGCCACTTCTACAGTGCTCCACTTGGAGTTTTCCAAACTCACTCAAGCAGCTGCACAAAAAACAAGCCCGGACTGAGCAGGCAGGAACACTCAGTCTTCCTTACACCCCATTAGAAGCCTTGCTGAGGTCTCAAAGGCAGAGAACAGCCTGGTTTGAACAGCACAGCTGAACTCAAGTGACACATGACTTCTTGAAAGCTCACTTTCCCACAGAGCTGCCCTGAACCCCAGCCTACTGCAAATGGCAGCAGGTATTCCAGTGCCAAATAAATCAGATTTCTCTGGAAACTTGTGGAATCCAGGGAGACTCAGGGCAGTGCTTTGTCTTCCCTTGCTCCTGTCAGTGGATGTCCGCAGTACAGCTCTGAGGGCAGTGATTGCCAAGCCCAGCTGCCGCTGTCGGCAGTGCTTTATAAAAACAAGGAATGTCTGAAGCCAGTTTCAGACCACAGGTTGCATTTTGAACCCCCTGCCATCCATTTGAAGTTGCAGATGGAAATCCTGCTCCATAGTAAGTAAAGTCTTTCTGACAATAAAACAGGATCTGGGAAGCATCTGGCTGCCTTCCCCTATCCTGATCTCATGGGAACAGTAGCTACCACTCAATAATAACCTGACCTTTCAACTGGGTTGTGCTTGAATTACTCTGGTAGGCTCACTCTTTCATCCCATCTCCTGCTTTCAGTTCATCTTAATTTATTGCCAATTTCCATAATGTGCTCCTTTGGTGACCTGTGTATAAACAACAGTTGCTTCTATAAATCAACTTTTTTTTTTTTTTCATTTGGTTTAAATGTACTTGCCCAGCATCTGCATAGCATTTTAGACTAAAAATCTCTCACTTCAGATATCCCAGATCTTATCCTGATTTTCTATTTCCTTCTTATTTGCCTTGTAACATTTGCAAGAATGAGTCAGGAAATAAATTAAATTGTTAAGTTACAATGCTGCTTGTGTTACCATGCTTGGAATAAACAGACCTTATCATCACAACATGCTGAGCCACCCTAACAGCTGCCAGGACACCATAAACTCACCACGCTGCAATATCCCACATCCATTCCTAAAGATACTGCTTAGATTTCTCCAGAGCCTGAAAACTCCAAATACACTTTATTTTTTGACACCCTTCAGAGGTTCTTGTCCTAGAAAAACTTCCTGTGAACAGTTAATACCAATGGCAAAGCCGAACAGGTTTAATCCACTCCTCTAAGAACATTGTCAGCTGTTTAACGCATTCATTAAAAACATTTTCTGAACTGCTCCTGCTGACTCACAGGGCATTGGGAGCAACGGATGGACACTGCCAGCAGTGGCTGCTGGGACTGAAATGAGGGATGTTTAGACTTCCATCTTCTGCCAAGTACTAATATCAATTACGAGTTCTTGTACACTTAAAACAGATCACGTTCACTGGTCTCTGCTTGTAAATCAGAAGATTGGCCATTAGTGCAGCACCAAGGCTACATTCATATCTCTGCTGTAGAAAAGGACAGCACAGCATCTCATACCAAAGTAATAAGAGATTCCCCAGTGAAATTAAAAAAAAGAGAAAAAGCTCACAATGAAATTCTGTGTCAGGGTGATGGGGCAGGCTGTCCTGGGTTGCAGCATGAAGCACACTGGAAACTTTGTGTTTCACTTTCTTTACAATAGGTAGAAAGTTTCTCATCTTAATTATTCAAAAGTAGGTATTCAATGAGGACAATTTGTTCAACAGTGCTGCTCCTTGGCACTTAAATAAGGCTGAACAAATTTATTCCTAGTGAATCTCTACCAGCTTTAGTAAGTTTTATTACATCTAGATAATTTCTACAGCTTCCTCATGAGGGAAGTTGGGGGGCAGACACTGATCTTTCCTCTCTGGTGCCCAGGGGCAGGACCTGAGGGAATGGCCTGAGGTTGTGTCAGGAGAGGTTTAGGTGGGACATTAGGAAAGGGTTCTTCCCCCAGAGGGTGCTGGGGCACTGAACAGGCTCCCCAGGGAATGGGCACAGCCCCAAGGTTGCCAGAGCTCCGGGGGCATTTGGACACCACTTTCAGGGATGCACAGGGTGGGGTTGTTGGGGTGTCTGTGCAGAGCTGGACTGATGAGCCTTGTGAGTCCCTCCTAACTTAGGATATTCTATGATTGTGGACTGGCAGAAGGGTGAATAAGCATGAATCTCATATTCTATAGGTCCAAGCAGCCCAGTGAGTATACAAAGCTGGCTCTGATCCCAGCAACTTTAGCTTAACCTCTCTTCTTGGTTCCCATCTTTCATCTGGAACATTAATACATACTTCACAGACCTGATTTAAAAAAAAAAAAATCCATTATTTAAAGTTTGCACAAGGCTTTGAAGATGAAAAGGGCTATGTTTTCTCACTAGCACAGCTTCAACCCAGAGATGTGGTTTATTTTCGCTCAGGAAATTTCAGCCATTAAGTTCTGTTTGAAGAATGTATTTATCGGGAGAAAAAAATCTACTTTATATGAATAAAAAGTATTGTATTTAATAACATGTCTGAAAAAAAGGGAAAAAATAAAGAGGGAACATGGCACAACAGGAAAAGATCTTGGACATTATATACTGGCATGATCAGAAAGGTGCATTGTCTCTCAAAGCACCCTGGAGATTCAGGAGATCCCTGGAGTGACCCTACGTGTCCATGACACAAAGCAAAGCAAGCAACTGTACTGCATCAAAACTCTGAGGGTCCTAAGCTTCAAAACCAGCCTTTTGCTGAGTTCCCCCCACTTCATACTTAAGACAATAACATAGTATAGACCATTCCCTGTGAATTCAGCACCTCACCTATGGGTGCAAACGGAGATTTTCTGTCTGCACGAGCAGTTCTCGCTCCATTTCACCAAGCTGTGTCAGGATGTACTGCCACAATAAAGTGCATGTTGCAGAACGTGACCAAAACGAAAATCATCTGTGCTTCCTTGAGTTCTTGCTGGTCAGAGGCATATGAAAACTGGGACCTGAAGCAAGGAGCCTACATGGATCTAGACTTGCCTCTTGTTTCCCAATCCTGCTGCATAAACTGCCATGTTTATGCTACTTTCACAAAATATCAAATCATGTGATTTCCCCCTCTCTTGTTTCTTTCGAAGAGGAGGGTTGTTGCTTTTGTTTTGTTTAGTTTGTTGTAGCTGCTGGCATGTGCGAGGAGAGCAGCATCCCAGTTACAATAGTTTTGGAAGCTGGATTCATTGTGTTGTGACGGGTTGCTCAGGGCTCTCTCCACATTTTTCCATTTCCCTGGCAGAGCTGCAGGCAGTACAGTGTCAGAAGACAAATTACAGAGGCATTTACCCAGTTCTGGGGCTTGTCGGTTGCTATTCAGCCTTGACCGAACTGGCAATGATGGACTGAGTGCGCTCCACTGCTTGTGGGACAATTTTCTTGGCACTGCAAAGAGACTTTCCATCATATTTTTGGACAAATGCACTGTGTTAAACATACCCAAGTATTTTAGGCCACAACCCTCATTGATGTGAACCAGTGTAGCTTTACAGAAATCTGCACACCTGTTTACATCCAGTCCTTTAACGTCAGATCAGTTTGAGAATAGGGACTTTAAAACACACAGCACTGCAGAATTTCTGTTTATTGCTGTACAAGCTTTAAAATTGTCATCACAGAAGCTTCCAACATAATCAACCAACGCCATTCATGCAAAAGCAGTATGTGAACTTCAGCAGATTATAAATAATGAACACATGTATTACATGTGCTGTTACCAGGTGTATTTGTAAAACCTCCACAGCTCAGCAATGGTAGGAAGTCACACCAGGGCAAGTTTACCAGAGAAGCCGATTTCATATCCAGTAACCTGACCTGCTCTCACATCCCTCAGGGAGATAAGTCTCCTTCAGTGGTCTTCTTGCCCCTAACACTCCTTCCTTTTTCCCCCCAATATATTTTTCCTCTATCACAGCAGCTGTTTCAGCCTCTGATTTCAACTGGGTTACTTGTACTTTTCATGCACCAGTTCCTGGGCACCTGAGGTACAGACAGGTACCTGCACATCTCATGGACACCAGCCTGGGCACCCTTCCCTGACAGTTCTCGGGTCTTGTGTTCCATCTCAAGTCCCAGAAAGTTCACTGATACATGAGCCAAAGTGCTCGAGCTTGTTCATGGACTTACAGCTTTGCAGGAGGTCCTTTAAAGCAAGAAGGAATCTATTTTTCATGTTCAAATCGAATATGTGAGAAATGAGACAGTAAAAAAGAAAGCCTTGAATTCCTCCCCCTTCAAGGTATCTCTGGTTTGAGCTTCCCTGCACTATCAAGGCAGTGCAACATCCAAGGCTGCAACAAGATACCAAGCATCAGCACAAGGATTTAACCCACTCTCAAAATCTCATGGAGCTGTGGAATATCTCCCAGCAGATAATGTCATTTTAGGATTCAGCTCTTTTATCCGTAAAACCATTCAGGAGGAAAGAACATAAATCACAGTTCTTCTCTCAGTGAAGAGTGGCTTCCTACTTTTCTGCTGCTATGGAGTCTCCCCTAACCCAGGACATCCTGCTTGGGCTGGTTGAAGAAAAGGAAAATTCCAAGCAAAAGCCATTATTCTTCAGAATAAAAGAGCAAGCAAGTGAATGCCACTCAAGAAGAGTCTGGGTGAGAAACAAAATGAAAAGCACATTTGTTGAGATGTAATAGATCAAATCCCCTGTGGCAGGTGCACTTCTACAAATATAAGTTGAGCTGTGCTCCCCTGTAGCAGTCCTGTGCTCATGCCCATGTCAAGAAATCCCATCAGGCATGCAGCCCTGATGCAAGGAAAGTACATTCTCTCAAATATGCAGCACTCTATCATCACTTCAAAGCCCTTCCTAATATGCTACAAGGTTCTGGAAAACACTCCTTGAACAGGTTAATTATTCATTATTATTCATTAAATATTGGGAATAGTTTACCCTGTGGTGTTGCTTTAATGATTATTGGAGAAGGTATGACATTGACTAGCAATACAC
Organism: Corvus brachyrhynchos; assembly: GCF_000691975.1. Taxonomy (NCBI): domain Eukaryota; kingdom Metazoa; phylum Chordata; class Aves; order Passeriformes; family Corvidae; genus Corvus; species Corvus brachyrhynchos. The sequence continues at coordinate 5,495,148 of NW_008238126.1, forward strand.
AATTTAAGGAAAAAATACACTGTCTAAATCTATGTTACACTAGGTTTCTGCACCAAACATGGAAACGTAAGATAATTCTGCTTCCTTTCACCACCACTTTGATGAATGGTAATATTACAGATATTACATAATAGGGATACTATGGAGAAGGAGAAACCTTGCATTAGCATAATACAGCAGTGCCTACAGGCTCCCAAAAGCAGCTGCACTGCTGCATCTGGGAGTGAAGAGGAAGAGCTGGTCTTGGAAGCAACAGCCAGGACAGGTTACATGAGGGAACCATCCAGCTGGGGATTCCAAGCAAGGATAATGGCCACTGGATGCATCTTCCCAACTGCCCCCTTTACACAGAAGGCTGAAAATTAGCAAAGTCTGCATTATCTTTAAAGCCCTCAGCAACAGCAACATAAAAATTACTCTGGTAGGCTCATGGCAATTATTGATCACCAACAAATCTATTAGGCTCCTAGATCCCAGGGGTATTGGCACATACACGCACACATATATCAGAAAGAAGGACTAAGGAAAACATTTCCTGATTTTGTTCTTTGCAGAGACATTTCTGTTCCTCTGGGCAGTACTAAGACAAAAGATCAGGTAATGCAAACATGCCAACTCTTCTTTCCTCCATTCTTTCTTCTAATAATATATAGTGTCACTTTGCACCTAAGTGAACCCTAGCAATGTCATGGAGTCTTTCTTGCAGAAAATGTTAAAATAAACTCTAAGCCATAGAATTTAGGGAAGAAGTGACAAAGATCAGAAGCTAGAGAATGGCACTTCTGACTCAGAGCTGAGAAAATGGTCCCTGAGACTTCAGCAAGCCTAGGGGGACCTCAACAGAGTAACATTTAAGGGACGCTTTCTGAGTTATTTGAAGGAAAACAATTACAGCAGCACCGAGTCTTTATCTGAGCAAGTCTAACATCTGGGGTATCGTCGCATCCCATGAAGGAAGCAGGATGAAAAAATTATCCTAGGAACATACATATTTCTAGGAGTGACAGCTAGAAAGTGCCATAGGAATTATGCTGTATTCTGCCTCAAACATCTCATTTTCACACAGAAGATTTTGCTTCTGCACAAACTTTTTTCTATGCCAGAGATCTCCCAGTCTTTCAGGCAGGGACCATCTACATTGTCTCTGTCATGAGCCAGAGACCATCATTTCTGTGTCACACTAATAATATCTACAGCCAGCCAGCCTCACCCCTGAGACTGTGTGCACATAACCCGGGTTTCAAAGTCTCCTTTTCTTAGCAGAGTCTATTTTCCTTCAGGCTAAATCCTTCAGTGTCTTGTCTCTGACTCCTGCCATACGCAAATGTCAAAGGATCACACACAGAACAGTGAAATGAAAAGGAATGGGGACAGAAACATCTCCTAGCCAGAGTAATGCTGCCTGAAGACTCAGTCCCAAACCAAAGAGGTTTTCCTACTTGCTGTCCTTCAGCATAGAGAAATAAGCAGCGTGCAAACACACAATGATAAAAGAGATCCTGGGATGCAAAAGGTTGCTCATGACTGGCTTTCTGTTAATGACTGTTAATCACTGGGAATCTGATGAGGCTTTGCCTGCAGTGCTCATCTTGTTTGGAATAATGTTGGAATACATTCCTGATAAAGAGAAAGAAGAGATTCACTCCATCTCAGAAAATGCAGATTGTTCACTTCCAATTCAAAGAGGTGGCAGTGACAAATATTATAGGAGCTATTCAGGGACTTAAAAGAGCAGCTAAGCTTCCATACACGAATATATCCCTCTCTCTAAAAAGATTTTGTAGGGTGCCATACCATTTGTGTATTTATTTTTCACACTTTTGAACTGATACAAAAGGAGATATAAATAATGTGCGTAAAAGGGCCCAGGAATATTTCCTTTAGCAATCAGATTCGAGAGTTTTGAGGACTAATTCCAAAAGTACTAAAGAAGCCATGATGCTACTGCTGTTTGTGCTGGGTCATAACAGATCCAGTTCAGACATCCTCTAAGAGACTGAACTTCCCAACTTCAAAACTTAGGATTGCTTTTCCTCCCCATCACCAAGACTCTTGTTTGAAATAAAGCTGGGTGAAGAAACACAACTTCAGGAAAACATTCCAAGATCCACATGAAAATAACACCTCATGTTGCTTCAGCTGGCAGACACAGCAGCTGCCCTAATGTACCAACATTTGGTGCGAGTGCTCAGGGCTCCTTCACTGACATTTTAGCCCATGTTTTATTTCATATTTGTTGCACAGCAGGCATTCCCATGCTAGGAGTCATCCCACAGCACTGACACATGGATTTGCAGTACCAGTGACACACTTGCACCCTTGAATCCTGGAAGTCTCCAAAAAGACACAAATGTGGCCAGTGTCTGGTATTTGCACCTTGCTGGAATAACAAGGAAACCTCTCCACCCTCAAAACCCTCCTGGGAATCACAGGCATGGAAAAGCAGCAGCACTCCCAAACGGAGGGAGGACATGGAAGTGTCTACCCAGGATGACTTTACCCCCCATGCTGCTGGCTCTGGATAACGTGACCAGGTCTCTGAAAGAGTCTGCACAAGTTTAAGAGCAAGTCAGGCTGAGAGCAGCTGTAGAGAAGAATAGAGCAAGGTCTATTTCTCAGGAAGATCAGCCTCCTGGACAGGAAAGACAGAATGCCCAGCGTGCCAGACGTGTTCCTTGCCAAAACCCCAAAAAGAAGCAATAGAAAGCTTTAAGTCAATCTGGCAGTTCCACAAGCACAAACTGACTCAGAGCTAACACTGGATTACAAAGAATTACTTCTCTGCTTGGGTTAAGCAACCCTCCCCAACAACACTACAAAGCTCACTCTTCAAGAAGCAAGTTTTGAGACCACCTGACAATCATCAGCAGAGACGACAACAGTTAAAATAAAAACTAAGTATAATTAGGAAGAGGCAAGCATTTTGTTTATAAGTTCTGCATTTCTCCCTCAGAAACAGTATGTTTTCTACACAGAGAAAATAAGTGTTCTGGTTATAGCATGCATTAAGCAACCTGGGTGGGGAAAAAAAAATAATCAGAGCATGGAAATCACAAAGCAAGTTAAACAAAAGCAAAGAATTCTCAACATCCTGACACAAGAGGAAATATTTAGAAGTTTCATTAGCACTGACGACTGTACATTAGGCCTGCTATTTCCCAAGGGCCCTGACATTTTGAATGCTGCGAGAACACTGAGAAATATCAGCTCTTGCAGAAAGAGCTGTTGTTAAAATCTAAAACCCACTTTGAAATACAAAGACTATTTGCACAGCATTAAAGTAATTGCTGTAACTGTCTGTCTAGGCTCACTGAGAGCACAGGTACTCAGAGGCAGCACGTGAACCTTCCCAGTGACACTGCAGAGATTTTTGCAAACGTTGCCTCATGTCCTTGTATCTACAGCTGAGAGCACTTACAGGAGCTGACTTGTACCAACTCAAGGGCAGTCACTACCCACGGATCTGTGTTTCTGCACCTGCCTTCAGAAAGTCACCTCTGCAACACAGTTGGCTACTTTTGATCAACGAAAACATCTCCTGCAAATCCCATGCACAATGATTCCTTCCAGTCATCTTCCATAAGGTCTCCTACAGAGTCGTCTCTGCAGGGTAAACAAAGCACCCTGCAAGGCACAGCAAGTCATGGCTGGTCTACAGGCAGGCCAGGAACTCAAAGCTGCTGCTTCCAGACTTGCAGAAGAAACACCTCAATGTCTTTTTTGCTACAGAAAGAAATAATTGCCCCCAGTTGTGCTAGTGCAAGCGCAAGGTCATAGGGGAATTTTTCTGGGCCATACAGCTCTCCATCATCATGGGGGTCCAGTCATTACTCCTGTGAATCTTTAGGATCCAGAGATCATGAACCAGCTTTATCATGACACTCTTTGATGAGCTTAGGTATGGTGGCCCCTGGAAGTAATGACAACCATCTGTGTCCAGAGATCACTGGAAAGGTTCACTGACTTCAGAGTTTGTGTCAACACACGCCAGGTGAGAATTTGACTCTGCCTAATGGTGAAACAAAGCGCAGAGCTTCTGCTCCTGAGCCTGTGAGACAGAGATTTATGCACCTTGCCTCTCCTGACTTTGCCAGTGGACCCAATGAGCTTAATTTGTACTTGAAAACAACTACTGTCTCCCTGAAAACCAATGTGTCACATTTTTCATAGAGCAAAGGGATGAGTTACAAACACACACTTCTGTCCGGACAGCACCAGTGACAGCTGTAGAACCACATGTGTTTAACTCAATACAAAATGCATCAGGCAAATTTTGTACAAAATTCACATCTGGGCCAAATGAAGACCAAAAATAGGTGGACAAAACACGCATGGAACTGATACTGCTTTGCAACTTTAAACGTTTTCTGGAAGCAGTATGTGTCAGTATAAATCCAACCTGCACTTAGCGATCAGTCACGGAGCCCTCTTAAACTTTGAGATATTTGGGGTTGTTCCCCTCAGAGGCATTTCAGCTATCTCCTGTCCCTTTTGACTTGAGAATAAGTGTGAAATTGGAAATTCTATCACCAAACCCACAAGCTTTACCAGATCCATTGCTGCTGGTAGCGTGCTCTGTTTCCTCATACTTATTAGACTAAGATAATGTGCAATACCTACTTACTGCTAAGCATTATGGAGTATATACACTACAAAATAAATTCCTGTATGTTTTCAATTATGTATTGAATTCAAGCAAAGAAATGCAAAGTCCTTCTGGTCCTTCATTAAAATAGAACACCTTTTTCTCCCCAAGTAAAGCAGCTGTACTGCAGTGGCAACCACACCTGTTAAAATATAGAATGCTTATTTATAGAGCTCATTTAGGCAAATAATCATAATTTTTCAGACAGAATTCATAAGGACACCAGGTTCAGAAGTTTATCACAGCTAGAAAGGGACAGTGTTTATGTCCATTAGAGCACCCCAGGGATTTACAATTTTCTCCCAGAGAATTAGAATCATTAGAAACCACCACCATGGAGCCTCTCCCTCTTGATTGTGTGTTACTTGGAAGGGAGGGAAGAAACGAGCCTGTCACAAGCAACAGCAAGTACTAAAGATATACCCAATCTGATGTGCAAAAGTATTTAAATGGCTGGTCAGAGAGGTTGGTGGTTTTTAGCCCCACTGACTGCCAGCAAGTCTTCATAAGACATTCTGAAACCAAAGAAAGTTTTTTCTGGTCCAGAAATCACTTTGCCCATGATTACAAATGAACATTCCCCATCTCTCTGTCCTTAAGATCAAATCAATTTATACCTGCTACAAAGAAATCAACACAATTCAAATCTGTATTTCAGCTTTTAAATCACTTGGATCCAAACTAAACCGCAAGGTATACTCAATCAAAGGGTTAAAACACATGCCTAGGTTTTGTCCCTGTAAATTCAGTACTGTAATTTTGATTTTTTTTTGAGTGTTATTTATAAAAACAACTAAAAATGCTATAAACTGATAATTTTGCTTTCTTATTCACCCTGTAGTAAAAACATAAAAGCATCTTTTTTTTCCATCTTAGCATATTAATGCCTTACAATGGTCATTACATTAAGGCCAAGAGACTTAATTAAAAGGCAACAGCATACCTGTGTCAAAAGCTAATATACAAATCTGCATGTCCTAAGTGCTGTTTTATTTATGTGGTCCTCACAAGAAGAGCCAAATCTCCTTTATACACAGTACAACCCTTGTTTGCACATCTGCTCAGAGCAGCGTGATTAACTTGACCAGGCTTGATAACAGCAGCACCCTTTAAGCCCAGAGAGTGAGATACGATATAATCACTCCCTCAGGACAAGGCTGGAAGCAAACCTCAGAGCTGACCTTCACAGACACTCATATACAATTGTGTCTTAATATTTAATTACTCTGAACTGACCTGAAAACATTTGCGACCACAGAAGTCACAGCCAAAAGTGGCAGCGACTTAAAGCAAACCAACCTACCACTATAAAACATTCAGAATTAAAAATAAAATATATAATCAGTGTTTCAGTGGCTTTTAAAATCACAAAGCGTTGTCAAATACTAATTTCTGACAAGTATCAACAGCACTGAGCAGAAGATGTTGAACTTCCTCTGGGTCCTACCAACTGCAGAAGAGCTCATTAAAAATGCATTCAAGAAAAAATCATCTCATGCTACAAGTCAACTTTTATTTAAACAAACTAAAAGACAGACAACTAAGAAAGTACAGGGAACCAGGCAGCACATGCATCTCAGAATCTCCCAGGCTTTGTGCTGGAGAGCAATCCTTCAGCCCTGAAAGCCCAGGCTGGACTCTGCAGAGAATATAAAGAGCTTTCCACTTCCCCACCCCGAATCCTTAATTCCTCAGTCTGGAAAATGCTGTTGGGAGCTTACAAGATGAACCTATAGTGCCATATATCACCCAGGATGCATTAAGTCCTGAAGTTTCTCAGCTTCTCAGATTTTTCTCCATCTGTTGACTGTACTCACATTCTAAGATTCATCTTAAAAGCTAAACAACCCCAACTTCAAATTCCCTGATCTCGTTCTTCATCCCCCTGGGTTTGCTCCTCACCATGGAGCTTTGTGGAGTTTATTTTGCAGGTCATGGGGCACCTGTGTCACAGTCCACACATCCTGAGACCTGGACTGAAGGCTGAATAGTGAGTAAATATAGCAGGAAATAGAGCAAGGGAGGCATGCATGGGGAGGGAGGAATTGAGAATCTTCCTATGACGAAGGATCGGTCTGTTTCTTGGTTCCTTGCAAACGTTCAGGTTCTCATCACTGAGTCTGTATGTCTAAAACAAAATTCTGATCTCTCCTCCCAACTGCCCACAACCTCTGTTCTCAATCAGTCACTTACCAAATACAGGTGAGCTTGTGATGGGCTTCTTCTAGCAGTTACTACACTGACATCAGCACAGCAGCACCTTCTGTTCCCCCACACATGGAGAGCAACATCTCTCAAGACCAAAAATGGTCTTTTTCCCTGTGATAACAATGGCAAATACACAACACAGTCCCAATCATGCTGACAATAAAAACCCAGATGACATTATGTTACTGTAGTCAGGCTAGCCCTTACATTTCTCACCCAACTTGCTGGCCCATTTACCAACCCACCTCTATTTCTATTCCAAAAATTGCAAACAGTATCTTTTTGACAAGCTAGAATAAATATGCTCATCAATCCTACTGTGTTTGTATCTGTTTAACCACTGTAAGGTCAAAGAATTTCCAGAAGCAAGAGATAAAGCTAGGACTGACTGAAGAGCACAGCAGGGCACAAAGGGCCAGGTAAGCTTCGCTCTCCTTTCACTTTTGCATCCTCACTTTGGTAGGACGAGCCCCAGAGACATCTATTCATATGCAACGTGAGGTCTCCTTTTCCTTCCCCATGCCAAAAATAATGCATTACCATCTGTTCACAGCTAACAGACATGAACTGCTTCCACAATGATCCTGTGTAAGAGCTGAACAACTCAAGCCAGTCTCTGTCCCAAGCAAACACACCCCGAGACAAAACCCATGAAAAGAGCACAATGCCATCCCCTTAGCCATGCATGTCCATCCCTGCCTCATGTCACCAGCAAGAAGATGAGCATTAATAAGAAAGCCGCTTCCCAAGAGCTTTGCTGAACTGCACTGTCTCGTTCTGTTTAATTATTTATAACACCCCAAATCTCTCTCGTAACCAGCCAGTGCAAAGGCAGTGACAAGAAGGGAATGTGAATGGAAAGCTCCGTAAACATACAAGAAATAATGTCAAAAAACCACAACAAATTTCTAAGAAATGAGAACTCAGAACTTCAAAGTCAAGTCAACCAAAAAGCAACCTGTCAGGGCAGGAACAAAGGGAGCTGGTGCCATGTGCACGGCAATTACTCCATCTGCAAATTCTGCTGAAGAGCAGAACTGACTATACAAAGAATCCAGCAATGCAAGCCATCCCTGCTAGTCAAATGAAGGATGTACAGCCTTCCAAAGACAATATAAGCAAATGAGGGGAGAAAGCCAAGGGAACAAAAGGAACATCCCAAAATACTTCTTACAGTCAAGCTCCTGATTTTATGGGTATAATTGAGAGCTACTAGAACTGCAGAGTCACTCTTGCTGCATGGTCATCATTAGCTGAGAATGTTTCTTGAAGTTATTTGGCTCAGAGGAAGAAAGAGAAGATCAAGGACACGAAGTTGTGCTGCTGGCATCAAAACACTGAAATAAAAGTAGTGTATAATGAGAATTTCTCTTGGTGTATACAACACCGCCGCAAGTAGAAATGAAAATAAAAATAATTTTGCCTGGAGTTAGAATTGTCTATTAATTTTAAGGCCTATACCAAATAATGACAATTGCTTTGAATGACTTACACAGAAATAGATGCTCCAGCATAAACTTAAACCCATATTAATATGAAAAAATGCAGGTTTTTTTCCCTAAGATCTAAAAATATACTGCAATTCCCATGCACAGTCATTGGATTCAGGCACTATAATAGGTTCCTTAGGGAAGTGGTGCAAGCACCATCCCTGGAAGTATTCAAAAAGTGGGTGAATGTGGCACTTGGGGATGTGGTTTAGCAGCAGTGGTGGGTTAAAAGTTGGACCAGTGATCTTAGAGTCCTTTTCCAACCTTAATGATGCTATGACTGTCCAGTAAGACTTATGGTTCAGAGCACCCATGATCTACCTCCTCCCTATGCCCCCAAATTAAAAAAAGGTCGAGCTAACACGATTTCCTACTATGCCAGAAACAGGAGGGTGCTTATAACACTTGTGTGGCTGCCAGCTGGCCTCGGCAGGTTCCCACTGCACACAGCCTGCAAGTTCAAGGAGCTCTCTGGCATTCTCTTGTGAAAAGACTACAGAGAGCACTATAGGGCTTCAGTTCCCACCCTACACACCCTTCTTACACTCACACAGGCCGATCAAGCAAGCGCCAGAGCCTGTTTGTAGTGCTTAAGTCAGTGCCCATTCCAGGCTGAACTTCCAAATACATCTCAAAACGGCAAAGAGCGAGCATCACTTCTGCAGCTCCCACTGCCACTCCTGGGGCACATGAGGCAGACTCTTGAAGAGCAGCTGTGATTTACTACACTGCTGCTCATCATATTTACCCCAGTGTTCAAAACAGCTCTTACTCAGGGGTCTGCCTTCCTTGGGATGCTGGGATTGGAAGGTTTTCCTTTGTCTCCTGTCCTGGATAATCACACACAAACACCAATCAATCAGTTCATGGACCAGAGATGCATGACAGCATCTCTGTTTCTAAACTATCTCATGGGGAAATTTTCTAAGATCAGCTGATTCACAGGGAAGACCAACTGTTTCTCAGCTGCCATTATGTCTAAAAGCAACGAGGCTTTTTTTCCAGATGAAACTGATACATTCATATTACTGATGAGGCAAGTCAAATCATTTCTGTCTACTTCAGCCTCTCAAGTCTTCCCTTAATATATTCACACCTCCATCATCACTTGAGCTTAACAAGCATGACTTCAACTAGGAAATTTACTTTTTGGGAAGGCAATGGAGGGGAGATTTCAGTTTAATCCTGTATATACTGTGGTAGAAATTAGTTCTTTTGTTCCATTAAAATGAAGCCTCAAAATACTAAACCAGTATTTTTTTTCCTTAATTATTCCTGTTGTTGCAGAACTACCAGCACATATGTCACTAGAATAGAAAGATCAGTCTTGTAGGTAATAAGTTTTATTGAGTTCTCAGAACCATATCATCCGTCCACCAGACTTTTTAATTTGCCACATGACTGGTTCACTGTAACATCAGCTCTTGGAGTACTTGGGTAGGAGGGAATTCATGCTGAGTGCTTTCCTGAGCCAATCAAAAGTATTCTTCAGTGTGTATATAGATTAGAGAACACTATTTTTTTTCCTCCTGGCTGTATTGAGATCACTTTTTATCACCTTAGAAGCAGATGACTAATTTAAATATAGTTATTTTCATGCAAACTGTACTCACATCTTGTTTAAAAAAATAAAAGCAAACTCTCCAGAGCCGACATTCCAAGCATGGGGTGTGTGTGGAGAGGAATCTTCCATATTGGAGAGACCAATTACTGAGAGGTTCACATCACAGTCCTGTAAAAACCACACTCCACTTGCATGGACAGTACTCAGGGCTGAGGGCCAAGTCTTGTACTTAGGGAACTCAAAACAAAAAGGCAAACACAGACAAAATGAAAACAGAAGGAATCCCAGAAACCTGCAGAGTTTAACAGACGTGGGTTCTTGCAAAAACTTTCAGCATTTTCCTTTTTACCTGCTTGTATGGATCAATACTACATAATCAGGACCAATTCCTGCTTAGTGCTCCATGTGTCTCTCAGGGCCTGGAGAGGTCCTGAGGTGAGACAGTACAGCTGGTAATGGCATAAAGGGACAACAATCAGTGGCAGTTCTGACAAGCTGTGATACCTTTGAAAGTGATAAATCCAGGGACTTTTATACATATCCTGTATTATTAAGAAAAGCCAAGCATCCTCAGACTTGAGTGACATTTGCAATCCTATCTGGTTTTAATTGCCACTGCTTAGCTTTACTTTCCTTATCAGCCCATTCCTCATAAAATATAGCCAAACACAAAGTTTGGGGGAGAAAAAAAAAAAAATCGTACAGTCGACCTGTCCTTCCCACCATCAGCAAAGTCAGTCCACTCAAAACCCCAAAGTATTCAAACAGGACCTGGTATTCAAAACCAAGACAGGACAGTCTTTCTTTGCATAAGTAAAATCCTGGTCCTTCCTCCCACCATCTTGAGTTTCACTGAAGATTGTCTCACTCTTTCACTGTCCTAACACATTTAAAATGTTTAAATATATCTAGTACCAGTATTCCAGTATAAAACTCATGGAGGGGGGAAACTCCAACCACTCAACTGAACATCTGTAATCTTCATTTTGAAATAGTAACTATGTTAAGTGATGAAATTATTTAAACTCCATCAATGTAAGTCACATTTAAATTAAGGACATGAACACAATTCTGTAACAATAGGCAAGAGGGATTTAATTGAAATTGATGTAACTTCTGCCTACTCACAAGCCTATGGTAAGTAGAATACCTGTGTACTAAGTGGAATATTTATCTGGAAAAATGGATACATTTAATAGTATTAATCCTAAATAGATGACAGAATTGTAATTGGTTTTGTGGAGGAAAGAAAAAAGGCAATTAATTTCAACTTACATTGAACAAGATACATCAGGGTAAAATATTTACAAAGCAGATGATTCTGTTCCCCTATGCAGAATGCCAACTGGCACCCACTTTCAAAATGCCAGTGTAAAAAACAAACCAAAATAAGAATAAAGAAATCAACCACTTAAAAGACTACATTGCACATTACTGGATCACAAGCAAATAACTTTCTCTGCAGAAATAGAAGAGGAACACCAATAATTTTAGTGCTGGGATTTTTCTGCTCAGCAGGTATGATCAAGGAGCACATGATGGGTCCTTTTCCAACAGCCAGAGACCCAAACACACCCTGCTGGCATCACACACTGGCCTCCAGCACAACTCAGACTCCTTTGGTAGCAAGATCAGCATCTTGTGAGAGCAGTTCTTGTGTGAGCTGAATGTATCTCACAGTTCTGCTTGCAGGTTCCCCCTGAAGCAAGTATATTACACACTTCTTTAGAAAACACACAGTAGTTTAGAAACCACTGCTCTAAAAGAGCATTAAGTTTATAAAATCACACATTCAAAGCAAACTGTCAAGTAAGATTTCCTGAACAACCTTAATTGAGCTCCCTTGTGTATTTACAGCATAATATAGACTTATATATTCCTGT
>NW_008238126.1:5506948-5562930 GCF_000691975.1 Corvus brachyrhynchos
CCCTACCATCTGAGCCTCATTTGTAGAGCAGGGAGTTACTGAATATTGCCCTTCATCTTGATACTACACCTGGTTATTAGATCTTCAGCAAACATTATCCAGTCTCTCCACCGAATGCAACGCTGGCAATTCCCTTTTGACATTTTATAGTGCTCTCCCAACAGCCCCTAACTCATTTTCAGCAAAAATGTGCATGTGGTAAATAAGCAATAAAATAACCCCCATCAACTGCACACAGAAAAGGTCAGATGAAAAGGTCACAGACTGGCGAATGTTAAAACAGGGGAAACCCTGTCAGGTAAATCTGAAGTGTCAGATGAGCCCCTGCTATACAATTACTACCAACTATGTGTCATTTTTAGAAATTATAAACTGTGAGAATCAAGCTAGTACTCATTCAAGGCAGAGACAATTTCAGCTTCTGCTGCAGGTGTGCCCTGGGCAGCCCTGGCCTGGCTGGGGCAGCTGTGCCCCCCCAGCCCACAGAGAAGATCCACTCCAACCCAGGGGCTTCTCTGTGCCACACAACAGCCCAATCCCAAAACACACCAAACATGTTGTTTCCAGGCAATTCGGTGTCAGCAGTCCCTACAATCACTTGGGATTTGTTCTTCTCTTGCTGCCTGGGTTGCAAATAAATTTCTTTCTGTGCTCTCTAATTTTTTCTGAAGTCAGCAGTATGGTAATCCTTGGAGAGTTCCCAAGCTGCTCTTTAGGGAAGTAGTTAAAAACAAGAGTGTTTGGCAAACATTATTCTTGGTATAGGTCTTAAAAAAAAGAAAGCAAATTTCTGATATTAATTTTGAAGAAAACTATACTGTTGTGAAAATATAATCACGTTACTGTGTATAAATTTGCAAGTATTTTTCATGCATTCTGCTCTAAGACGAGCTGTAAAAAGAAGAAAATTTATTACTGCACCCTTTTTCTCCCCCTTCTTGGTTTTATGAACTGCAAGGGAAGTTTTCCCACACAAATCCCATTTTTTTTCCTGCTTTTCTTTTTAAAATTAAACATTCAGGTCTCATCTCCCTCAACATGTCAGAACTAGCAAGCTTATGTTATCACAGGGAGCAAACAAAATCTGATTAACTGAAATGGAGGGGATTTCTTTTTAATAGTATTTAAACCTATTAGATGGCAACAAGAAACTTCTGTTTCATTAAAAACACTTGAGAGAAAAAGCTTGTTGCTAAGTTCAGCAACATCACACTGTCAGTAATGCACTGAAAGCTCTTAATCCATAGCCATGGATCACACAAAGAAACTCTGCCACAAAGAACAGATGAACCAGCAACAGCCCTGCTGGTTCAGGTGACGTGAGTGGGGAAAGCTGCATGAAATCAGACAGCCAAAAAAAACCCCAAAAGCAAACAAAAAAAAAAAAAAAAAAAAAAAAAAAAAAAAAAAAAAAAAAAGGAAAGAAAGAAAAAGAAAAAAGATACAAAATATTTAAAAGGTTGGTTGGTTTAGCAGAACTAAACTAATTTCTATTCTCTAATGTGCTTTCCTTTACCAAATGTATTCAAACTTTATCTGTTTTCAACAGAAGTGCCAACAGGCTGCATACAGAGTGGAAGTGCCCATGTAATTCAGATATAATTTAGCAGCTAAATTATCTTTGCAGTGAAGGTCCATTACTAAATCACTTCCCTGGAAAATGAATAATAATGGAACAGTTACTAGCATTCCTTGGACATATATGCCCTCCTTCGCATGTTTTTGATATTAAAGTGCTTCTTCAGCCTGTGCCAGCTAAGTCAGTAAATTCATATTAACTTGCTTCCAAATACACAGGACACTCTGCTTGAAAACAACTTAGAAACCAAAGACGAACTGAAATCTTGGCCTCACACTTGAAGGCTCAAACACTCCACCTGAAGTTCATTCCATAGCCAATAAAAATGCAGTCTCATTTTTAAAATGAAAAACCGCCTACAAAGAAGAGAGGAAAGTCAAAAAGCAAATTAATGTGAACAATGCAGGGCAGGAATACTTGAAAGCAGCATTCAAGCAAGGTGATACAAGAAGACGTTTCTCCAGGCAGCAAAATTAAAGACTAAAGACATTTTTTAAAACACTAAAAGTGACAGTAAAAATGTAGAAAGTGCTCAAAAATAGCTTCCATTCCACAACAGAAGGTAACAAAATACTTCAATTTTACTGAGTAACACAAGGCTGTTACACAGCACTTATTAAATTTAGACATTTTAATACAAGTAACCAGCACTCAAGAGTTTAAAAGAGCTGGCTGAGGGGATGCAATAAAAAATACTGGTTATTTTCATTAAATCTTAGAGTACCTATGTCATTCCAGGAGGCTCAAAGAAAGCTAATGTTATGTCAGAATTTAAATACAATGAATGAGTGCTTATTGACCTGTCAACCTAATACCAGTTCTAGCTAAGCTAAGGCAGTGAATTACACTGGTCTTTAATTTTAAGACAACCAACATCAGTTTATAAAATGAGATTCTGTCAGGCTAACCAGCTGTTTTTCTTGGTGTGCTACGAGCCTTGTAGAAATAACAGGGTTTGTAGCTTATCAAAGCAGATGGGAAGAGTAATTTCATTACTGGCTGAGAGCAACTACCTGGCAAACAAAAACGGGGCATTAGAAGGCTCATTTAGTTGAGCTGCCAACTCTACTGTGCTCCAGTGACTTTAGGTTGAAGGTAAGTTCAGACTGGAAGTGTAACATCATTTCCAGGAGCCAGTAAATCTCAGGACAGTACTGCAGAGTCCACTGCTGGTTCTACAGCAATAAGCTGCTAAATGAAATTTGGGTCTTTGAAGGGACGAAAGGAAAAAGAAAAAGGGGGATTACCTGTCTGCGAAGCAAAGAGCAAATCCTGGGCAATCACACAGATGACAGCTCTGCTCTCGTCTGCGTCCAAGCCCATTTCGAAACAAGCGAATAAACGTTCAAGAAAGATTTATACTTCCACATGTGCCTCCTCCATGGGCCACTCAGCCACTGACTCAGGTCAGGACCAGGCCCCCACAGACAGAAGGGCATGTGCTTCAAAGAGAAACAGATGCTAATGCACCACCAGTGCTGCCAAACTACTGGTACTACCCTTCCAGAACAGCTATTAAAGCAATAAAATGAAAACGAACAGTTATCTAAGTACTGCAAAATTGATATTATGAAAATGAGTCCTGAAGTTATTACATAATTTCATGTGCTTCATAAACCATTAAATACTGAGATGTAATGAGGTAGCTCTTAAAATAGTCAGGAAAAGATCACTGGAAAATAAACTAACCAACAGTTTAGCCTAGGCCTCGGTTATGTGGAGCAGTGACCAGCTGATTCTGTCAAGCAAAAGTCACCGTCTGTCACATCAAAAGGAAACATGAGCTGGGAAATAACGAGGTGACAACGCATCTCCACAGGCACTGCAGGCAGCAGCCAACAGCGGCACCCCTCCAGCAGAGCAGCACTGATACACCCGGCCGTGCTCGGCAGGGCAGGAGCACCCAAGTCAGGCCAGGCTGGGCAGGAGACAGAGAGCCCTGCAGACCATGAACCATAAAACCAACGGTGTGAATCGCGTTCCAAAGGCATCTTGAGTGGAATGAAATCTCCTGAGATGCTTGCAGGCCAGCACAAAGACAGCAACGCAGCAGGGGCGACACACTGAGAGGGAGCGAGCAGGGACTTTTGGGAAAACAGGTGGAAGATGCTGTTAACATAAAGAAAATATTCAAATGGTAGCATCTGACAGTAATTCAAGAGATGCTGCAATTAGTTGGGTTATGCTTCCAGAATTACCCTTAAAGAACACAAGTTTCCAGAGGACTGGCCCATTTTTGCTTCCACTGCAGTCACCAGAGTATTTGCTACGGATCTCAAGGGGAAAGGCTCCCAATGACCATGAGTGAGCATTATTTGACTTCAGCCTACATACAAACACAACAGCAAGCACATCTTTGGGTTGGGCACAAGCAAAGGTATCACCTTTATAAAACCTCCCAGCTGCTTCACTGCCCCTCTTCCAGCTTCAAACGACTCAAATCCCTCCTGAATGCACCTGCCTATGTACCCAGTCTGTTGCAAAACATCCTCAAGCACTAATCCTAGTAGAAATCAGAGGTTTTTTAGTAGAACCAGGCCACACAACTCCAGAACAGAGACCTTTACAGCCTTTGTAAACTACAGCCAGGTAACACTGAAGAATTTCTGGAGAAAGATTAAATGGATCTATAGGTATCATTAGTGCCCAGATACAGCCAAAGACATGTTTGAAGCTTTGTGCTACATTTCGCCTCATTTTTCAATGTGTTTGGAACATTAAGGCAGTTTGTAACGTATATAAAACCTGTGAACACAAGTGGGTATCTTACAGTATGGGGCTATTTTTACTTGAACTTGATTGAAATGGCCTACATAGCTTATGGCTAATGTAGCTTTCCCAAATTACAGCTTTCCCAAAGACATATTGATACATCCTTGATGTTTCATCAGGTGCAGTGCAGGTATCATGGTTTAGGCTTTCCATCATTAACTACTTTTGCCAAACAAATAGTTTCAACTGCAGTGTCCTACATATGGTCTGTAGCATAGGCTGTACATTTTGTTCCATCACCCTGAAGTTAGACAACATAAATATACCAGTCTCATGTCAGAGGAAGCGTGGTTCTCCCAATTTAAAAAGATGTTTTTAATGTTAACATTTAGCATTCAATTTTAACAAGTGTTTTATGAGTTTTTACAACTACTTAGGAACCAACATAATTAAGGCAACCAGATTTTCTAGCTTTCACTCCTCTCCTTGCAATAGTAAGGAGCTGATTCAGGAGACGTTACACTAGTACACAATTAGGGTCACAAATATATGCATAATCTAAAAGGGCAGAGTTCACTGTGCAATAGTCATTCATGTTCCATTATTCATAAATGCTCTGATAGCTTTTCCACAAACACCCAGTGCTTAATGAATCTTGAAAGCTTTTAGTTCAAACAATTATTCCTCATGAAAATGTGTACCAAAGCATATTATTTGTTACTCTATTTGCTTCTCCCCATTTAAATTTCAATTGCTGAGCAGGAAGCAGAAACAAAACCTTCACTGTTGGGCAACAGCCACAGTAAAACAAATTATAAAGGTGAAGCAGCTGATAAGCATACACAAAATAAAAGTTAAGTCCTTCAAAGTACATAATTGTGAAGACCACATTTTTGTATAAAATAAGGCTCAGCACATGAATTAATTACAAACTGAAAGGGGGATCTGACTGATGAATATTACTGGGTATTTCCAGTTCGGAACAGCTGCAATTAACTCTGCCTTTGCTGTTCTCTCAAGAGTCAGTCCCCACAGTACTGGCATGAGGGGAACAATGCAGCAATGCCCATTTCCAACTGATAACATGGGAATTGCCTTTCACCAGTCTCTAACCCCGTTTCTTACTGGAAAGGGCTCTTTACTGGGAATGCTGCAGCTCAGGGCTCACAGCAGCCATGAACCACACAGCCTCCACACAGAGATGCTCAGGAATGCTGAAGGCAGATGCTCTACATCCTCCCAACTTCTCACAGGGAAAGAAAGTCATGGTTTGGTAAGAAACATGTTTTGTGCACAAAACTTGGGTTGAAAGAAGAGTGGAAAGGGACAAGTCAGGCTGACCAGCTTTGAAGTCCAACCTGCCACGCCAAAAAACTTGTCTGGGCTCCCGCAGGAGCTGGGCCAACCTTCAGGCATCACAGGGGAGAAAAATCTGCTCGTCGTGCTTGCAGCCCCCTCCTCACCCTGGGTGAAAGGTGCATCCAGAGATGTTACAATCTGTTTCCATCTGAATTGCTTGAGCTGATAAGCTTTTTCAAGTGCCTGAGTTTCGCCTCCCAGGGAGGCTGGATCTGGGAGCTGCCCCATTATATCTGCATGTTCTCTTACACAAATACATCCTCTCTCTATGGAGGAAACATTTGTTGTAAGCATATGGAGAAGGCCCTGCTGGAGGCCAGCATTTAATGCTCTAGTTAATAACATTTTCGAAGGGAAAAAAAAAGGGGGGGGGGGGGAAGAGAAAAAGCTAAATTCAGTAGGATGTGAACACAAATAAAGCTCTCAGGTGTAACAACATTTGCCAAGGTTTGAGCAAGCAAGCTTAAAGACATCCTAGGGCTCTAATAAATGAGGTACATGGCCCCCACACAATACACAGATAATTGCCTGTCTCTATATACACACACAGGAAAGGGGGTTCAGCCTGTGTGTGGTCATTTTGAGGTGTGCTGAGAGCAATTTGCTTTGGGCTGGGGTTTCTTAACAACGTTCTCAAATACAACAGAACAGTTGTTTTTAAATGTCAGACAACATTTATCCAACTTGTCCTGCACAGTCCTCCTCTTCTGTCCAGGGAGTAGCAGCCGTCTGGCTGATGCTCTGGGTTGTTTTCCTCCTGGCTGGATTCTTCCATTTAGCTGCCAGCATTTTTGTTCTTTGATGACTGGGTTTGTAAGCTGGTACCCACTGCTAATGATAATGGCTACTGAGGTCTATTACAGAGCAGTGTAACACTGACAGTTTACATCCCAGAATGGGGAAAAAACCATGAGGGTTGGAGCACAGAGAGGCAGAATGTGTGGGTATAGATTTCGCTCCAGGATCAGCTGTGCCTTCCTTGACTAATTAATCTGCAAGATTTGAACAGTCGGTAGAATGAAAAAAATGGGTCAACTTGGCAGCATGGGACTTAAATAAATAAAAATGAGGCAATAGCTTAGACTATGTCTGTGCTTTGTCCAGATTTGAAGCCAACACACTATAAAATATAGTCTTATAAAATGAGATGAACTGATGACAAATTAGATGAGGGTGAACCCTGTGAGGCAACTTGTTCTGTGCCCTGGAAAGAAGGTGTCAGTACCTTTACTGATGGCCAGACCACGACACCATTAGGATGCAGAGATGGACAATGCACCTAATGCACGAAAATTAAACAGGTTTCTCACAGGAAACAGTAACACAAAAAGATAAAGGCAGCTCCAGGCTATATAGTCATAATTTTACTTTGATTTAAAATTTACATTGTATGTATGGGGGTTTTTCCAAAGTTTTGGAAGCTCAGGCAATCCCAAAGGAAGCTGAGCATCCCATACTGTGCGTTAGTACCTGTTCTTTCAGTTTGTGGAGGCAGAGTTGAAGGACTGACCACCATGGTGAATCTTGTCATTCCTTACTGCAAAAAGAGCTGGTGTCTGACTTGGGGTAAAGCCAACTGCCCACCACTGGGACATGGATCAGTGCTCATTCAGGGGAAGCAAATTAATTTTGTGCACGTCTAAGCTCAGTTTTCAGTGGATTTGGTGTAAAAGATGTTAAAAGAGATTAAGTGGTTTTGAGACCAGAACATGACTGCTCTGTGCAAATTCAGTGGTGTCTTATACACTTACATAAAGACCAACTTCTCCAATCCCATAAAAAGCAAGAAACTTGAAAGATAGGAGGCAGGAAACCTCCTTCCTTATAGCTTTGAGACCCCTATCCTTCATTAAAATGCCATTAAAATCAGTTCACAAGTAAAAGAAGCCAGACACCTATATGCCAGGAGCAAGTGTATGCAAGTCTTGTTTTTGAAGGAACATGAGGGTAGGCAGCCAAACACACACCTTGTGACAAACTGGACCTAATTCTATCCAGATTCAGAGTAGGCAGCAGGCCACTTCTCCCACAAAGGGAAGCTGCAGAGTCAGTCAGGGGATGCCAGTCATGTTCCCCCTCTAGGCACCAAGTTCTTCTATCTCTCTCAAATGCAGCACTGATTTAATCTAAGGAGATTTACAGAAAATAACTTGTTCTCTCCTTTCTTCACAGAGTGCCTCTTTCCCACTTGCTCTGCCCACTCCCATCCTACCCTTGGATCACGAGCAGACTTAACTCGCTCCATTACCAATTCTCATCTGGGAGAAATCTTGCTTTGTACAAGGTACCAAGGAGTAAGAACATTTTAAAAGGATGACTGAGCAGGACAACATTGCAACACAAATTCTGGCCCCCAGTCATGCACACAAACAACTGAGCCACCTGCCAACATTTAAAGCAAATGTGTAGAACAAATTTCTTTGTTAATTTACTGACCAATTTCCCTCCTCCTTCACAAAGGGAACACTGTGCTCCACCCCTCCCCTCTCTGGGCAGCTCGATCCCATCCTCTGCCCAGCATTTTATTTTGGTCTTGTAATTGTTGTCTGCTACAGAAGCTACTTACAGCTACAGAAGACAAATGACAGGCAAAAAGCAGCTAAGAACCACTGAATTTGTCCAAAAGCATTACATGGTGTATATTTCATTCTGTAACTTAACCAGGCAGCCACAATAAAAGCCCCAGACATCTCTCCTTGTCCAGAAGCAATTCAGGCCCTGGGGAATGATCTTGAATAGTGGCTAATGTGGGTGATGCCATCTCTAACGCAACAAGGTCAAAATATGTAATTAGCATTTTTCTCTCAGGGCTTCTCTCTTGCTGTGGTGTTCACTCCGCCGGCTCTCCCAGCTGTGGGCCAGCCTCCCTCGCTGCAGGGGAAATCAGGAACAAGCTCCACTGAAGACAATTGCAACAGCCCAGCAGCAGTTTCCAGGGGTAGTCAGCACTCACTGGTACCGACCTAAATGTTACAATGAAAGCTCAACTCAGCCATCCAAGAGGTCAGTCTTCCCTTCATACCGGATTTTATCAGATCACTTACAGCAAGAAGCAAAAGCAGAAGCTAAGAGTGGAACATGTGAACTGGGTGAAGGGGACCTCAAGAGAGCTGTTGGCATTCCAGGATCACAACAATAAACTTTCACTGGGATCTTGGCACTTTCAGTGGAATCTTGAAGACATTCAAAAGGTAATGAGTTGCTACGACAAGGAGAGCATTTGCTGCAGGTTCTGCGGGACAATGCCTGGAGTAAAACCTCCACCCTCCTCTCTGCACATAGCACTGGTAACCATCACTTATTTATGTATTCCATGGGCATGTCCAAAGGATGAACTCCAAACAGAAGGTGCTGGGGAGGCAACAAAACTTCATGGCATAGTGTAGATTTGTTCTTCATACGGAGACCTGCTATTATCTGTATCAGGCTCGTGTCCCCCTCTCCCAGCATGTCCCTTGTGTCTGCCCTTCCATCTCACCTGCATCCTTCTCCCTGGGATCAGCCTGCTGGGTGCTGCTGTTGTCCCTTCCAAGGCAGGAGGGGGGCAGCTGGGAGGAAGAAGAGGTCACTGCCTGTGGCACAAGAGCCTGTAATAAATCAATCCCAATCTCCCACATTGTAGCCCAAAGCAAAGAGCACATCTTTAATTCTGTCTCACAGCAAACACCACAACCTGTGGTGTCTCCTTGATTCATATATCTCTCCCCCATTTCCCTCCCTCGCAGTTTTCTTCTCTTTATCTCTACCTGAAAACCATAGCACACTTGAAATCTGTCAAATGGTTTCCATTTGTATCCAGAAATCTCAGTATTAATAATACATTTTTACCCTATTATTTCTAGTTTCAGTGAAACTTCACAGCAAGCTGACAGTTTCTGCCTTATAAACACTTCCATGACACGATTTCATGAAGTCTGGATGATACCTAAAGCAGCAACAGAACTGCCACTCAGTCCCGTGAGTCTCTGCTTTGAGAAGGGATGTTCATATCCCTTCTTGTGGTACCTGGGGTTTGCTGTCATCAAGTCATTTCAAGTAAATGAAAGGTGCACATTTCCAATCCCAGCTATGGAGTAAGTCCAGCTGTCCTCTCCTCTGAGAGATAAGGAAAGGAAAGCAAAAATCAGCTATTCTCCATATAACGAGACAATAAACCAGGATAATCTGAAGAGCCATGCAGGAAATTCCAATGTTCACTGTTCAAAAGATTATCATTCCTTTTAAAGTTGTTTTTTACTTCTTGCTCTTTCACAAAGCCCCTCAACTTCCACAGTCTGTGCCTCTCTCTTCTGCAAATCACAGTGATCCAATTTCACCCCACGTCCCCATCTTTCCTATTGCTCTCCTCCAGCTCTCTAAGGCCTCTACAGTCCTGCTCAATGGGGACACAGAAACCTCAACCCTATCTCTCCTCCTCACCTTCCAGAGAATTATCTTTGATAATACTGCTTGGGTTATGTGATCTGCATTTACTCTGTTTGTTCCTGGCCAGGTTTCCTTGGCTGGTCCTGCACTGACAGAGTTGCTCACTTCCACTTGCATACACTGCGTTCTCCTTTCCTGGAGTTCACCTGTGTCTCTCCCATACCACACTCCCAGCAGCTCAAATGCACCCCAGCCCCACAGACGTGTGATCCATGACTCACAGTGCAAGTCAGCACTTAAGCTGCTTTCCCAAACCCAAACCCAAATCCAAATCATCTGACCAAGCACGCTGCAGCGCACAAACACAATCCACCTCAAAAATCAAGTTGTGTAACCAGGCATCATTTGCTGAAGGAAATTTCTCCCTTGCTACTTCAGAACACAGCAGAATTTCTGGACAATCTCAGTGCTAAAAAAATGCCTCCACAGTCTGAGTTGGTCCTACTGCCTTAATTCAACTGCTGTAGAAATGTTTCTCTTAATAACATTTATTACTTCTAGTATCCCAGGTAAAAATTAAATGTAGTGTGGAACAAATCTATAATAATAATAGTAGATGTGATATACAAATTAAGCTGGTGCTGACATTAGAACCGAAAAAGTCAAAGCCAATAGTTGTTGGCAGTCACATCTGGCATTTCAGTCTACATCAAACACAGCTGGAGTAATTTAATAAGAATTTAAGAATTTTGCTCATTTAATAAGAATTTAACATGAGTTGAGAAATCATCATCATGTGACAGAGATGTGCAGCCAGGGTGGATGCAGCTGCAAAATGGATTTTGGTGCAGTCCAGTCCCACAGCACAGCAACAACAGGGGATGCACAGAAACACAGGCTAGAGCAATGGGGATTCCAAAACAACTGGAATATGGGTAAGTGTGGGGATACCAGCAGAGCTAGAAAGCTGTATTCTGGAACTATTATTTCATCAGTAAACATAGGGGGCCTAATTTTTTTCTCAACTACTGTGATATAAAAAGTTACAGTGGAATCAGAGTAATCCCACTACAAGAAAAAAGCGTTAATAACAGAATCAAATTTGTACTACCTGTGAATCAATGGAACAGCATCTGCTGTGCTGCTCTGACTTATTTTGCTTCAGGATTTGTGGCAGCCCCTCCACTTACAATGGGAGGTACAGCAGTTGCTTCCACTGGTAGTAAATGATACCCTCGAGCAGGTGCTGCAGAAAATCTTATGAATAGCTGTCTCAGGGTTGCTCAAACAGAAGACAGATATTGCATTCTAAAAAGAAGAAAAATAAGAAAGGCACACAGTAGCCTTGTTTAGACATCTCAACAATAACAGTAGCCTTGTTTTGACATTGACAATTACCAAACAAAATTTTTTGAAGGTGATACTCCTTGTTTTGTCTAGTTGAGGTTTTAAACAATATCACCCATTATTAAAAAAGCAAAAATGTTTACTGAATTGCTCAAGTTTCTTTGCAGCTTGGACCCACTGACAAAATTTTGAACTCTGAACTTATTAACAGGCTAGAAGCATGAGGTCCTTGCTTGTTCCCACCATGTGCTACCAGAAGATAGAGATGCTTCCTTTTACAGGGTAGTCTTTTAAGTAAATGTCACCAAAAATTTCTAACTGCCTGTCTATTTTTTCTCCCCTAAATCATCTGTCATAATTTCTCTATTCTAGCAAAGTACAATTCCTTTTAAGGAGCCAGAAACTGTGGGACTCTGTCTCCAGGTTCAAATCACATTTATCATATTTAATGTGTAGATAAAGAGTTAGATTAAAATAGTATTAGAGGTTACAAAAAACAGCTCCCATTGTCAATTCTGACAATATCAAATTTACGAGTGCTTGACTATGCCTTCAATGTTCTTTTAATAGAAATCCTTGAAGATTATTCTCAGGTTTTGGAAAGAAAAGAAAAAATTGGAGAGAAAAATTACAGTGCCAGAATGGAAGCTAAACATGAATCTACAGAGATTTGCACAAAGCTTCATGCCCAGCCGAATTTTAATGGGGCTTTTAAAAGCACATCCTCAACACAAAGGCAAAGCCATGACAGATTTCAAGCTTTTAATGGCTCAAGATCTTCAGCGAAGACCAAACATACACACACAAGTGAGACCATTTTCCTTATGCCTCTCTGATAAATAGCTTATCTTTTGCTTTATCAACAAAACCTGCCTGAAGCAAATGCAGAGTATATTTGGGTTCAGATAGTTAAATTAGGACAACAGAAAGCAGGGTCTTAAAAATGGAAGTTTTGAACAGTGTTCATCTCATGCAGCTTTGCTACCTCCATTTTACTGCCAACACAGTTCCTGTAGCAGTGGTACACAGACTCCAACCCCCCAAAAGGCAAGGAAAAGACATGTCTTTGTTAAGCAGTCTACAAGGTAAACTGTAGCTATATCTTCTGTGAAGTACAGCAGCAAAATGCTGTGAATAAGAATAGAATATCCAGCTACCCTCATTCCCCACTCATGTCCATCATTCCCTTCCATGAGGGCACGCAGGAGGGCTGGAGGCAGACTGCATGTAAAAAACTCCAACCTACATTTGTTGCAGTGGGGATCCTGCAACACGCATATATCAAACCAGGAGTCCCGTGGAAAGGAAATATATATGGACAGACAGATTCTTGATAGCTGTTTCAGAGATCCTTTTAAGGAGCCAGAAACTGTGGGACTCTGTCTCCAGGTTCAAATCACATTTATCATATTTAATGTGTAGATAAAGAGTTAGATTAAAATAGTATTAGAGGTTACAAAAAACAGCTCCCATTGTCAATTCTGACAATATCAAATTTACGAGTGCTTGACTATGCCTTCAATGTTCTTTTAATAGAAATCCTTGAAGATTATTCTCAGGTTTTGGAAAGAAAAGAAAAAATTGGAGAGAAAAATTACAGTGCCAGAATGGAAGCTAAACATGAATCTACAGAGATTTGCACAAAGCTTCATGCCCAGCCGAATTTTAATGGGGCTTTTAAAAGCACATCCTCAACACAAAGGCAAAGCCATGACAGATTTCAAGCTTTTAATGGCTCAAGATCTTCAGCGAAGACCAAACATACACACACAAGTGAGACCATTTTCCTTATGCCTCTCTGATAAATAGCTTATCTTTTGCTTTATCAACAAAACCTGCCTGAAGCAAATGCAGAGTATATTTGGGTTCAGATAGTTAAATTAGGACAACAGAAAGCAGGGTCTTAAAAGTGGAAGTTTTGAACAGTGTTCATCTCATGCAGCTTTGCTACCTCCATTTTACTGCCAACACAGTTCCTGTAGCAGTGGTACACAGACTCCAACCCCCCAAAAGGCAAGGAAAAGACATGTCTTTGTTAAGCAGTCTACAAGGTAAACTGTAGCTATATCTTCTGTGAAGTACAGCAGCAAAATGCTGTGAATAAGAATAGAATATCCAGCTACCCTCATTCCCCACTCATGTCCATCATTCCCTTCCATGAGGGCACGCAGGAGGGCTGGAGGCAGACTGCATGTAAAAAACTCCAACCTACACAGCCAGTTGTGTACTTCAGGAGCTTCTGGAAATATCCAGCAGGATAACTCCACACACAGCACCTGGATGAGGAACATGCACCACTGAGGAAAAGCCACTGTTCCTTGGAAGACAGGGATATCACTATTG
This sequence comes from Corvus brachyrhynchos, assembly GCF_000691975.1. Classification (NCBI taxonomy): domain Eukaryota; kingdom Metazoa; phylum Chordata; class Aves; order Passeriformes; family Corvidae; genus Corvus; species Corvus brachyrhynchos. The sequence goes on from NW_008238126.1 coordinate 5,520,654, forward strand.
CCAATGCTTGCACTCCTTTATTCTCAGACTCCAAAGCATCACTCCTGAACACCACCTCTCCTCTCACCTTAACCTCCTCAATCAGCATGTTCTGTGCAGTACTGGATGATTGCTTCATTTTCACAACCTACAGTCCCCCAAATAATATTATCAGAGACCCCGTGTGAACTTATGCAGAGAAGGGTACAGCCTGGCATTGCACAATTATATTTTCTCTAGTGCTGTTTCTTTAAAAATAAAAAATATCCAAAAATCCCCAAAACACACTGATGACAGTGATGACCCACTTGTAACAGCGCCACAGAGGACCTGGAGCAGCCCCTGGGAGGGTGCTGGGGGCTGAGGTGTGGGGTTACCACCATGGGTGGGAACCTGCCAGGACAGGAACTCCTGAAAGTAACTTTTAAGTAATGTGAAAATGTAACATTTAATTTGTCCATAAATCAATTTGCCTCCAGTGTATTTCATACATAGAGACCATCCATTACCTCAAGTCCTAAACAACATCTTCTGAATGAGGGGAAATGAACCCCCACAACCACATCTAAATCAATCAAAACTAAAAACCATTAGCACCATGTCTTTCCACCCTCCCCCTTCCAATTTAGTTAGTGTCAAAAGAGTAATGAGTAATCAGGAAAATTCCTGTTAGGCTTATCTCTCAGTCCAGTGGGATCTCTAAATCCTTTATCAGCATTCACAATGAAAAATAAGATAACACCCACTCTTGTTTAGTCCAGACTAGACACTGCCTGATACACGTTTGCAGAGTGACTGGAATTTACATCGGGCAGGAATCCAGTTTTCCAGATCTTCCTGCACCCTCACTGTGCCCAAATCTGCATGTAAGCATCTGAAGAAGAAACAGCATCTCACAATTTCCAGAGCCCTTCAGTGACCCTTTTCATAAACTGGATTTCAACCACTGGTGTATGATCCCTGCTCTCCTCAAGATAAATGTGTTATCAGTTTATAGCTTGAGAAAGGAACTGCCAGGGCCATGGGGACTTTATATTTGTATTCTGGAAAAACCCTTGTGCCACTTAAACTCCAGTAATTCTGTAACTTTTGCAGGCATCACTGATTTCTCTGGGAGGGATATTGGAAAGCACTGCAGCAAGGATGCTCTGCTGCTGACACAGCTGCCTCTGTACCAAAGGCTCAGCTGAGTCATCCCCACTCTGCAAAGCCTTGGTCTGAGGCTCCCAGGTGGCCATGGATCAAAATTTATTACGCAGCCTGGAATTCCCACACTCAGTGACCTCAGTGGATGAAATCTTGTGACCTCCTGACTGTCAGGGAGCAACTTTACCATTATTGCTGCCACCAACACAGCTGAGTGTGCAAAGCCCTCCATACAGCAGGAGACAGACTTGGAAAAGATCAAAATTCACTGGGCTGGGATCCTCCAACATCACATGGCAAGAGCTGCTTCACATCTTTTTTTCCTCTAGAACAGGAAGGTAGGATGGTCACAATGCTAAAGGATCAGCAACTTTCCCCATCACACCCCATCCACATGGTGGACCATCCCATGTGGATATTGCCACCAGGAGCAATTGCTTGGCTGTCTTCATCCTTTTCATACTCAACCAATCCAGAAGAGAGACCACACAGCACATCCCAAGTTAACCAAAATACAACTTTAGTTTACTATTTTATGCATCTCTAGATCAGAACTGCATAATTAGCTGCCAGAAATCAATGCATAATCAAATAAGAGAGTGAAAGTAATAAAGAAAAAACCAACAAGATAAACCAACCCCAAATTATTAACCCAAATGGCAAGACTGATTTCCATGAGAAATATTCACAACTAAAGGTTTTATATATATACAAATACTTTGGAAGCTCATTACTTGGTCACCGAGAAGAATTTCCACTAGACACACGAAAGTACTGGAAAATCTGGAGAAACCACAGACTTCAGGAAATTCTGCGAAGACAATCTCCTGTCAGAGCCAGTGCTCATAAAAGAGCTCATTCATCTTACATATTTTGCCTAGAACACATAAATCCCTGGGCTAACCTGAACCACAGCAGAGTGAAAGGGTTCACAGAGGAGGAATTCTCTTCTGGACACAAACTGGCTTCAAAAAAGCAAGATGAAAATTTTTTCTGTAGCAGCCTGTGCATATTACTCCAAGGGCAAAAAGAAATATGCTATGCACAAATATATCCAGCACTGGCTACTGCTGGAGGCAGAATGTCAGCCACAAAGGGCCAATAGACTGATCCCACATGACAATCCTATATTTCTGTGTATTTAACCATATAATTAAAACCTGCTGCTGCTACACATACTAATTAGATGGACAGCATTTCATTTCAGGAGTCAGCACCCCCTTGACTGACAGCGTGGCAGCACCAGGTGCCTGCAGCAGCCACGCAAAAGCTTTGCTGTTCAGAGATGTCAGTGCTGGCTCATCAGAGGACACCCTGGGAGGGCTGGATGGGGGATTAACAGGAATTTCCCCTCCACTCCATGAATTTCATTGAAGTCACCAAAGGTTGGACTGCTCCAAGCATAAGAGACAGCGCCTGTAACCACCTGGCAAAGAACCAGGGGCAAAGCCAGGTTCTGGGAACATCCACTGGGGCCTCAGCAGAGGATGCTCCACACAGTAAGTCTGAGAAGCTGTAACTCAGGACTTCAGGTAATTAAAGCTTCACATGCTGTTTCCAGGGTCAGTACAGTGTCCAGTTCTGATCATAGCTGTAGCTGCTGCCATTTGCAGCTTGGCATAACATTCTAAAGCAGATGAATCATTTCATAGGAAAATCTGCACTGAAGGAGAACAAGACTTACACTGATCTAATTTATCCCCCTCTACTGATGACACTCAACACCACAGGTGCATGTCTGCAATCACAGAAAAAAAAAAAAATTCAATCCTGGCTCCAGGTGCACCTTATTGAACATGTCCCTTATCCCCACAGAACAGCCTCAGCACCAAGTACAAGACTCCTGCAGACCTTCAGCTGGTCTTCAGACGTCTCATAGCCACTCATGTTTATCAACAGCCCTCCCAGCTCCCAAGAAAAGACAGAAGACACTTCCACATAGGAAACAGCAGCCACAAACCATACAAGAACAGAGTTCTGTGGATTCAGAGCAACACAAGCATCAAAGGCTCAGTGAAACTTCACCACTCTTGCACACATCAAAGCTCATAAAGCATCAGTAGTTACACTGACCACACACATTCATTTACACATCAGCCTGGGCTTTAACCTAATTGCTTTCTGCCGACATAAACTCAAAGGAAAAATAGTTTTGTCTCAGACCTCAACCGATCACAACAACACAAGCCCAGTGGGCTCAGGCCAGAGCTGGGCTGGCTGTTCCCAGGTGGGGCGGCTCCACACGCAGCACAACCTTTGGTCATTGGATGTAGCACAGTTCACTCGCTCTCCTAATCGCTGTCACTCAGCTGCCTTCAGGAAACCAAGGGCTGTAATCACCACATTGCCTTTTAACTGAAAAGACAGCGTTAGATTTCATGAGCCATTTCACTGTCACACTGCATTGTCCACACAGGATAATGAGCCCGAAGGCTCTGCTACTCCCAGCACTGCAGCTTGATAGGGAACATATTCCTGCATGGCACACAGTGGCAGGAACCTGCCCTGGAGCACAGGGAGACTCTGCAGACACTTGTAGGGACAAGGCACACCTGGGTCTCTGCTCGGGTGTTTCTGCCTGGAGATCTGAACTGAGGCTTGGGGTTGAGTCTTCCCGGTTCTCACAGCAGAAACTTGCGACCGTCACGGAAACAAAGACACTGAACCCTTCTTTAAGGGTTTCTCTGGCTAAAAAAATAAAATAAGTCAATAATGATAAAAGTATCACTTGAGGAAAAAAAATGGTTGTGTTTCATCGAAACTGCTGAGTATCTGTAAGGGAAATGATTTTAGGTTGTAACTTACCTGACTACATCTTAAGGTTTTTGCTTCTTTTTGGTTTGTCCTGGATATTACAAAATTGGGTTGTTCATAATCATCACTCATTTTCACATTCCTAAGACATACTAATAGCTGAGCTACAGCACTGCAGTGAAGTGTTAACTGAATTTTTCCAGCACTTCTCTTCACCTTTCCACTCTCCACTGACAAAAAAATCTTTTCCAGCTGAGTTCAGCAAACCTGCATATCTGAGTGAAGGCAGCAAGGCCTCACACTGAGTCACAGCCAGTTTAGATACAAACAGTTCCAAAGCAAAATTAAAAGCAAACAAATAAAGCCAACAGCAAAAAATCTGGGATGCTTATTTAAAGCTACAAACTGTTGATCTAAAAAGTTGGTGCTGACTAGGGAGAAAATAGTCAGAACATTTTTAATTTGTGAAATGTTAGCAAAATTTACCAATGGGGAATACCAAACTAAGCCATGCATAATTAAGGTGCTAATAAATACCAGTACAAGCCAGGCTCCAAGATCAGTGACACTGAGATAAATCCAGTCTAAATTTACAGAGGCATGACTAGGACAGCTCTGTCCTTACAAATCTATCCAACTGCCAGCAGGAAGAATTTCAGTTGCAGAGAACACAGGTCAAGGAGGACTCATCCACCTGCACCCTGTACCCCTCCTGCCTGTTCTGCCTGCCTGCAGTTTAACTGGACAGCATCACTCACCAACAGCAGTCTCCCCCTTTGTGCACTGCAACTTAATATTGCAATTATTTAATCCTACCTTATGTCACCCTGAGCTCCCTGCCTACACCAAGCTTCCAGAAAGCAACTCCCATGTAAACCATACAGCAACTATTAGTCCATACATTATGTAAGCAATAATCTGGAGAGCAGGGGGGAGTGGGGAAAAAAAAAAAAAAAGGAACAAATCCATAGCATTAGTAGGCTGGCTAAATGCCCCATTTCCAACAAATGTCAATTTGCTGGTTACCTGAACAGCAGAGGGATTACAGATTTCACTCATGCTGACAGATGGCATTTTGCAGTTTTGATCCATGACACATTTAAAGGAATACATTCATGAAGCAAGACACACGAGGAAGAGTAAAGGGCCTGAGACAGGAAAACACGGACTGCATTAAGCATGCAAGATTCAAGCATGCAAGGTTTTGCTCTGCTGTCACACCAGGATTGATCCCATTAACTTCCATGGGGACAGGCCTGATTTACTCAATTGTAAACAATCAAAATGAGGCCTGTGGCTCAAATCCAACAGAGCAATTCATTTTCAGCACTGCAGGCTCCCTGGGCTCCATCAGAGCCAGGCACGCTCGGGAATTTGCCAGAATGAGCCATGGTGCACTCGGAGAGGGGGCAGCTCCCGGATGCACCTGGCTTATCCTGCTTTCACTTTATCCAGGTGCTCAGCAGAAGTACTGTAGGATGAATAAGGTACCTTTATTTATGATGTGGAAGCAATTAACCAGTACTGGGTCCAAACTGTCCCCTGCACTGGTTAAACAAATATAAACCCCCTTGAGGAGCAGCATAAATGTGACACAGTCTTTTTACTGTTCCCCAGGCAGGCAAGTATCACCCTTAGAGCCGTCCCTGTGCAGAGGTGAGTGTGCAAGGGCAGACAGGAGATACAGCATCACTAAGGGTGGAATAAAATACATTAAAGTGTGCTACTGAACACCATATCCTTACATGGCAAAGAAAATTTCCACAGTTCCTGTTTGAAATCTAAACAAAACACACCTTTATTTGCTCTTGATTTCACTTTCTCTCCTTTCTCTGTATTCTCAAAGACTGTAAGAAAGCTATGGGCTACCTCTCTGCTCTCATGCCCACATTTCACTTACTGGCTTTTACCATAGTTTAAAATTTTGTCAATTTTACTGGTTTCATATAAGCCCCGATGATCAATCATGAAGTAAAGGATATGAAGTAAAAATGCAATAAACATTATTGCTTGACAGCTGCCTGGTGGCCCATGTGGGACCAGCTGATGGCATTACTCCAGGACCTAACAGAGAAACTTATACCTTCAGATTAACATTAATTGGCATCCTTAGGGCAGCAGAAGCAAAGAGGCCAAGGACCAAATGGGCCACAAAAATTCAGCAAACCACTTCTCCCTCAGCTGAGGGGAGGCAGACAGGCAGCCTGCAACAGAGAAACTTCTTTGTTATTCCCAAGGAGAGGCAAACACACAGACAGTGCCCTGACAGGTCTCTGCAGAGGGTGACAGATGATTTCATAGACAATGAAGTTTTAAACAAAAAAAGTAATAAAACAAAAGACAGAGAGAGCAGATTGCCTCTGATGTGACCAGAGACATCCTCTGAGGATGCTAATGGAGTAGAGAATTGATTATAAAGCTTGCCTTTTTTGCAGCACACACAGTAAAGAACAAGAGCTTGAATCAAACATGAGCATGCATAAAGATGCCCTTCCCTGGAAGGCAGCTTTAGACTCTGAATTTTTGGCAACAAAATGTGCAAAACACTAAAATATTTATCAAACAGCTTTGGTCCAAAGACCCATGCACAGGCTCTGGACTGTTTTGATGTGGGCAAGCCAGGGAGCTCTTGGTACATTAGAAAGTATCAGCTCCTCAGACTGGACTCTTTGTTAAAACTGGAGATTTTAGTTCTTTTCACTGACAGGATTGATTATAAATGCAGCTCTTAGGAAGCTAACAACACTGGTGACTTCTCCTTCCCTGTTTATTTGAAGTTACGAGGAGGTTTTTGTTTGGTTTCGTCTCAGAAAATCCTGGCAACTTCCTCCTCTGGGCAGGAGGCAGCATGGTAATAGGTGGTCTTGTGCCTCAACACCTGGGCATCACATTCTCAAACAGATTCCATGTGAAAATCAGCCCCTCTCCCACATAAACCAACAACAGATTTCTCATTAATATATCAGCTTGTTTAAAAAAAGAAAAGTTTCAGACTTCCTTAAGCTCTCAGGATCCAGGTCACAGGAAAACTGCCTGTCACACACTTCCCAGCTTCTGACATGTCAGCATTTAAATGCTCCCAGCAGGAGCCTGCTTGCACCTGCTGCTTCCTCCTTTCCCCTTTGCCCCCCTCGCCATCCCAGAGACACTGATGGGTTTGGCACTGTGACACAGAAGCAAAAGGCACCTTTTCCTTGGAGCCAGTGCTGTGTGTCAGCAATGTATTCACTGAGAGGGTTCACACTTCCCAAACTGAGCTGGAACTATGAATTCTAACACAGGACTGACCATGTTTTAGATTGGACATGCTTACACAGAGCAGGGCAGAGGTGGATGGAAGGCACCCTCCCCTCCACACCTTCCCATGGCCAGCTCACTCCTGACACAGACAACACACAAGGAAACAGCTGGCACCAAAACAAGGTGTTGAACACAGAGCAAGTTCATCACAAGGCTTGCCACTGATTCACAGGACATTCCGATGGTCCATGATGTTTTCAGGCTGGTAAAGGCAGATGGGATATCTTAAAGAGAGTTTTGGGCTCAATGAAGGTAAGTTGCCTCAACCAGCAGCTTCTAAGTGTGATAAACATTCTGGGGGAAAAGGCCTCAGCAATCATTGAGCTGCACAAGAAACCCCATCTCAGCCACCACCTCACTGCATCTTGATCTTGTTGGGACCCCACTATGTGGGTATAAAGCTCCCACACAGGCACTAAAAGCCCAAAACATGGAGCAGTGTTAAAGTGACCCTCATTACCCAAGAAGCCAGGCTATGCAAGTCAATTCAGTAAATAAAAACAAAACGCTGGCCAAGAATCATTCTCCAAAAACAACTTTGCATGCAACTGTGTACCAGCAGCCAATTAATTTAGGAGATGGAGTACACTTTGCAAAGACACCAGTCCCATGGTAATGATGCCTGTACCGAGAGATCAGCAGGGGACGTGGGGGAAGGAAAGGCATTAGGGAGAGTTGCCAGGCTGCTGTTCAAGGAAGATGCTTTGATCTAACACAGAAGAAAAAAAAAAAAAAATTAAGCATCCTTTAGACTATCTCAGCATGGTTTATTTATCAAGCTAGAACCTATTACAACTGTACTGATTGCTTTGAAGTTCCCTGGCCTATGTCAACTGTTTATTTATGATTCCATAATGGAGTTATGTCAGAAGTGCCAGCCCGGGAATTAGACTGCTTCCTAAGGGACAGCGAACATGAGTCTGTTTTAACTCCACGGTGCTTCAATGTGTGCTGTCAGGATGCACCGGCTTCTGTTCCAGACCGGGCTGCTCTTCCCTAAGGGCTGAAAGATGTTGAGTGCTCCATGACAATGACACTAATAACTTGATTGAAAGAGGAAAAGGCTGCCACTGAACAAACCAGCATCTGCCAGCTGCGTTGCGTCGGGAATGCCCATTTCACGCGTGGGATCAGGAACATATGGAGCTGATGCTGCTGGTCAGGGGTGGGAACTGAGCTCCACCAGAGTCATGATACTAAGCAGGGGCAGTCAGAAGTGAAATATTACTGATTTTTTCTTTTTTTTAATTGCCACGATTTTTCCCTTCCCATACTCCAGCCATCCAGCCGCAGGGAAAACAAACCAACCCCAACCCATAGAACAAAACCTCCCTCACACTCCATGAACAGCAAAACCCAACGGAACTGAACCCACAAACATTTTCTGTGGGTGATCTGTCTCCACCAGTGCCATGCAGCTCCCTACAACACATCCTAAGTCTTTTTACATTCCAGCTTCTGGTTGAATACTTTTGAAGAATACTGCTTTTCTTACTGATTTTATTTCCCAACTTCTGTTAGCTTTCTTCTTGGCAATACATCATCAGCTATAACGCAGTCATTAACAATCTAATGCTCTTTCCCACTTAGGGAGTAGTCTTTCACAGCACTACACCCACTTCCCCATACCTCACACATAGGTGAACATGTGCAGTTCTATTCCTCCTAATCTTCCTCTTCCTTCCCCCAGTTTTCATGCTGCAGTCTGCCTCCACTGCTTCCTTTTCTTCCATTGGACCAAAAATCCAGGTACAGAAAACAAATATTTCACTGTACAAAGCCATCATTATCCCCTTCTCCTTTCTCTCTTCATTAGTCTCTGGAAACTGCTATTACCAAGAGGCCCTTTTGTTCTGGTTTTTTTTTAACTACTCTCTCACTTCTCCCTTTCCAGCAAGTTTTGCACTCCTTGAAGTATAGTATCCCCTGAATTTTATAAGCCTACTTACGTTTATTAGAGATCATTACCAACAAGGGATTCACAAACACCAGTGCTTGTGCCCCACAGTGCTTCTGTGATGTCAAGGCACAGTACATTTAATTTCTCAATGAGGAACTGGGGCTCAGGGAACAAGGTACCTGATCAGCATCTCTCACACACAGGAGGAAGCCCAAGTCTGCAGTCTGAACATTTAAAAAGAACATGTAAAACAAAACAAAACAAACAAAAAGCACACAAAAAACCCAAACAAAAGTGCAAACAAATGAAAAAAACCCCACACAGTAATTTTTTCTCAAGCACTTGGAGTTGACTAATGAGACATCAGTTAAAATACCTGAACTTTGACTAAATCCCCAACATTTACTAATTTTAACCAGTTTCCTCTTCAAATGAGGAGATGGTTTCTGCTCCACCTGAGCCCTGTTTCCAAGGTACAGGGTGACTAGGGGATTCAGAGTCCCTGACCATTCATGGTCTCACCAGTGTGGGTACCAGTGAGGGAACCTGAACATGTTACATGCAGCTCTTTTAACTGTGTCTCATTCAGTCTTCAAAGTCCACATGAGCTGCAAAATTCAATTTCTTCTGGGCTTTGAAGTACTTATATCCTAACTTCAAAAATTTCTCTGGCACAGTCCCTCCTTGTCAAATCATGGCTCACCAGCAACAAATGTCATTGACCTGGTGCTCCCTCCTCTGCTCCTGCAGGTGGCATGCTTGACACCATGGTGTCACCTATGCCAAATAAAATCTCATATTGTAGATTTTAAATTATTTCAAATTCTTTTAGTTCATGTTTTTTCCCAACATACACCTTTCATAACTAACCAACATTTCGGTACACTGGCACTTTTCTAATTCATCCTTCATTAAAAAAGAACTCCATCTTCAGCCTATCTGTACAGGAGGAAGCTGACAGAATTTAAAAGCCCTCAGTCCTCTCAGCCAGTTGAAGAGTATATTTGATGAGCACTGGCATGTTCAAACCCAGTGTAACACTTTGAGAGCTTGAGACATTCTAATATTCCAGAGTGTAACCTTGAGTCCCACAGCCCTGGGCATCCTAAACCTTATGGGTTTTGTGCTCCACCATTCATCACCTCCTTTCTTCATTTATCTTTGGCACTAGAAACGTGTCTGAGAAAACTGCCTTTATCACCTGGATGACATTCCAATGTTTATTTCCACAGGCAATCAAGAAAAGTCCCACCAAATCACCTCTTCCTTTTCCAGACACATCTGAGTACTGAGAATGGTTCTTCTGTTTGTGATAAAGAGTGCTCAGAAATGGCTCTGCTCTCTGGGGCAGTCTTGCAGAGTAGAAATGGTGATGAACCAGAATTCAATTATGTAATGAGAAATTACTTTAATTAGCCAGTTAATTGACTCCTCGATTGCAATAACTAAAATCACTTGTTTTTACAAGGCACACTATTTTTTTCCTAAGGGCTCCCAGGAACCATCTCTGCCTATCACTTCCCTCCACATCAACTAAAACTAAAAAGGATTCAAGAGTTCTGGCATGCTGGAGGATCACACATTTGATTACTGCTTCAGAGCAGCCCCAAAAGAAATTCAGAAGAGGGGAGCAGAGGTGCAGAGTAGCACCACGGTAATGAACCAGTCTTCCTTTGGTGGAAAGAAGCCTGAACTTGAAGCCGGTGAAATGCAAATGAATTGAGCTGCCTTAATCCTGACTTCTTTTTACTTTTGTTCAAAGTGTCCCAACTCAAAGTTGTAGATTTTTCAACACAAGCAAGATCCAAGATCTATGCACATGATTGACAGAGCTGCTCAGGTATCAAAGAAGGGGTACACAGTGGTTTGGAATGTCCTTAAGACACAGTTCAGGGCCAGCTACACAAAGGAGCGGTTCCAGATGTCTCAAAGATGAGCATGAAGGACAATCCAGGTCACTTCTGCAGCACACTGAACCCAGTGCCTAGTCCAGGAATAGGACATTGCACATAGACCTAAGACAGATGGCAGAATTCAGCCAGAAAGATGCCTCCATTTAGTGCAAGTTTAGATTTGGCAACTCATTTCATAGGGATGTAAAATTCTACTCAGAAAAAGAGAACATGACTCATGAGTCAAGCAGTGAATTAGCACAAGGGAATTCCCTGATCTGGAACAGGAATGCAAATAGTCACCAGACTTAACACAGCAATGACAACTAAGAAGAGAAGAAGGGTCAGACTGGAATGAACCATCAATCTCTCTGTCCCAGGACTCTGCACGCTGGTTATCCCCTAGAGAGCTGCAAGGGTTTATGAAGAATATTTCTTGTAGCACAGAATCATCACCACTCTGGTAGTTCCTAAGATCTTCCACCTTTTCCCTCCTCTTATCCTGTCCCATAAAGCTGCTGTGACAAGGTTCCTTGGTGTCTCACAATATACACCTCTACCTGGATGTCTTACCCAACACAGGATAAGCCTCTGTCCCTGGGGTCAGTCTGCCTCGAGGGACAGCCTCCCCTTTACAGACAGAGCTGCAGACAAGCCTGCACTCCACAGGCTTCTCTCACTGCTCTTGCTGTGACAGTCACCTTCCAGCTGGGAGGTAACCTCAGGTCTCATGCAATTCAACCACTTTCCCTCCTCTCCTGTCTTGCAGCAGGTCATCACCAGGAGGCAAATATAATCATAAATAAACTGTGCAAAAGGGAGGCTGGTGAGTTCTGTGACATTTTAAACATCTGTTTGATAGCAAGGGATGGAAGCCTGGATGAATGCAAAATAACAGGGAACACTGCCTGGATAGAGGGCTGAGTCTGACAGCACCTTTTAAACACCAGAGAAAACATCTTACCTTAGTGAAAAGGGAAGGAAAAAGAATCAGTGGTGTTGTGCCTTCACTGGAGATCACACAGGACTTGAACAGAAATTGCAATTATTTACATACAAACTCTTCTTGGAGGAATCCTTAGACATAATCAACAGGGAACACGTGTATGTTTGATTAGGGCTGATATTTTAATCTAAAGACAAACACTCTGTAATAACAATAAAATCAACACCAGTGTGGTAAGTAGGTCACTTTTTTTGATGCAAGTATATCAGGAATTACTTTGGCCCAGCATTTTACACCTAAAGCAAGTGAAAGCATCACCAGAAGAATGCCCTTTGGGATCTGAGCAGCAGCTACTTCTACTGGAGCCTGCAGAAAGGAGTGCACTGTCTGGGCAAGTGGCAAACAGGGCCGAGAATCCCAGATGGGATCACAAGTCAGATGAAATTCAGCTACAGTGGAAGAGTTTGCACCAGAGAATGGGGACACAAGCAGAGAAGTTTGAGACCCACTTTTTCACAAAACTTCCACTGAAAAAACTAACACCGTAGCTCAATTTAAAAAGCAAAATCCATCAGCTCTTGAAACATAATTCACTACAAAAAGCCTGAAGAACTGGCTTCCCAACAAAGCATTGCCTTTTAAATGAACCAGTCAGCTTAGGGAAGCACAAGTTGAAATGGGTGGCATACCAAATACCAGATACTTGCAGGTCCTGCACAGACAGAGCAGACTCTGGATAATACAGAAGTTTCCAGAGCCTGCCCCATTCCATCCCTCAGACCTGTCTCTGAAGGTCCCTAATACATCTGGCTAACCCCAAAGAGCAAGAACCACCTTCATCCTGAGAGACAATCACCAAACGCACAAAATACATACATAGCACTAAACTGACCCAAACAGGCTCAATTAGAAATTACTATTAAAATATGTGGCAGGCCTTAGATATTTTTTCTTTTAGCCCAGTGACATTCCTTTGTTTAAAAAGAACACCATTTCCATGACAAAAAAACCAGCCATTACAGTTTTATTTCAATCCAGAATATACTGTCAGGATTGATTCTGCACTAACTCAGTCCTTAAACCTTTATAACACCAGATACTCCAGGATGGACTGCACAGCCTTTAAAAAAAAGTACAGACAGTGCCATAGATGAGTTAAAGACTAGAATAAATGTCATGTCTAAGGTGGTTACGTGGAAATTTAAAATAGGCGAAATTAAACTACCCATGAGAAATACAGCCTGAAACTCTGACCTGAATTTGGTCAGAAAGTTTGCTTTGTCTAACTCACTCAAATCAGGAGTGCAAGACAGAAAGGTAGAAAGGCTGGGATGATACAAACTATGAAGAAAGCAGGGTAATACACAGAAAGCTCTGTGCCAAAATGCAGAAGGTGAAATACTGCATATGCTGAGATCTAGAAGCAAGAGAAGGGTGTTTCTAAGAATCCCTACAACAGCCTCGGAGACCAAAGCATCCAAAAAACCAGAGATTCAGTGACCAGCAAGGGATTAACAAAACTCTTGCAATTTTACAGAAGTAATAAAGAATGGGAAAATTATCTGCAAATCTCAAATATAATAAAATTTCTTCATTAAGAAGTGTATGTAGGTATCAAACCAAGCCATAAGGTACAACAAAACAGCAGAGGCACTTTTCTGAGAGAAAACCTATTAGATTATAAGAGCCTGAGAAATTGATAACTAGCTCTGTGTGGCCAGCATGTGAAACAGGTCAGTCCTCACCACCTTACCTAATAAAGCAGAGGTCCATCAGTTATGGGACACGCCCGGTGTCTGAATATCCATGGCCACAGGACTCTGTCCTCCCCTGGTGTAACCCTTCAATGCCATTTGTAGGAGCACAAGGCTCTCCCCATGCCTGCCCTTCCCTGTGCCTTTGTTCATCCCCATGCCTGGGGCGGCTCCTCCTGGCAGGCCCTGGGGCTCAGCCATCCCTCCTGTCCCTGCCCCTGGGACACACAGAGGCAGCAGAGAGGAACCGGCTATGCAGGAAGAGGAAGGAGCGCGTGTCCAGCTTCCAAGGAGCGCTTCTAAAGGAGCAGCGACGCTGGAGCACAGACGGCCCTTTACAGCACAGCAAAGCCCTCCTGTGGGAAGGGAAGGCTGGCAGACAGCATTGTATGTGCTGCACGGGCCACATTCATGGAAACAAGGAAAGAGAGGCAAGCGACCCCTCCAGAGCCAGCAGAGCCGTCTGTTCATTTCCCTGTTTGTTTGCTCTTTCAGACTTAAACGCTTGAGCAGATTTACACAAGTAAGTGCACTCAAGAAGTGGGCAAACTGAGTATGAACACAAGGCCAACTGGCTGCAGTGTCCAAGAAACAGAAAATAGTATTAATCCCCTGAATTGGAGACCAAAGCACCGCCCGTGCCCCATGGAGCTTCCCAGTGGGGTCCCCGCCCGTCCTTCTGCGGGGCTGCACAGTGGGGAGGCTGTGGGGCACAGCAGTGGGGGCTGGCTGAGATATGGACCAGGTCTGGCCCCCCTGCCCAAAGCTGTCCTTCCATATGCAAGCGATGGGCAGCTGTTGGCACAAGCCTAAGGCAATTAGTAGAGAAGGAAAATAAGGCACTGGGAAGTACTTGAAGCACTTGAAAGTTTACCAAAATAGCTCTCCCCAAACACAAGAACTCTGGGTTACCACAAAAAGTGCCTCTTCTAGATCCAGCAGTCAAAAGCCCTCCCTCTGGGAATGCTGCTGCTTAGGGTACCCCTATGCTACTGCAAATCCAACATAGTCTGAAGTGCAAACAGCACAGTTTTAGACATCTAACCCATCAAAGTCAGGAACTAGTTTGCAATGAGAACACTGCCTTCATGGGCATTTGTGCATGTGCACATAAAAGAAGACAGAGTCCAGAAATGAAAATGAGATTTCAAAAATGCTGAAATCCTACAGCTTGCATGTCCTCCCCTGTCTGTCAAACCCAGTTTCTTAGGAATATATTTACAATTCCTAGACAACTGCTCGTCAAACCCTGCGCATGTTTTTGTGATTTTTGACAGTTAGAAGAGCATATATTTGTTCAAGTTTATTTTTATAGCATTCAACACCACACACCAAAAACTCTGTAATATGGAAACCAACAGCATTTTTCTTCTACCCAGCTGTAACTTTTACCATGCCACAGGAGAATGGAGGAAGAGATACCTACTCATATCTTCACATCCTCAGCCTTCTTTATGCAGTTTTCACAACAGCCAGAGAATAGTAGTGAAAGACGAGCTGTTCTCCAGAATTAACTATCTATAGCTTTCTCTTGGAGTAATGACGTTACATGATAGATCCTCATCACTGACAGAAGCAGTTGCCTGATGTTCAATAATTAATTTACGTAAAGCTGAGTTGAACTGGAAGATAAAGTGCCTGTACCTGTTACTCAGCTCTAAGCACAGGCTTCCTCACAACCCACCAGCATCTTCTGGATCTGTCAGTGGAGATTTTTGCCCATTTTGTTGCTTCAGTGATCTTTTCCTTTTTGCACATGATGCTGCCCAGTGCCAATTTCAAGGGATACCAGGGTCCACTCTGACCTTGTTCCTATCATTTTCAGCAATCTCTGTCAGCAGTGAGCCTTTCCCTCAGTGTAATAAATGTGTATGTTCTACCTTTGCATACTACAATCTGCAAATTCTTATAACTCTCCCTGCTGTCATTGCTCCAGGCATGATCTTGAATTATTTGTGTTGCCATAAACAGTACACATTGCATTATCTGGACAATGTATGTTTTTAAAAGTATGTTGCAGTGTCAAGCACACAAAGAGTTGTACAACCTTAGTTCTGCCCTCTTAGGTGTCCGCATTCACCAGTGAACACAAGAATTTTCTGAGGGAGATCAAGACACACCAAATAATTGACAAACATACTCCCAGAACAGAACATACAATTTCAAGCAGCATTCATGAGCACACAGACCTTCTTGCATATGTTTTTGTTCCTTTGGCAGTAATATAGGCCAGCATTTTAGAAACATCCTGCTAGTCTTATGAAACAATCCGACAAAAGGGAAATACAATTTTAATCTCAACAAAACCGGAAAAGAATTTTAGTTGGACTTTCTTGGTCTGCAGGCTTTCTTCCTGTTGGATTTCAAATGCCTACCACAAACAGAGGAAGAGGGAAAGGTCACTTGCACCCTTTTCACAAACCATGGGAATCCTTTAAACTGGAAAAACATTAGGCATTCAGAGCAGCAACTACTGCTGGGTTTGCCCACAGCAGATCTGCCATGTTCTGCAGCCTTTTTGTGCAGCTGCCATGAGAGATTCTCCTCCTCTGCTCTCAGTTCAGTACCAGACAGCTCTCTGTAGGCCACTGCTTGAGACAGGTGACACCAGGCAATCCAAAATCATCAGGTGTTTGATGCTGTCACTTCTACTGCCTTCGCACCTGTCTGGATTGTCCTGGAATAAACTTCCAGAAAATCCTATGGCTGGACTGCAGTCCAACAGTGAGCAATAACTCAGCCCCAGAAATGCAGCAGCAAGCATATCCTTTAATAGCAAAGGATATTTCCAAGGGTTCTTTCAAACTCTGGTCAAGAGCTGTACCAAATGCACAGTACCACAAATGCAATTTTTCTAATACTCAAGGAACTCAGTAAGAAAGTGGAACATCACAATACATAACTCAAGCTGCAGACACCATGTCCCTGCTTTTCAACATGGAACACCCTCTGCCCTTTCCCCAGCTCCCATCTTTCTGTCTCTGCCTCCTCAGATTTCTTTTTGGCTGCAGTCAACACAGGCAACTTCCATTCCCTCCATCTGTCCCCAGTGCAACGTGATGGACCCCATGAACTGAAACCAAGGGTGTCCTCTTAGTGCAGCTCAGTGAGAAGTTTTCTGTCTTCTCATGCTGCTCCTCTAAAATCATCCTTATCTCATTCCACTCAGCTCAGCTCAGCTCAGCCAAAACAGTCAAACATCAGGCTGCATCCTAGGGATGCCCAGAAAGCTGCTGGTATTTCCAGAGGCAGGAGCTGGTGAACAAGGACATGACATTCCCTCAGTATTTCCCATGGCTCTGATTACCATGACAGATAGGAGTTTACCCTCCCTGAAGGGTCAACAGAGTAAGACAGCCAAGGGAAGAATATGTAATAGAGACCAGCAGTCCTGCAAACAGGTCATAAATACAGGCTGCAACATAGACTGTGAAACTCTGCCCGCCCTAAAGCAACATCCCAGATGAGTTATGCCAACTCACTCCGGCACTGGGTTTAGTTTGGAGATACAAGATTGTCTCACAGTCTGAAGGTTCCTAACTTGCACCCCCGTGTCTCTGTGCAGCTGCAAACACCCACGGCTGCTTGCAGAGCAGCAAGGCTTTCATGCCCTTCAGCCAACTACATTTAAACCAGCAGATTTGAAACTCCATGGCTTGTTTTCCTCAACAAACACAACCTCTTGGCTTGACTAAACTCTTGGCAATACACATCAAAAAAGACTCAACAGAATTAAACATGTTTCAGAGGAGCTCAGGAGATAAAATATAAGTATGAAGAGCTGGCCAAAGAATGCATGATAGAAAATGAAAGGGAATAAAATAATAATAATTAAAGAAAATCAGGCACCTTTAAATAATTATTTTGGAGTAAAATTCAGTAGTTACTGGCATATTTTAAAGCTTTCTTATAAAAGGCAATGAGATCCCAAAGCAAAGGACACTGCTTCCAAGACCTACAAACCCTCCAAATTCACACAGCAGAATTAGTAGAAATATGTCTGAGACTGAGGGGTGGTGGGAAGCCTGAAACTGAAAAGCCATTCTGCTGAATATGCAAAAATACTTGAGAAGCTGTATAAAATCTAGCAGCATTCAAGAGTCTTAGTAAAAGCTATTCATTTTTTCTAGTAGTTTCTCGTATTAAAAGCTTTTTAGAGCAGGAGTGTGTTTTGCAGTGCCCACAGCAATGCATCATGCAATATATTCCTGGAACTGCAGAAAAAAGTTCCTCTGCCTAATGGACTGCCAGGAAATCATCAAGTTGGTAAAAGTAGTCCTGGTTAAGAGACAGGAGCAGCACACACAAAAGACAGGCCATAGATACACTGTGCAGTGGGGTCCAAGAAGGGACTTTCCTCCCAGGATCTCATTCACCAGCGATTCCATACAAGTTACAAGTAAGTCTGGGAGGCACCCTTACCCTCTCGTGATTCAAGGTGGGCTTTCCTAGAAACATTCATGATTTATTGCACAGAAAGAAAAAATAAAACCTGTTTGGGGATCCCTGCAGTGCCCCAATCACAAGGCATTCCCCTAGTAAGCTACAAACTCAGGCTGCTGTGTTCAGAAGCACCATCTTTAGATGTCTATGAGGTAAGATTCAACTGTTCTTACAAACAAAAAGTAAGTAAAGAGCCCAACTGAAAACAACAAAAACAACTTTAAACATAGTGAGCCTACAGGCAGTAGCAAGGACTCCTGGTAGAAGAACCCCAGTTACAGTGTTTTGCCTCAGAAAGCTGCTGAAAACAATCTTTCAACCCACCCTGCTTTTATTGTTACTTAAGAGATTGAGGGGGGAAAAAAAAGCACAACAAACTAAACCCATCCAAGATGAACAGACTGGTGTCTTTTAAACATAATAACCCATCAGAAGAGGCTCCTAACTGTTCACACCTCACTGTCTTTTAACAAAGATGTACACCCACAAGCGTTCTCCTTTTCAGGAATTACCAAAATTGTGGGTTTGTTTCTTACTGATCTGATTTTCACATATATCTATTGTGAAAGCCACAGTTCCACCTTCAAATAAAAAGTCAATCACAGTTTGATCCCACAGGGGCACAGACCATCAGGGGGCTGTACATTTTAGAGCCATCTGTTCCCACTCCCTCTTCTCCTTTTGCTCATAACCAGGGAGAAGCCAGCCCCCTCACCTTAGTTCCATTTGGCTTTTCTGTTCCTCTCCTTTACCTGACTTCCCAGCTTCTCAGGCTCCACTATGAGCTGCCTGTGCCTGTGGGCTTTTTCTCCCCTCTCCACCCCCTCCTGCTGATTAGTGTTATTAAACACACCTGTCTGCCCCTTCATCCAACTGTTATTCCATTTGTATTCACCCCATACCCAGGCACACATGCTGTTAGATAACGCTAACTGTATTAAACCACTGCTGGCAGGTGCACTCATGAGCAGGGAAAGAAAATGACATTGTCTTGCTGGGATGTGCTAACCAAGGACTGTGGGGCACCCCTGGGAATCTGGGTCACCCTGTCACCACATACTGAAAGCGGAGCCTCAAATGAGACAGGAGGAGCAAAATGGGCTTCAGCTCCTCACCAGCACCAGAGCTGGAGCTTGAAGTGAAGCAAGCAAGAGGCATAAATTATAAAGGCAACCGCAGAGCGATGCATCCACAGAAGTTTTTGTTTTCTGTGTGTTTTCAAGTGAGAATCCATTCTCTCTGCATGATGCATTGGCAGCTTGTGCCCTAAGGTAAAGAAATCTGAGCCTGACACAGAACCCGGTGAGTCACTTGTTCAGAGATTTTGCAGACCCTCCAATCTTCTCTTTACTGCAAAGTGCATAAGAAAATCTTATCTAAAAGAGTTGATTTCTCTCCAACATGTATTTGCCTTTATGTCCTGTTATTTTAAACACACTCCCCTTCACGGTCTTATCTAAAACTGGGAAAACTCTGCAGTGTTCTCTGTGCTGTCAACAACTGTTCAAAATTCCACACTAGTAATGTGGAGAGCCTGAGTACAACAGCTCCCTCTTAATATTTTAAGCACAGAACAAAATTAAGTATAATACAAACAACAGTGTGCATCAAATTCCCAGTTCTGCTGGAGAAACTGATGGAGCTGACATGGTTTTAAAAACTAGAAAAATCTGCAAAACAAACTTAATGAGGAAATGTTCATTTGTTTGTCTATCTTCACAACTCTTTTTTAAAAGGTATTTCAATGATCAATGTGCTGGTGCCATTTTCTTTATAAGCATTCTTAGGAACATCAAAATAGTGATAACAATAAAGACATACCTAGGAAAAAACCCACAAACTAAATGAAGATTGAATAAGAAAAAGGCACATGTTCAGAATCATTCTGAAAATACACTGTTTAGATAATTACTATGTATGTGTGTGTGTATATGTATGTGTACATATACGGATAGTCTTCTTCCTCTTAAAGGGAGGAAAGACCAAACTTTGGTATCAGTACTTGAAGTGACACAACCTTTTATTTTAGTGAAGGAGTAGAACCCAAAGCTAAGCTTAAATGGGAATTTAATCCACATCATAAATACAATAAAGAATCAATAAAGAATCTGAAGTAACAGTGAGATAGTTGAAGTATTTTTTCCTTGCAAAGAAGGATGGTTAGTAAGTGCCATGTTTCATTGTAAAATTTCGAAGGGCTTGGTTTTCCCATGAGCTAGATTCATCCAGTGCATGCATAAAGCCTGCCTCCCTATAAAAATGAATCATGCTGCGTTGCATTGAAAAAACCCAAACCCATCTGTGATGCAGCTATGGAGTAAAAGAGTACAGAATTGTAAACTGCCTCAGAGGAAGCTCAGGGAGGCTGCTTGGGCAGGCTGCTTATAAGAAGTGAGCTAACAGCAGGCTTTAGTTCATCCAACAAAGCAGCAGGATGCTGCTAAAAACAGGGAATACTGGAAGTATATAAACCTCTAGCTACACTACATCCAAGAACTGGGTCTAAAGACTGTAAATTAAATTCTACATTGTTGAGTTCCCTCAAATTTGTATCTTGCTATAGTTAGAGTTTGAGATTTATTTTGTTAAATAAAATCTTCTTAAAATTTCTTTAACATACTTTCCTGAACATTTGCAACATAAACTTTATACAATTTTTCCAAAGATGTTTTTAGTATTTATTTGATGCTTAGTGATTCAAATACATATTGCTGGTTTGAAGGATTAAGAGTGTTTACTCCCATTACATTTTTAATGGTATAATCCACTGCAGAATGCATTAAGGATTTCAAAGGTATGAGGCATGAGAGACATGGGGTGGTTCCTGGCTGTCCATTCCTCCGAGCCCCAATCCTCCCTGGTAGCTTCTTCCACGGTGACAGGCTACCTGAAGTTAGTCACACAGCACCAGATACAAGAACACCAAGAGGAATCATCTGCCTATAAATGATGAATTACACAACCTTCCAGGTGTGGAGAAATAAAGTTCAAAATTAACATGTACAATGTGTCTCAACATCCTTGGCTAAGTCACATTAACTGCGTGTAGCACACCAGGTAACCACCCTGCCTCTTGTTTGCCTACATTTTGAGTTACCTTTCACTTAGTATTTAATCCCCTTTTTATATTTATATAACAAAAGAGGCTTTCAAAAATTCCAATCTAATCTATCATCAGTAGGTTAAAACTTTGATATATTACTTATAATAAAAATGCTATCATACCTGGAATTTATTCCATATATTTTGGCAGATTTTGTTCAGCTCTTTCTACTACCAGCAGTAAAGGCATTTGCACATTTTTGAATGTACAAGAGATTTTGTATGGATGCATCTCATTTGTCCACAAACTCCCATGTGATGTTGTATGTGTAAATACAGCTGAGGGACACTTGCCAGTCAAAACAGATGCTCAATTCCTATACCAGGGAATGGAGCACAAATACAGGATTTGCTTTAATGCATTCACAGTGCATCCAGCCCCAGCTACTTCCAGGACTTTTCAGTATAAATTGCAGCAGAAACTGGCTTAGAAATCAAGTTCCCATTTGGAAACAAAAAAATCTGTCCACTTAAACACAAACCAAGTTTTGTACTAGAAGGAATATCCAGGTAGGCATTGCAGTTTCCCATAGTGACAGTTTTCTCTGCCAAATTTCACAGACTAAACTAGAACAAGTCACAGAAAATAAGTGTTACATCTCAAAACTGGTTATGTCCAAGTATAATAATAATTTTGGGGCTGACGTGTACTATGGCAGTGGTTGTGGAGTCCCTCGGGAGCGGGGGATGAGCTGGGGAAGGAAGGAAGGAAGGAAAGGGGAAGACCAAGGACATCCTGGATGTGCAAGGACAACACTAGATCACACTGTGGTGGTGGTTTCTGGCCAGCACACTGACATCCCTGCATGGCACAGAGCAGGGCAGCCCTCACTTGAAGGGATCCTGGAGCCACCCAGGCTCTGGAGACACTGGAGGATCAGTGGAACATGAAGGCCAAGCCCTCCCTTCCCAGAGCCTGACCAAAAGTGCTCTAAGTCAAACCACACCCTATGCTGAAGGCACTCAATGGAACCCCCTGCGAGGTTAGAATTCAAAACCAAGTCCCGTTATAATTTCTAATAAATATCTTTTGCTCATCCATGAGCTGCACCACCCCAAGCACAACTATTTCAAAACCGGCATTTCTAGAAGAAAGGATCGTTATCCTTTTCAGACAATAATATTGTTTCCCTCGGAATTTATGGCACATTCCTTAGATTTAGCTATTATTTTTATCATTCTGTGCTTTGTCTTCAGACTGCTGTCTACCATACAAACTCCTGTGCTAAGCTAATACTACTATTCCTGAGGGGGAAAGTGGACAGGTTGTTCTTCTGGACAAAGATAGGATAAACCCTTTTCCAGTCATATTCACAGCTTTGGGATATAAACCTTTGCTTTGTCTCCAAGCTCAACTTTACAAGGAGCTTTATCTTACAAAGCACAGCAGCCGCTGATGAGCTGATGCTTTATGCAAACCTGGTGTCATTAACATTTGAGAGCCCTACTGACAATGCCAGCCAAGCCATAAGAAAAAAAAGAGAAAATCCTTTGATTCTAGAAAAAACCTTGCAATGAAAAACAAACACTTGATTCACAAGTGCTATAGTTGCAGAGGGAGCGAGTCAAGAGCTAATGTACCATAGTAATTGGATTGAAAGATTCTGAGTTGGTGGAATTTAGTGGCTGTATTAAAAAGCCATCTCCTCTTCAAGGCAAGGAGCCAACATAATGAAGAAAAGACAGGAAACAAGTTAGGGAGTGCCATGCAAGGTTAAAAGAAAACCCTGTTATCTTTACAATGGAAGGACAGCCTATTTCCACAAAACTGAGTTTCTCTCTCTTCTGCAATCTGGGGCTGGTTTTTATTACCATAGTCAGCAACTGGAAAATACATTTACCAAAGCATTATCCCCATCATTATAATAATAAAAAGGTCAATTAAAACTCAGTTAAGTGGTAAATCTGTTGTATAGTGGACTTTAAAAGAGAATTTCAGTTACTTCAAGAAAAACTAAGTAATACTGGGTGCAGCATTGGTTACTTTTCAAATTCTGAATCTCTACTGCTTAAGAAAGCCAAACCCTTTTTTACTAACTTTGTTCCACCCCCCACGGAATGACCAAGCGATTCTGAACCATTTCTCAGTCAAGCAGTGGTCTAAGTTTGCAGAAAGAACAGAACTTAAAAATGCAATTTTCATGTTTACAGCAGGAAATAACCTGTCTCTGATTACCAAAAGAGAAGAAATAATGCAGATTTGATGAATTTGTGTTTATATTACATCTATTAAATGGGAATCAACAGTTTTAAGAATCTATTGCATGGCAAAAATAGCAGTGAGGGTCTAATTTTTGCATAAACAGTTTGCATTAGAAGATGCTGGTCATTGCTGCAATGTGCAAAGAAATCCTGAACTCACACTACATCTGAGCTGCATCTGGAGCTCAGCTTTGTACACTCAGCCATAACTCCAACAATCACTGGACACTCAACTGCCTAAGTGAAATCAAAGGAAAATCTGTGCATTACTTACAAGGACTCATCCCTTCAGCTGCTCCAACACAACATGACTTCCATAGACAGGGTTATGTACATACTTTTCAGTATATTTTTTTCATTCCTATTCTACTAAAAAAAGGACAAGAGAATAAGCTTTGCAGGGTTAGAGAAGGATAGATAACATTTTAGCTCCTTACCAGAAGGATAATGACCCAGCGAGTATTAAGAACAGTGACAGAAATAACTTTGAACACTTAAGACTAAAAGGTTAATAATCATGTATTTCACATCTTACCAGAAAGTTCTTCTAAAATTCTTACCAGGAAGAGTCTGCAATACCATTTTATGCTCAAGACTTCCCATGTAAGAATTAAAATTTCTTTCAAGTTTTATTTCACCACTTTTCTTTCTTCTCCCTCCCAACACTAGAACTGCTCGTTGGCCAAAACCCAAGAGCTCAATACTGCCCGTTTCAGGAGGACTTTTAAAATACAGACACACAAAACACCATCTCAACCCAGGCCTGCATTCTGCAAAGTGGGTCCACTTTTAATTAAAAGCAGAATCTCAGATTATCCCACCCAACCACTAAGCAGTGTAACGAGTTTTCTCAGTGCCACTTTAATAGCCTGCTTTTTTAAGAAGCTTTTAATTCTGCATTCAGCTCCGAGACACCAAATGCTGCCAGGACTGTCTGATCTCAGCATGACAGGGAGAAGTACCACTAGGTGTCTGCTCCAGTATTTCTAACAAACATGGCTGAAGGAAATTATTTGCCTGGATTATGAGGCTAACAAGTATTCCCCAAATTAATGATGAACTGCATGAGTTTTATTTTTCACTCTTGCTCTTGCTGGTAAGAAACCACCACAGCTTTCTTCTAAAAACTCCGCTTCAACCGCAGCAGGGATGACTAATTATAAGCACCCTGTCTGGAGTAGAAAGAAAAAGAAAGAAATAGTTTGTGTAAGCTTATGGAAATGTGGCTCTGTGCTTCACTTTCTACCTTTTCTCCTTGTCAAGCAAACAAAGCGGAAGGGTGGGAGGGGGAATGGCAGCACAATGAAACAGCCTCGGAAATTCAAAGCTGAAAAGATGTTCTGAATGATGAAAGGCAACGAAAGAAGGTTGCTCAGTTCTTACTCTGCTGCACCAGATAAGAGAGCTTGGGACAGGCAAAATCTGTTCCCTAAGCATGGTTCACCAGGGCATATCAAGGCTTCAGAAACATTATTGCATTTTTAATAATTCAGGGATCCGCCTGTGTCCCTCTTGATTAACATCTATGTAGCAATTGTCCAAGCTTCACTGAGGTTGTCATTTTGCTGTCTGGAAATATCTGTAATTGCTTATACCAGCTGAAATGGTTATTTCAGCTTTTCAGTGTCTTTTAAAGTTGCCATCTTAATGAAGGGGCAAATTTTTTGACAGCAGATAGCAAAAATGTGCCTGAAAAAAAAATCAGGAGGGGAGAAAGAACAAGGAGAAAGCAGAAAAATTCATCTGCATGCAAGGAAATGTACATTGTACAGAAGCCTTTGAGAGTATATATACTCACTCCTTAAGACCTGTAATCACCTTCTTGAGGAGCATATCCATGAGCAAGAATTTGCAGAGCTGTTTTAGCTGCTTCAGCAGTACCCAGCATATGCATGTGCAGCTTCCACTAAAACCATAGGAGAGGGAGCAAATGCCCTAGAACCAGGACTTGTTCCAGATTTTTTAATGGCTGCAAAGTGGTAAAGATTATTATATCCTCAAATTAGCAGGAGAAAGGAACACATTCATTTTACTAATAACATCACCTGGTCTAAGCCACCTATGTTAGATCTATTTCAGAACTATTTCTATTTATGTATGTCTCAGTATGCCAGGACCCTCTTTCCTACATCATAGCTCACTGCTGAGCTATTTTTGAACCAGATTATTGTGCTAACTGACCTAACAGTGGTCCAAATCCAGAACAAGTAACTCGAGCCCATTTCTGACACTCTCTAGAGGAAGAACCTTAAATATAATGATCTAGAGATCCTACAGGATCTCTACTAGATCTTATATTCAGAGCAGGTGATCATGTTCTCATGCTCACTGCATTAAAATTGTTTAGTTCACACTTAACTTAGACTATAGAGCAACTCAGTTACTCTAAATAATATCTTTTCCTAGGACTGAGAGATAATCAGTGCTTTTTTTTCAGGGCAGCCCAAACAAAGCCAAGACTTGGACAAAGACATTAGACACACAGAGATGGTTGATAAGAGCCTCCAGACCAGGAAGGAGGAGAGACAGCATCTATCTTTAGCAGTCTGGAAAATATATATATTCATATATATATATGCATTCTTTTGTGCTGGCTGTAGCAGTCAGCTGCCCTGCACCACGAGGGATGTGACAGGGTCCCTTGCATTCTTACCAAGTGGCCTAGGAGGTCTTGGTGTCTCCCAGGAAAAGAGGATTCATGTTCAGTTGCAAACTGCACAAAGAGCACAATAGGAGCAAGACTTGTGGTAAGCAAGTTCCCCACAATACTAGTCCTTTGCATTCTCCTGAATCCTTGTGATTACCAAGGGGGAGACCATGACAACAGCAGAAAAGCCATTCAGTGCTGACACTGGAGACACAATGGCCAACTAGTACTTTGGGTGAAATAAATCACCCACTAGCTGTTTTATTAATGACCCAGCCAGAAAGCACATACTTCATTGCAGAAGATGAAAGAGACAAGTAAACCAAGCTGCTGGTCGACAGAAAAGCATTAATATTCATTTAGCTTCTTATAGACTGCCAGTCAGACCAGCAGAAGAGCTGGGCATTGCTGCTATGTCAGCACTTAGCAGGGTTTAGGCCTTGATTATATATGGAATTTCCATTTAAATTCAAGAGAAGTGGGTGAAGGCAGAAAGACTGACGCTGCCAACCATACACAGCCCAGACTGACAGGTGCCTGCTAATGAACACAGGGGTCAGCACGGAGGCATCCTGACACTCTGCTGTCTGCTCTGGGTGTCAGCAGTAATGGGAAGCTGATACTTCCGACAGGAAGCCCTACCAACAGTGAGTGTGTAAATGAGCTTTTCTCTAGGAAGCAAACTCCTGGAGAAAGCATTCACATCCTCATGTGTTTTTGTACACACACAAAAAGATTTTTCCCTCCTTGGGGATTTACTTCTGCAGTTGTTCACCCCTAACCCAATTCTCATTTCATTTCTCTGCAGTATGAATGCAAAATGGGGGACAGGGAAGAAAAATGGAGCAAAAATATCACCAAGACATTATGGCTTTATTATTTTTCTCCACTTTCATGCTTTCCTAGCAATGTTTTCACAGTTATTCTACAAACAGTCTTCAGACCATATGCATTATTTTTCTCTCCCAATGTATAAATCAATGAAGTCAGCATCAGAAATTCACCAAATCTAAAATTAAACCAGTACCAAAATGACTTAGGACAGTATCAAACCTATCATGTTCCCCACCTATAATTCCAGGACTTAAAATATCAGTGGCTCAGACATCACCAGGTCTGTCAATGATGAAGAAAATCAATATTGCAGTAACACATAACATTAATTAGCTGTCATAGAAGGCACACACACACACCTAATTCTGTTCTTCACTTCTGAGTATATGTACATGCTTAAAGAAAGAGTACCACCTTTCATTTCCAGTTCTTCAGGCCAGAAGCTTCCTAGGAAGTCAGAAAGCTTTGCACAGGGCAAGGTTACACATGCAGATTTGCAAGTCGTGATTACAACACAACACTACAGGGGTGTAGGTTTATTTCATTTCTATTAGAAGGCCATTCCTGTTTATAAAAAAAAATAATAATATCAAAATTCCCATGTTCATGCAATATTCTGCATGTTCAGATGAGCGTCCCCCTCTTTTTTTAAAAGGAAATAGAATACTGAGACCTATATGAGATTTTTCTGAGAAATAGCATACAAGACTCAAAATTTGCATGTGAAGAGGAGAAACCTTTTTCCTGTACCCACCCTTCTTTAAGTGAATGCATCACTCATTAAATGTATCAGAGCAAAGGCTTTGAAAATTTAAGTTCATAGGCTGAGTATGCCACAGACAACAGCGATTCCTTTATATTCCTATTTCCTCCAGTGAGTCGGAACTGTTTAACATACAGAGGAGGTAGAGAGAAAGCATAGGAAAATATTTTGATATAGTAAATGGCACAGGAAAAAAATGAAATTAGGAATTCTGCATGTTCTTACAATAGATAGATCCTGCCAGACTAGGAAGCTGAAAAGTCACAAATAAATCAGTGAAAAATTGTACACATCAAATGGATTTCCAATGGAAAACATTTCCAAGATTTGGGGTGGAGGAAGGAGGTTTCTGAAGAAAGGGAGAAAAGAAATTAGGCCACTGTTTTGACTATAAGTACATTCAGAGGTTTTTATTAAATGGGAACTGTAGTTTTAATGGGATATAATGTCTTCTGTTTCAGAGCCCAAGATAAGCACTGAAGGAGATTAGGTAGCAACTTTCACTGATGATTTTCTATCTAGCTTCTGGCCCCATCCCTTTAAGCCCACCATATCAGGTTCTTCACAGTGTTGCAAATGTGGAATACATAAAATTTTCTTTAAAAAGGATTTTCTTTAATGTTTGATCTTTGTATACTTTCAAGCCTCATCAACAAGAGGGAGATTTAACTGTGAAACTGAGAGCAGCTAACAAGCTCTAAGTGATGTCCAGGTGTTGAAAAAAAAAATCACTTGTTGGTAGAATTGCCTTGTTAAGGTTTAGGGCTAGACATGTTTCAGTTATTGGAGACCTATGGGAGGTTAACCAAGCTTGGAGAGAAGGCGGTACCTCAGCATGGACACAAAGAATGCAGAATTTATGGGCCACAAGGACATTTTGCAGAACTCCTGAGATAAGGAGAAACTAATAAAGCAAACTCAGCACTTGTGCTGAAATCAGCTCCAACTGGGTAAAAAATAATTCTGGCAGGGGCAGATCATGACCACTGACCCAAGAAACCCAGTGACTCAAAAGGAGAGAGAGACTGAGCATGCGGCCTAATTAGCATGAGAAGCGAGAGAATTATTAACCAATAGAAGATAGAATTTAATTAATAAAAGAACTGTGTCACTTGTAGCCAATGAACACTAATTCCTTTGTTTGCTGAAATGTATAAATAGTAAAAGTTTTGATAGTTGGTGTGCTTGATTTGTGGAATACCACCGAGCACCCGGGTTTGTGCAGCTCTGAAATAAATAATCAATGTCCCTCTAGTGTGTAATTATTGGCCTGTTGCACACCAAGTAACAAATCTGATTTTTGAGAGCAACAGAACAGAATAATGTGGATGGGCCACGCATCAGACCTGTGAACTTTTCCACCAGTAAGAAAAATTGTTCATGATTAGAAAGCAAGGTTATCAAGCATTCATTATATCAGTATGTTTTGTTTTCAGTTTAAAAATAATTTCTAGGCATTTCAAAGTAAAAAAAGCTCGCTGTGAAAGAGGCCTGTTTGATTTGTCTTCCCTGCAGTTCTCACCACTCTATTTAAAACCACTCATCCAAACACAAGGTATTCTCAGAGGCACTATTGATAAAAGACTGCACAGAAGCCAAGCGCCACGAGCAGCTATTTTTAATTATCCAAACCGTGCATGGAAAACATGCACAGCTTTACAAGTGAACTTAAGGTCAGAGAGAGAAGCAGGGGTTAAAAAAAAAAAATCACAGCAACAAGCTACACGCTAAGAAAAACCTCCCTATGGAACCTCCCTATCTGGTCTAGGACCCTGTGTCAGTCCAGGTGAAACATTTTGGGTTATTGTAAATGAAGATAAAACATACTGGCATCTGTGTGACAGACATGGCCACAAATAAATCAAGCAATAAACAGCACAGCATGCTATTTCTGGCCTTGTGCCTCCTTTTTGTCACATTAGGGTAAAAAGTTGAATTCAAAGACCACAAGTGCCTCTGAAACAAGAAGCCTCCAAACACCCCCCACCAGGTAGGCAGAAATGCAGACAAATTCAAGTGTCTGACGGGATTGTGGGATAACAGGGAAGCCTGCTAACAAAAGCAGACAGCCATTGTGGCTTAAGGAATCAAAATGAACACCCCAACGTCCTCCTCCCAGCTGAGTGCCAGGGGTTTGTGATGACAGTGCTTGGCCTATGACAACACTGCTGGCTACTGATTCTTTCCTGCCCTAAACCTTCCCTGTTGTTCTTCTCTGAGTCCTAAACAAATCCCAACAAGGTTTTTAGCTACCATCTCAGGCAGTTGTTGCCAGTCTCAGCTTGAGTCACACCACATTTGCCACGTGAAGTTTTTCCAGCAGTGAGAAAGAAAACACGATTCTACCAACACATCCAAGAGACCTGAAGAAAAAATAGCAAAGGTCACACCCGACAAGGAGATGGACTGATACTCACAGACATTTGTTCTGCCCTTATTGTACCCTACTCCTACAAGAGACTGTCTTTGTGCTTCTCCCCAGCTGTCAGCATCTAGCAGAGAATTAAAACTCGCAGAGCCAGGTCTTTGCTGTGTTTGTAGAGTGCCAAACCCCAGGATGCCCTGGTCCAATACAGAAACACCAAGTGGCACTGGACAAGCCAGATTTTCCACATGTGTTGCCCCAGTTTATGCTCTCCCACTGGCCCCTTATTTCCATTGGCTGTTTTGGCTGGGAACGGCTTTGTCTCTCCAGTGTAACTGTCCCTAAGAACAATGCTGCAAGATTTCCAAATCACTCTGGAATAGTGACTGTGATCCAGGAGGATGTGTCTGTATAGCACAGCAAACAACCATGTCAACACAAAATCCACAGACATGTGACAGCCTGGCAGCAAAACTTACCACTTTCATAACTATCCAAAGGCTGAACATCAGCTCAGGGATTGAAGCAGCACAGCTGTAAAGAGGAGGATGGGATGATGATTCCCCAACAGAAAAGCAATAGTTACATACCAGAAAAACAGGGTTTGGGACAAGCCTTAGGGACAAGCCAGTTCAGTGGACAAGGCTCAGTGTGGACTGATAATTCTAAGCATTGAGAGAGATGTAACTTTTTGTATCTAGACTCTTTTTCTCAGTACAAACAGTTAAGATACTATACTTACTGTCATTTTATATATTGTCATTAAAATGGCAATGCACAGGAATAGTTTGCTTAAAAATAGGAGGCTAAGGATCCAAGGAATTAAAAAAATAAAGTGGATGTGTTATCTGGAAGTATCACGATGTATTTTCTTTTCTTCTGCCTACCCAGGTTTGGTCCTGGAGGTTGTCAGTGTCTATGCTGTCATCTTCGTAAGCAATTTTTGAAAGTGTGGAGCTCAGAGAGTCCATCAGAGAAAGTGAAGTTCTGCGCTACAAACACTAAATAAACCCTATTTAAAATATGAACCAATCTGAAGACTTTATAGGTGAAGTTAGTTTTGGAGGTATCTTGGCTCACACAAATATGGTAGGTTCCCTTGCACACTTTTGGCAGTTGTGACAGTTCAAGGTAGCCCAGCTGCAAGTAAACAAGATTAAATACATCATACATGATACTCACTCTTTATGCAGCAATTTTTATCCATTAATCCAGTGATAGCTCACAAAGGTTGGCAAAAATATTGACATTTCCATTTTAAGCAACAATGCCCAGAGAGGTTAAGCCATTTGTCCAATGTCACATAAAAATACAGCTGAAGCCAAGGACAGACCAATTTCTGAAAAGCAGTGAAGCACAGACACCTCACCTCAGTTCACTGAGAGCTCTACCATCACGTCACAGCCATTCCCATTTGACTGGAGTCACACTTTTCCCAAAAGTCAGTAGACAGAGACACAGCAAATGATTTACACCTCTACATCTCACTGCCGTACTGCTGCTTATCACCTTCCCTGATATGCAGACCTGTCCCAGGCCAGTGAGTTACACCGCCATCAGTCCTGTCCACTTGTGTACATACACGGGCTCCTGTTGATTTTTCTCATTGATTACATGGACACATCACAATTTTGTGAAGAGCCCAGTCCAGCAGAGCTTCAACTGCCTGACAGCTCACACCAAGCCATGGGCTACTATGGATTGCATATCCTAAATACCACTGTTTCATTGTACCTGGAGTAGTCATAGCCAGCACAAGGCTACAGTCACACAATGACCTCCTAAATCCTACCTGAATTTGAGAGAGGTTGCACTTGGGGTGATTTGGGGAATTAGCTTTGGGCTAAGAGAACATGTACAACACTGGACAGAGTCACATATTGGATTGGCTCACCAGAAGCTCACGAACAGATTTGTTTCCTCTAAGGCCACAGACTGACTGCAAACTCCTCAGAAGCCAGTTGTCTTCAGCTATTTTTAGGGCAGGATGTCCAGATTTTCCTCAGGAAATGCATGCCAATCTTCAGCAAGAAGTCAATAAAAGAACTCATCTTTGCAGAAAAACCAGAATGTGACAACCCTGCATGTGGATGTCTGACACCAGCATCATCTCCTTTAATGAACACTTCTCAGCACTGACAGACACCAGAAAATCCCCCAGCACAGAGTGAGCAGCCCCTCAGACAGAGCCTGGCAGCAGGCAGGCACAGCCCCAAGCTTCCAAACAACTGCTCTCTAGCCGGCCTTTGCTCCAAACTAAATTAAGGCCCACAGCCTTTAGCTGCCAGGGCCTCCCTCTCAGATTCAAATACAACTGGAATTTCTGTTCAATGAGCAGACTGGACTTGTACATTCTTACTGCTTTGGATCCTCTGGAATTTACTTACTGGAATTTTACCATCCTCGCATTTTTCTCCCTTTTGCCTTGCTGAATAGGTATTCCCCATATCACAGAATCCAAGGGTCCTTTTACTGCAGGAGACACAGACTCGTCCTTCAGATTCCTGGAGAAGAAAAGGCTCCTTCAGGAGACCTTATTGCAGCCTTTCAATATATAACAGGGCTTACAACAAAGATGTAGAGAGACTTTTTATCAGGGCCTGTAGTGATAGGACAAGGAGAAATGGTTTTAAACTGAAAGAGTACAGCCAACTGCACCTATGAAGCAGGTCCAACTTTTCATTATTCTGGAGCTGTGAGCATTGATAGGTGTCCTGTTTTGGAAGTATCTTTCCTGTATGGCATTCACATGGAGCCAGGATCCATCAGTTCACAGTAGAACTCAGCACTATCACATATTTGTAACTTAGCCCTGCTCCTGGCAGAGTCAGAGCTGGAACTCCAGTTAAGTCAAGTCTGTTTGTAGATTGTCATCTTAAAGTCATGATGATTACCTTGCTTTTCTGTCAGACCTCTTGTTAATATCTACTAATCAAACCAGCTGATTAATTTCAATCAAGTTGGAAAATTAAGCATAGATCTCAAAGACTATCATCGTTATAGGGACTTTATTAATAGATTCAGAAGATGACAGCTTGTGTGAGAGAGCTCTGAATTAGCATCCTCACTGAAGGAAAGCAAATTCTGTGCACAGATCCTGTTTGCTGGTGGTCAGAGATGCACTGACAGCCCAATCAGAGTATCTATAGCTTCAAGCACAAACCTGAAACACTGTTAGGCTGAGTCTGGATTCACTTGTGAGAATGCTTTAAAACACACTCATTAGTCGCAATTAGTGGCGTTAGTGTCATGGATTGGTTGTGCTTTTCAGGTTCTCATCTCAGAAGAGTACTAAATGGAAGGTAGTCAGATGAGGCACCAGACCAAAGATTTGTGTAATACTAAAGTCAAATGGAAGAGAAAAGTTAGAAATCCTAAAACTTTGCTGTGACGACTTGGACTGGAAAGATGGAGATCCTATTGAAGACTTTATCAAACACCCAAAAGGTATAGCTAGATAGCTCTGGTTTGAAAACTGCCTGTGAAATATTTTGCACTTAAAATACTGCTTTATCGCTAGTCAATATAAGCAATCACCAAAAAGTGTCACTCCTACTTGGGACGGAAGTGGTCAGAGGCTGAACTCACCCAATGGCTTTTTCTTTTGCAAGCTCTGCCCCCATGTCCTGCTCCCTTTCTGCAGGAGGATTTCAAAGGCAAAGAAAACAAACCACATTTCCCCTCTAGTTTTGGTGCTGCCAGATCAAGTCTGTAGCGGAGATTCTGTCACCACTCTGTCTGCAGACATAAAGGCAAAGATGGCCAGATGATCCTAAATATAAGGACTGAACAGGGAACAGGAACACAGATGTCCCTCTTTGGGCCACACTTTATCTTCTGGTCTCTATACCTGGGACTACCAGCACCAATCACCCTGGGCCACTTGACCTGAATTCCAGGCAGCTGCTGAGTCACCACTAGACCAGAGGGTAAGAGGAAAGTCTCCTTTTGTCATTCCTACAAAATATGGAAAGCATTTTAAAGAAATTCAGATCAAATATTCAACAAAACCACCAAGTAGTAACCACCATGAGGAAAAGCCAAATTTAAAATGTCCCATGAGATTAGGAAAGTCATGAGCCCAAGAGCAGTGACTTGATAGGAATGCAGTACCGTGCCAAAAACCTTGGGGGGAAGAGAGAGAGAGGAGCATGAGCAATTGCCACATGTTAATGGAAAAACTAATGTCCTCCCAGCTCCTGCATAAACCCACACCAGAGGATCCCAGAGGAGAGCAGAGATGACTTTGAAATGTGAAAGTCACAGAAGTTCAAATTCTTACTGAGGATTAAATTAGACTTTTTATACTGACCAATAACAGAGCACCACAAGAGACACTGTAGAGGGCCCAGAGGTTAAACCAAGGTCTATTCTGCTCTGAAGATTAATGATCTTCTATCTGGAAGCATCCCAATATAAAATGTGTATTAGCCTCAGACACCTTTGGCTGCATCAGATTCAAAGTTCAGCTCTTGGTGCTGATGATCAACAGCTGAGTTTCCAAATTTTAAGTCCTTTACAGCTTTGTGAGACCAAAAGAAAATAAACTGTCCCAGCAGGTACTAAGATATTACAGTGCCCCTTGCAAGATCTCCCTGCTGTTGCCCGCAGGAGGAACAGGGCACTGCTCCCACTCCACCTTGCAGAGCTGCTGTTGCATTCAGGAAGGTCTGGAGCACTTTGGGTTCCAACAGTTCATCCAGTATCCTTGGAACACAGCCCTGACTAGATAATAGAACCTTTTGGAGGGATTCTTTGGAAAGATCAAGTGAAAACTGAAACAGACTTTGAGCTTTGCCAGCAACAGAAACTGTATATTCATAGCAACCCTCTGCCATATTTATTTGCTTCTCTCCTCTCTCTCAGCAGCTGAGAGATAACTGCAGTAACTACTGAAAGTAAATGAGAGGAAGTAATTGAATGTTCCTGTGCAGCAGGCACAAGGAGGATTCACCCTCCTTGGAAGATGAGAGGAAAGTTACTCAGATGACTCAGTTGTCAGGATGACTTCCAAATTATTGCAGTATTTAAAGAGGAGAAACCTGCAGCTCTCAAACCTGATTCTGCCAAAAGTGGTATGAAAAATAAAATCCTCAGAGCAGAAGAGTGCCATGACAATACAACCTCTGGAGAAAGAAAAAAAATTCTCCAACCAGGACTTTGTAGAGATTTAGATTTCAGGTGACTCTTAAAATCGTGACTGTTTTTGCAAGATCAGCATTAATTGTGAAAACTAACTAGCTCTTCTGTGATTTTATTCTATATGTGCTAAGAGAGGAATAAAATATTGATTGAGTGAGCTTCAGGTTTTATTTATATAAGGATCTGATTGCCAGGTTCATTCTTATGCAAAGCAGAGAGAGAAAGCTCTTTCAGCAGGCATTTTAAAGAATCAGATCTAAAAATAACTTTATGCTTTGGCTTTCCTTGTAAAATGCCTGGGAGTGCTTGCCCATGCTTCTTCCTTCAGTAGTCACTTAGAAAGCAAGAACCAGATCGAGGAAATCCCCGACACTTCCAGTAACTTCAAACTGGAGATGAGTTTGCTCCAAATTGGAACATAACTGACCTGAGTCGGCACCAGCAAGACAGAAACATGAAAGTCGTGCCCATTTCTGATTCTCAGTTGAAAGCATACCCCAAAACAACTCCCACTGTATTGCTTTGAGTGTGTAGTATTTTTCCACATACATGAATTCCTGTGAAGATTTGAAAGCTTTTATTTTGTTAGTGCTGTGTCTCCAGGTCCTTCCTTGAAGCTGTTGTTTCTCATACCACGTCTTTCTGAAGCTGTCAAAACAAACCCGTGTGCTGTATAGGAATAAAGCCAGGAGGAATGACCCAGCAAAGTCATTTTTGAAAAAGCCTCGACCCCCCCTGGAATGAAAGCGAATGCGTGGCCTTTGCAAGGCAGAAGATCAGCTCCCTAAGCCCTTGTCTGTGACAAGCAGGCACGCCTGATGAAATGATGAAGGAAAGCACATCTGCATATACTATTGTCAGGTCATTAAAAAGTCAGATGTAACTTTTTGATGAAAAAGGCAACCTCCATTTAATAGCTTTTTACATGTAATGCTTTTCAAAATCAAAATATTGGTTTTTTCATTGATAGCTGCACTGGGAGAAGCACACAACCTTGTGTGATGTGGTAAAACTGAGCAAAACCACATCCCCAGATCAAAAAGTGTCAGGATGAACATTTTGTACTGTATAAAGCCACTCCTAGGTCACTCTCAGCATATATCCACACTTACTGTTCATAGCCTTGTTCCTATCTGGCTAGTTATAAAATCCCTTTTCTCCCTTCAGCAAGCAGCACAGCACAAGGTAGTACACAACAGAATGCAATTCTGGGATAATGGTATCATTCTGTTTTCCATGAAGACTTTTTTTGTTCAAATTGTTGTCTCAGGAGAACAGAGTGAAAAATCTCACCATCAGTGCTTCCTTGCAAACACCTCTGCTCTTTTCGAAAAAGCCACAACACATTTCCGTGCAGAGTAAAAACTCAGTACCTAAGCAGCTGAAATAAATTCTTGAAAGTAAAACCATTCATTTCTAAAGCTATTAGTGAAGCATTTACTGCTTAAATCTGGTATGAGATCTTGAAGTTCTTACTGCATACAGAAGACTGGGAATTTGCCATTCTCCTACATAAAAAGAAAGCAAGTGCACCCAGGAGTAAATCTTTGTGGCCAGAAACAGCCAGGCATGCTGCAGTGCAGGCTTCCACAACATCTGCTCTACAAACCTAATTATCCCTCACTGAACAGATGCAAAAGACATCTGAAATGTTGGCACCTGAGACACAGAGATAATTTTAAGTCCCTTTTAAATTAACTTTTTTTTAAAAGGAAAAGCCATACAGAAGTATTTCTGTTACTGATGCACAAACTTGAAGTCAACAAAAACTGGTCCCAGCTAATTCTAATATCAGATAATCACATCTGTCCCATATGAGTGTTTAATCTCACTGCTCCTTAGACTCAGTCCTCAGTGGGATGATCTGAAACTGTGCTACTACAATCTATTACAATGCAGCCAGTTCTTCAGGATTTGGCAGCTCTTTTTGAGTCCAGCATACAACAACCTCATTTAGTCTTAGCAGATATATAGAAGTCCTAAAATCTAGGTAAGAACATAATTTCTAGAGGGAAATGTTAAATTAAGCTCACCTTCTGGTAGTTACAAGGGCATTGGTGGGCACTGGTCCAACTACTGGTGGCCCTTTAATTTGCAGATTCCTTCATGAGAAGAAATTACATGTGAAATTTGAGAGAAGTTTTAAATGGGTTTACATACACAAATTCAGCAAAGAAACATATATAAGCGAGGCGGAGATATGTGGCTGTACAAAAAGCAGACAGCTTAAATCATTTACGAAACAGTATACACAAATCTCCTTTCTCAAATGAAGACATCTTTCTCTTTGTCTCTCAGGAACTCTATTTCATCTCATTGCTCTTGAATTTTCACTAGCAGTCAAGTGGCAAGCTGCCAAATAACTCACAGTTGGCTAGAAGCATGGTCACCTACAAGCTAATTGATGCTACAGAACTTCCCTCCAGGACGCCATCTGGGTTGCATTCAATATTCTTACTGGATTCAGAAGTCCGTCCCTCTAAACTTGAAAGCTGCTTCTCTTGACCAAATGCCAACTTGCTGATTTTGTTTGCAAGCACACACGTTTAACTAAACAGCAATACCAAGCTCCTCTTCCACTCTTTTGACCATTTATCAACTGCACTATTCTACAAAAATAAAGACAGACCACTTCCCCATCTCACAAGTGGGCAAATTGGGAAAATGAGAGCTGAAGGAGGCTGTCAATCAAAACTTAGAAAGGGATTTTATACCAAGTCCCTGCTCCTGCCAGATCAGGCACATTTTTAATACACCTAGGTACCCTGCTCTCGATGCATACCCTCGATGGCTATAATGAGACTTCTTGTTTTCATTTTTAGAAGTAGGGCATTTACAGGATAACCTTAGAATTACTTTTGGGGCCTATCTGCCCCACTAACAATCAGACAGGTAGAGTAGGCATTTTTACTTTCCTATTTCTACTCACTGCAGCAGAAAAATACCTTCCTGATATGCAGTTGTACCCTTCCATTTCTCTGCATTGACAGCAATAGTTTTCTGCATGCAAAGTCAATTACATGGAAAATAGCAACAATAAATCAATGCAAAGGTGTCCTGCTTTGCTGCTGGGCATCTGCTGCTTGGTAAATTCCAGTAAGTGTGCCATCAGCCCATCAGACTCAGCCCTGAGGTGGGAAAAGCCCCTCACCTTTACAGTGGCACAGCTGGGATCAAACCAGCACCGTGTGAGGCTGGGAGGGAGTGAGGAGCCAGTGAGGTCTGTGTGGTACAGAAAACACCCTCACCATCATTGTCAGCAGTTTGAGGCTACAGAACGAGCAGGCCCGAGCACAAACATTGCCAGATAAGTGCTTCCTCTGATGACATTTGAGGTTGAGTTTGCACAGTTGCTTTGGGTGAGGAGGGGAGAGTCCACCACAGAGCCTGATGAAACAGGGACATGTTCTGTCAAAACTCTCAGCCTGCCTTTCCCATCACATCCTCATTCTGCCCTTTATGATTTCTCTGCATTGGGCCTATTTTCTCAACAAGCCTTATTTATTAAAACCACAAAGTTCAGTAATGGCTGAGTTTCCAGCTGCCTCACCAGACCTTGCACAGGAGTTTCATCCTCAGCCCTGGTGATACTTTATTTCTCTTTAGGCTTCTTTTGTCTTCCAGCGTGGGAGCCCAACCAAGCAGGCTGCCACTACAAGCTCTCTGCACAGGAGGCACTTGGAGACCTGAGGACAGAACTGCCTAAAGCACCCAAATGACCCTTCAGCAGGCCTGGCTCTTGCCTGCCTGTGCCCCCTGAAAACTGTCCCTGGAATGGCTGTGTGAAGCCTTTGTGAGCAAAGATCCTTACAAGAGCAGTACAGATTTACTCTACGGTCACCTGCCTAGAAATACTTTGTAATAGAATAGATTTGGCAGGACTGAGTCACAATTACCTGCTCTTCATCTGGAGGAGAGACAGCATGCTGGAAAACTCCAAGGCAGTTTATTTGACTCACTCACTCAGACATAATGCTGTTGGAACAAAAGGCCAACCTGGCAAAAGCTCATCAAAACAAATCTCCATCAAGTTCATACACTTACAAAGAAGTGCACAGCAGTGATAGAGATGAAGAGTGCCTACTCACATTTGGCAATTCTTCTTGCTCATTTTTTGCAGTCAAACAAAAAATCTAATATCCTGGAAGTGTTTTAGTACCTACATATTACAGGCAAATCCTATTACTGTTACCTGAGAAAGGGTACTGAAAAAGCAGGATGAAAGTTGCATTACTGACGTAACAGAATTAAAGAGGTTTACACTGACTCACTAAATACCTACACAGCAACAATAAACTCACTTTGAGCTCACCAAGAGTTCTGCTGTGCAATCTAATAGCCTGCAGCTTAGCAGGCAAAACCACCTCTCCAAATGGCTCAGGGTTGGGGTTTTCTTGCTTTGCTTATTTTTTTGTCAGTTGCATATATTGCACAATATCTAAACCAGAACATGAACTTCAAGTTTTTTCGTAAGCAAGTGGATTAAAGCAATAATACTGAGGCTTTCCAAGCCACATTCAGGCAGGATACAATATTGTCCAGCAGGGCAAGGAGCTTTGATTGGGAATACTCAACCCAGGCAGTGGTTCTGTTTTGTGGGACAGAGGAATTTTCCTTGGGTCTATTCCTGCCCTGACAGATAATACTGAAAATTATAAGGCAAGCCTGGAGAACTTTTAGTTGCTGTGCTGTTCAAGGCAGGGTGAACACCAGAGGCACTGGCAAAGTCAAAGCCACAGTGATGATTTTACTGCCACAAGCAGGCTCTCAATAAGATTTAAATATCATGTCAACCTTGTGATCTCCTGCACTTCTAGACTTCCTGTGTCAAAGTTCAGACCTACACACTGCAGCTGTACCACACTGAGAGCTCTGGGTCTTTCTGCTCCAGAAAGCAGAGACACCTGAAGTTTAGCACAGGAAGAACTTGCTTTAGCTATAGAATAACACAACATCCATCACTGGAGTGAGCTTGGCCCTTTCCACCAAAGAGCAGAGCTGTAAATGCAGACTAAGCAGCCTAAGAGGGCAATTTTAAAATACCCAAATTGCAAGCAAGATCATTATAAAACTAGGGATATCACAGACTAAACTATGCCTGTGGTTGATCTTTTCTATTTTCATGGCTTGCCAATGTCAAGTCCTCACACAACATTGTAGCTGGTGGATGCATGAGATCAGGAATGGAATGAAAGTGTACTTTCACCCCTAAAATAGAATTAGAGAGCAGTTAATCCTCACTTGGAACAAAACAGTGGTCCAAGGCTAGAACTTGTTTTGTAGCTCTACAATGATGCTCTATGCACTTCTGGAAGCTGAAAGAAAGACAGGGTAATACCCTGGTGAAAACTGCTGCAGAAAACATTTTGTGAACACCACAGGCCTGAAGCCATTGATTTTGAGTTTGGAAAGGTTTCTTATTGTCAGTTGTGTCTGTCACTGTGAAGGAACAAAGATCCCTTGAAATATCACTTAAAACTCATGTTTTATCCAGCATATTCCGCTGCCAACAGTGCTCCCCTTACCATTATTCCACAGGCTCACCTCAGGGATAAAACGTACTCGAGGTGAAGCTCTGCCCGGCTGGTGAGGGTGGCCCTGTGGAGAAACCCTGGCCAGCACATGGCAGGGTACATGGGCATGTACATGGGCACGTACCTGGGCACAGCCCTGTGCTCAGTGAGGCCAGCCAGGGCTCTTCTCTCAGCAGGACCTCATGGACCACATAAATCCATCTCCTTTCAGCCTTTCTGGGCCCACAGCAGCAGCTTTTCCAGCTAAGAGACGTCAATCTCAACAGAATTACGCCAGCAGGGAGAGGGTCAGGTCTGTGCTCTGAAGCTACAGGGCCAAGTTTTAGTCAGCAATCTAAAATAACCAATCAGCATTTCCTCAGAGACTTGTGCAGCAGCAAGATCAGGCTGAGCCCTCACACAGACAAGATGTTTTCTTTCTTCAACTTTCAACATCAGGGAATGGTGCTGTCCGCAGATTAAAGTAAGGAACCCCCACCAAACATCGCAATTAATTAGAGCGGAACACACAGCAAATATCTCCCCCAAATCCCGAGACACTCATCGTTTAACATTTTGAATTCTAGCAGTTCAGAGTGAAATGAGATCCTCCATCTTCCAGTTTATATCCAATAAGAAATACAACTCTCTCATACACAGAGTCCTAATAGGTATGAATCATCTCCTTCCCATCTACTGACGAGAATTTATCCAACGTAAGAGAGTGAAACCTCCATCATTCTTACATGTCAAACTGCTGTAAAAATCTCTGCTATTATAAAAGCAGAGGAAAAAACCCAACACAGTGGCAGATAATCCCAACTGATTACTGTAGAAAAGTGACATTTACATATGCCCTTTTTCTATGTAAAAGGTCAAGCTGATGCACCAAAACGCTTCATCTACAGGGAATTCACCCCCAATCATCTCTAGAAAAGGTGATACCAGCTCTCAGGTGCACCATGGTCACCAAAAGTGGCCATAAATTAAATTAAGGGAATTCTAGTTTGTTGTTCTAGATCTCATCAGGTTTGTTTTTTCCTCCAAGGAAACCTAATCCCATATGACTTCAGTAGAAACAAGTAGCAGGGAGAGAACCCTTTTCAAAAACAGCACAGCAAGATTCTGCCCTAAACCCCTCATTGAATATGTTTCTAATGCCACATTCAAACTCGCACTCCCCCACAGGAAGAAAGAAACAGTTTTGTGGGAAGGGGGAAAATTAGGTCCTGTACTTGGCTGCCTTCCTCCCCCTCGGTGGTTTTCACTGTCAGAGAAGCATCTTTTTTGCATTCTAAAATTAACCCTGTGATATGATGATGAAGCCTGAACAACACAGCTCAGAAAAGGAACTAGTAAGCAACAAAGATCACTGCTCAACCCTTATTATTATGGACAACTCACTGACAGCTATCCAGCTTGCTTGGAGAACAAAGGAAAGAAAACAGTCTCCTAAAAGGATATTTTGGTTTCAGGTTTTCTTGAAACACTCCTCCAGTGTGCTGAGCAGGCAGGGATGAAGCTGCCAGGATGAGAGCCCTGTAAGACAAGGACTCGTAATCCCCAGCACTACCCTGACTCTTGCTGCAGGAATG
>NW_008238126.1:5562948-5573736 GCF_000691975.1 Corvus brachyrhynchos
GAATGCAGCATTTCCCATGGTGCTGAATATCTCAGTCCTGACCTTGAAAGCTGGAGGATCAGAACTGCTCAGTGACAGCGATGGCTTTTGTTCTGTGAACACGCATCTCCCGGGGTGTTGTTTGCCAGTGCACTTCACTGTGTGCCCAACAATCTGATGCACAACTGCCCTGAACTGGAATCAACAGTTGGCAGATGCAGAGCACCACATCAGCTCTGAAATCTCCAATACTTGTCACCCTGGCAGCCTCAACCTGCATTTCAGTCTCAAAATTTAAAAATACCGTAAATTAACTAAATAGATCTGGGCAGGGTGAACTTAGCAGCTTCTTGCCAGCTGAAGTACAGCATTTGTGCAGGAATTATGAATCCTTTCTACAAGCATTAGCACAAATAGAGCCTTGCAATATTCACGTGATTGCGTGCATAATCAAATGTGAAGAAATGCCTGCTGCTCTCAGCCAAGCTTTGCAGAGTCCCTGGCTATGCCTGAGC
Source organism: Corvus brachyrhynchos (assembly GCF_000691975.1). Taxonomy (NCBI): domain Eukaryota; kingdom Metazoa; phylum Chordata; class Aves; order Passeriformes; family Corvidae; genus Corvus; species Corvus brachyrhynchos. The sequence goes on from NW_008238126.1 coordinate 5,563,443, forward strand.
AACGGAAGGTGTTAACAAAGGCTTTGTGCATTGCTGTTGAGAACAGGCACTCTGAAACAGGGACATGAGAATTAATGGCCAAACTCATGGGGAATGACTGGAAGGAAGAGCAAGGCAATGAGATGCTGTGTGCAAACTTGGGAAAGGTTCCATATTGCTCAGGCACACCTTCGTCCACGACCAAGGAGAAAAATTAAGTCCATTATTTATCATTTCCCTCCAGAAAGGGGTCCCCAGGATTTCTCTCCTGTTCTGCACTCACTCTCTTTGAAGTGCCATGCCACAGTCAGAGACCCTGCAGTCAAGAACTGGACAGATACAGTTCTTTTCAGCACCTGTCAATGCAGCTCGTTAATCCCAATTTAACTTCAGGGATCAACATGCACTGGCACCTTGGGCAAACACACATAACACATTATTTTATAAAAATTAGGACAGATTTCTGTGTTAAAAGAGCTCCTGTGAAAAGGGGGAACAGAAATCACCCAGCAAAGAGCTTGAAGTAAAGCAGTTTCAACACACCAATGTGATCCTGGCAGAGACTAGTCCAGAGGCTCCCTTTGAAACCCCTTATTTATCACCTGCCAAAGAACAGTGCACATTATAGGTTACCCCTCCTAGATCATGTACCGAGCCCACCTTGTGCAAACTTCAGAGTTGCACAATCTAAACTGTATCTTTGTTGTTTTACACGAGGAAGGAAGAAGGAAAAGAGTAGCAGCAATAAAATAAACAATAGCAAATTAAACTCCCTCAGTTATCTTGGTTTCTTCCAGAAAATGATACATAACAAATAATTTATGGAGGAACGGGTGCACAAGTGATAAATTACTTCAGTAGTTCGTGCTCAGATAACAGCAAGGTGTGGGTGGGAGGTGAAGGAGGCTTGGAGACAAATACACAGAATGGAAAGAGCCTCTTTAGCAAAAGAAAAGTCTGTCACGTGCAGTCTCACAACAGGCACTTCTGGCCAGCTGAAGAAGTGGCTGCAGTGATGCCTGTCTGTACATAGGCTATGCTTCAGGATATGTTGGAATGTACAAAAACAAAGTCCATTTTGAAACACAAAAATATTATGCTCCTCTTCAAACACCTGTATTTTCTGTGTCTCAGATACTAAATACAAGTGAGCCATTTGAAGCATTTCTTGCACTTGACCCCACACTAAAATTTTGAAACAGTGAGTTATCTCAACACTGGGACTTTTCTAAATATTTTACAATCTTTATATGACAAAGGCAAAGGCAAAGTCCTTGAGCAGTCGTTTAATCCAAGGAACATGATTATCTGTGTAAAACAATGTGATAATGAACCAGAAAAAAGGAAACTGGGGACTTTCTTCATGAGCCACTAATGTCCACAATGAGTTGCTGAATCACTCTACAGCCTTGGGCAGAGGGTAACTTCCCCAAGCATCGATTTTCACATCCCTGAAATAATATTTAGTCCATTTGTATGGGGAAGATTCACAGAAAGCTGAACTGCTAAGCAGCCACGGGATGACAAATGTGTAATGAGCGTAACACAACTACACAAACAAGAATAGAAGCTCTGAGTTACAGAGGCAGGAGGTGTATTTCTTGGCCTGCATCAGTCAGCACTGACATTTGCTATCAAAGAAACTGGGCCATTTCTCTGTTTATGAGTAGCTCTATAGACGCAACCATGATTCAGGATGAAAAGTCTCCAGGAACAGTTGTACGTTTACACCCGAAATTCTTATTCACAGTGCAAATATATTCACTACTCCTGCTGTTTATGATTTTTTATGCTCTTAACTACTCCCCGGATCTCACAGAATAGCGTCATATCTCAATGGAACACGTCCAGCAAATCCAGCAAGGTTTACTGATATACAATCACTGTTCAAACAGCAAGCCAAGCAGCTGGTATCTATTGTAGGAAATCCATGCAACACATTTGGAAAGATGCCTACAACCTTCCTTACCTAGAACAACAAAAATAGAAAAAGCCTGAAAAGCCACCGAAGAAATTAATCACATTAAGTTTATACATGGAAAGCAAAGACAGACACAAGATCTCAACTAGGTAATGCACAGCAGGACAAAGACTTGGGATCAAAAGAAAATTTTAATTCACCCCTTGAAATAAAGCAAAGTATCACAAAGTGTACATCATACTACACATTATATGTCAAGGAAAGAAGCATGAAAAAAGTATGAAACAAGGCCAGCTAAAATAAAACACAAAGTTAAAACCTGGAACTGGAGCAGTTATCTAAATGAGGGGCATAGTACAGTTAAGAGTTTACTATCAGTTGTACACACCAGTTTCTTCAACAATTATTTTAATTGATAAATCTATGCTATAGGCTACCTGTAAAGAGAAAGAAGTCTACAACAATGTAATATTTCAAATTTCCATCTATTACCATGAACTGTAAACACACTCTTTTACCCCCTTTCAGTATTTTGCAAGTAAAAGAAATCACACCCACAGAAGCTACAGAAACAAAGCTAGAACTCCAAAAAAAGATAAAGAAACTTACAGCAGGCAAAATTCTCAGTCAGCATGGACAAGATTCTGCAGCACTAATGAATTAGATTTTAAATTATATATCTATCTTTAAAAAGAAAAAGTAATCACAGCACAGAGAGCAGTTGCCAAAAAGAGTCCTTCTGGTTCTGCAAGTACAGGACTGTGCTCCTGCTGCCATGGAAACTGAGTCCCTCACTGCTTTGGTCCTGGTATGGTGCCACACATGCTCTCAAGCATTTAATAAATATTAATAATGCATTTAATAATATTGAAGTATCAGAAAGAGAACATCTAAGAAAAAAATTGGCAATAAAACTCACTTTACATGGCTGCAGCCCAAAGGCTTGTAAGCCTTGCTCTAAGCCAGCTACAAATCCTGTTCTCTCCTAGTTTCTAACACTTGCTCTTGGCATTAAGTGTGAGGTTAGATTGACTGCCAGGCCCTAGCTTCAGCTGAAAATAACCAGGAAACCTGGAGGAAAAAGTGAAACCCTTCCACTTGTCCAACAGGTACCTCAGCAAGGAGCAGTTGTGTGTGTTGAGCACTGGACTGGTAGGTTGGAGGCCTCACTTCTGTTCTTGGCTCTGCTGCTGACTCTTGTACAACTGAGTCACTCTGGTGCAGAAGAGCTCTAACACCATTTTTTCACCTCCTCATGAGGAGAAAGGCACAGGTCTGCCAGATCTGCCTCAGCTCTGGGAAGAAAAGTCATGGTCTTTGCCAGCAACAAAAGCACAGTCTACCGGGGCATCACTACTATGGCAAGAAAAAGGATATCTCCCCCTGAAAGACCATCAGTGACAGAGCTCACAACCCTGCTTTAAAAATCTTCTGGCTTCTTGTAGGTTAAAATCTGGCTCTCGAAACTATTTCAGTTTGGAAGAGTTTAGTTTTATTTTTCAACTAGCTTACAGTATTATTGTAACTATTAAAGTCTGATCAGGTTTTTATCACTTGCATTTCAGACAGAATTTTTCACAGAGCAGAAAATCTGCATTAATTTTATCACAGGGCCTTTTACCCTTTCCCCCTCCCTTGTGGATATCTAAATATTAATTTTTAATGCAAAATAGGGAGTTGGAAAAACTGCACTCAGCTTTTCCAACACTTCCCGCACATGCACCATAAAATAGTGAGGATTTCCCTTTGGCTGGAAGCAGCTGTCTGCACTGAGAGCAGAGCGCACCAGAGCAGGCAGACTCCTTTTCTGCTGAGGACATGCTACTGCATAAGACAACAAGCAGCAATCCAAATCTTCATCTCCATCACCCAAACTCAACTCACTGATTTGTTTTCCTGGGCAAAGGAAAAAAAAGAAAGAAAAATTGACATCTTACAGCATTTTTTAAGGCAGACACAAAAAAGTGTAGTGACACAGAAAAGCAGAACTGAACAGCAACATGCTTTGGGACCATCTTTGAAATTACTAGGGAAAAGTCATAGGAAAATGGGAAAGATGTAGAGAAAGTCACCAGTAAAAGGACCAGGAGAACCTCACACCAAATCAATTCTACCACAAATACATCCCTAACACATCAGTCTCTGAGGCACACCAAAGACATGGTAGATTTGTCAGTGAATTAAAAGAGCTGATGACATTGAAAAAGCCAGCAGAAACAAAAGCTGGGTGTCTGCTGTATTAGAAACAGCTGAGGGAATCAATAGTAGTTAGACATTTTCAGGTGTAACAGAGTGTTTAATGGTCCTTTAGGTGGACAATGGAGTCAAGAAAAATTATTTCTAGCACTGGCAATCTCTTAGTGTAGGTGTATTGGATAAATTCACCCACACATTACACTTGGTTTCTCTGGTCTCGTAATTGCAATTTGAATTAACTTCTGAATATTTTCTGATTAATATTAAATTATCTTCCACTCTTAACATCAACTAGTCAGAAATCACATCTCTAACCTATGCTAAGCCTGGGTCCAGAACACTGCAGACACAAGAGCACTGGTCTACATTGACTTTTCATAGAATCACAGAATGGTTTGGCTTGGAAGGAACTTTAAAGACCATTTGTTCCAAACCCCCTGTTAAGGACCTTTCATTAGACCAGGTTGCTCAGAGCCCCATCCAGCCTGGCACTGAACACTGCCAGGGATGGGGCAGCCACAGCTTCTTTGTTTTATCTTTATACATTAAAATGATCTGGATGAAGTTTACCTACTTTGGCTCAAAACATAGAATACGTTTGTATCCTCTGAAATGACAGCTCTGAGCTCTTTGATAAAAAAACCAAGTCATACTGGTTTTGACTGAACTTTCATAATTTCCATCTTGAACTTAATAATTATATTCACTCTTGCCATTCTCCTTGACCTCAGGAAAACTTTTCAGCTCACAGCTTGTTCCTGTGACTCTATCTAGAGCAACCCTTGTGCTTTCTTGCTATAGCACAGCAGCACTCCATAAAACCAAGTTCACTTCCCTCTGTAACTATCATGTCCCCAGTGGCTCTCCCACATACCCCAGTTCTCTCTTCTGCCTTTTCAGTGCTCCCATTCCAGTTCTCTTTGTTTCCCAGACCATGAGCAGGAGTCTGATAGAAATCACCACCTTCTGGAAAGCAGTCTGCATCTAGACTGCTTAATAGATAAAACTCTTCAAGAAAATGCACCAGGAAATAGGGAAATGGAGAGGGGCATGTGCTTAAAACTTGATTCTCTACATAAAGGTTGCAGCAGGTTGCAATAACAGGGAAGATAATCCAGCCCCCAAAAACATGCAAGTTAGCTTCTTCAGAGCAGAAAACAGTAAAATGAAAAATGAAGATAAATGAGTAATAACATTCACTGTGGAACACAAGAAATCAGTAAACTGGTTTTGAGCCTAAGGTGGACATGAACCCAGAACAGACTAAGACAGGCAGGCGGCAGCCACACAAGCAAGCAAACAAGCCCTGCCTCTCAACACCACTCTTCCCAGTGCTTCCAGTTTTGGGATAAGCATGCAGGCTGGCCACACAACGCAATTAAACATCACTGACATAATCAAGAGCATATGACCATGCATTTGTCAAGGAAACCTAAAACTCCACGTGGTGACGGGCACAGGCATCTCCAGAGTGGCAGGCAGCAATCACTCAGCATGCAGGATACTGGCTCAACATGGAACATAAAGAAAAATTGGAGCAATGCATAAGAGAGGACAAAAAGTCATAGAATACATGTAGCAGTTGTGAGTGCCTACTGTGTCACTTGGTCATGCCCCAAAACCTGCAAGCGTGGCACACTGTTACACTCCTGCATTTCAAAGCCACCCAGACCATACTTAACTCTGCACAGGATCCAGAATTTAGTTTTCAAACAGGTTTTTTTTATATATTTTTACTCCCAAATTCCAGCTCTAGTGAAATCTAAACTGAAAAGCATAGTGACCACAAGGCTCTCTCCTGGGCTTTCAAAACACAGGCAGCAGGAGTCAAACTCCGCAGACTCTCTCTACAAAGCCAGTGGAAGAACAGGAGTGCTTCCTCCCAATTGCAAAGGAAATGTGTCTCAGCTACAGAGTCACCTGTGGCCACAAGGCAGGCAAGGGCTGAGGTCTGGGAGGTTTGCTGATGCCACATGTTTACCCTGCATTCTGGACACATGGGAACAGTTTTCAAAACAGTAACTCCCTTCAGACTGCATCTCATACCTGAGGCAGCCTTGATTCTCTCTATAAAATGTCCCTATGAACCGTTCTCACCAGCAAGCAACACCACAGAAAGGATACCAGTGCAAAGGTGGAAAATGGAGCTTTAAACAAGAAACAGTAATTCTGCATTTGGCTGTGTCCCCCTGCAGGCAGGTATTACAAAGCTGAAGTTTTCTTACAGCTTGTGTTTCATTTTAGGAAACTGGCTAAGCTACTGATTGCTTTTTGCAACTCTACTCTTTGCCACATTTAGTGTTTATTCAACAATGAAACATTTAAGCAGAGGTCTTGCAGTCTCCACCCACATTCAGGTCTGGGTTAAGATAATGTGAACTCTACTTACATGAGAAAAATAAAATCAAACATAACTATCAAAGTAAAAGCTCCTATTTTGCATCAAATATATTGTGTGTGGCTGCAGTTTGCAAGGTCTTCCTTGTTTTCTGCTGGCTACAATGGCAAGCAGGAAGAAACTTGTAAAACTGGGGGAAAAGCCTCCAAGAGCCACTCCCCCCTTGAAGCAGCTCTCTAGGATTTTCCATTCTGGGTGATGTGTCACACAGCAGCAGCGCCCTGGACACACAGCGCACGGATCCCTAGCCTGACCTGGCTCTGCAGCCTCTACCTTTCCTGAGGGAGACGTAGAAAAAAAGTCAGTATCCCACATTCTGAGTACCTCAGCAAACAGTGCTTTTGGTAAAACACTGTGCCTCAGAAAATGGACATTTTTCCCACTACAAAAGTAGCTTTGATGTTTTATAAAGTTGCTGCTATACCATTACAAAAAAAGTCTTGATGACTGTGCATCTGCAAGCATTTTCTGAAATAGGTTACAAGAGTCAGTCTTGCCTTTCCAGAGTTTCGAAAGAGGAAAACGCATCACAGGGAAGGACTAAAATGCATCTATAGAAATCATGTTCAGAACTGTCCTGGAGCCCTGTCCTCATTGTATGGACCACATTTAGTGCAGATCATGGCACTGCAAGCTGTAAGTTGTGACCGCGATTTTGTCTTTCCAGGCCTACACAGACTGGACTGAGCTCAAGCAAATACTTCTGCATAGAGCAGAGCAAATGGTTTTAAGACAGGTTTAAACTCTGCAATAGCAACCCAAGATTTCTTATTCTAGAGTTTACACCTTTATTTCCCCAGCAATACAAACAATGTAACTTCCACTGTTTTTCTCTAAGGAGTTTAGTTTCCTCTTTGTAGATACATTTTAAGGAACCTCTCTACTCCCATTTTATTTTCCCTTCCTCAAAATGGTATAACTTTCTGCAAACATGACAGCAAAAGGCATCTTCATATTTAAGCAATCTGTTTACTGCTTTATTTTTATATATTTCTACAATGCACACAAATTAGTGTCTCCTCCTTCTCTCCTGTTAACACTTCACAAGTCACGTGCCTACACACAAACGAGCACCGTCTCCTTCCTGGCAAGCTCCTTGGCTACCATTCTTTTGCTAGCCGAGAAACCCTGTCCTGGATAAACTTAATACACCTTAAAAACTAGTATTGACCAATCTGATTTGTCCAAGACTGGAAATCATCACTTTTTCATGCTTCAGGTCTAATGTTTGCTGTATTAACTCACATGGTCCTATGATAAATAAGTTGAACTACCAGCCACAACAGAAAAGGATTACTCAGTGGGAAGCAAATGCCAAGGATGCAATACAGTTTGATTACTGAAAACATTCTCCTTAGAATCCAAAACTCTCTTTAAAAAGCCAACATTATGCCAGCAAATCTTGGGGACAGGGAGGACGGGGGGGAGGAAATGAGGACAGACATGGGACACACAACACAACGGGGGAACACAAACAAAAACAAACAAACAAAAATTCAGTCTTGTGCAAACACAGTTTCTAGTAGGAAGCCAGAGAGTCCTGCCAAAAAATAAAATCAACTCCTTCAAGAACTATTTAAGATCCTCTTGGTTACAAAATCTTCCAGTGTATTAGACCATCTCCCATAAGGAATTGGTTTGATAAACCAATTCTTCACACAGAAAAAGACCCTCCTGTCTCCTCAACAAGGGAGGATATACACAAGCAGCAATGAGCTATTACAAATACATTATCAGCTCTGGGAAAAAGAATCATCAAGTAATTACAGAGGTTATCAGGGTCCTTATCAGTACTCACTGCCAGCAGGCTACCTGCATATTCATTTCCCTCTCCATCACCACTCTGGCATGCTGAGTTTTCCAGAACAGTTTCTTCCACTGCATATGTTCATAAAATAGTTTTAAAATAAATATCTGTTTATTACAGCAGTGATAACAGAGGCGGTATCTATAAGCAAAAACACACGGAATGTATTTTTTCACCCAGTGAATAGAACTCCAAACATTCCATATGCTGAAAAGCAGTATGCATTTTCAAAATAAAACAGTGTTCAGAACAATTTAAGTGAGAAAAATATGAATGACAAATGCATTTTTTATCTTTCAGCCTGCTTGAAGAAGCAACTGCAAAGCTTGAACTAAATTAACAGTCCATGAGCAATTTCTGTAGTCTGATCCCCAATCAATAATAAATGCCAAATTCAGATTAAAGTGAGGAACATATTTTCACCACCCCCAAACCCAACAACTATAAAAACCCTCTGAAATAAACCTAAATCAGATGCAGTAAGCATTCTAACACAGCACAGTTCAGACTGAGATGATGTTCAACAGCCTGTTGTTCTACACTCTCTCTTCTGACACAATGCTCAGAGGGTTGATCACAAGGAAAAGGAGAAAATGAAAAAGCAGCCCAGATACTGACCCACTCATTCATGCAGGGCAAGAGCTCAGGACACAAACTTACTCTTCAATGTTGAATGCAGGGTGCAGAATCTGTTCAAGATGCTCCTTGAGCCATGATCCCAACCTCTGAAAAGCAGTTCCGAAAGCACTGCCCACAGGTCACCTGCAGTTCACCAAGTCTCTGTACAACAGCGCACAGAGGTTTTAAATAGAAGGCTTCACAAACACCATTATGTACCTTCTCAGAGATTCCCAGTGCTTCCACAGATTAGTGTCTCTCTCAGGAAACACAGGCACTTCTGAGAAAACATACTCAGTTATGGCTACACAAGAGTCCAAGGTCATTCTCAGTCACCCCTGGTTTCCCTGAGCCTTATGCAATTTGACACATTCCAAATCTAAGTTGATTCTCAATACTGCCATTATAATTCCTGTAAAAGCCGTATCTATATATCAATTAACTAGTGCTGCTAACTCCCTGGATCATAAAACTATGTATATATAAAGCCTATCAAGTCCTCTGAATAAAAACAGCACCAGAAATAAGTGTTAACGTTTTGTTCACGGGGAACATGTTGTTATAATTTAAGAGTTTGGGAATCCCAGCTCTCCTTAAAGTAATCTACTTAGATTTCACTCCGAATATCACCTGAAACAGACTTATAGGTGAAGCTGTTAACTGGACTTTTTCTTGATATATTTGCTGTGCCTTTGAGGTTTGAAGAGTTCATTCACCTGATGCACATTCAACACCCATTATTCTACAGAGATAATTCAAGAGATGTGGTACTTGCTACAACATTAGCAACTTTAAGCTCCAAATTAAAGATACTTCTCTTCAAGACTTAGACTCTGTAATTTCTTTTACAGATGCTTCTTAACACTCCACAGCTGAGACAAATTCTCCCAGGCTGTCAGAAGCTGTAAGCAAAGTAACAGCCAAGTTATAACAGCACAACCCTACAAACTACCCAGAGTTTATGGGCTTCCATTGATACGCACCAGGGCCACACCACAGGAGAAGGAAAGAGTACCATCTTCTCAAGGTTGAAAGTATAGATCTTGCTCTCCCCTTACACTATGAAGGAATCAGTGTTACATGGCTGACACTGCCAAGCCAAGTAGTGGTACATGTTCATCTCCCTTCTCACCCTGACTGCAAACATATTTAAACACAAAACTCACACCCACCCCACATCTTGTAGGATGATTACGAGTAAGTAACGTTCCACAGAAGAACCTGTCACTGGCCCTGAGCACGGGCTCTTCCGGGGTTTAACATCTGCCCGGGGGCACAAACTGCGCTGTTTCTTTTAGGCGCTCTGAGCAGAGACACTGCTGGAGGCGAGGAGACTGGCAGGGAGAGGGCAGGGAGCTGCCAGGTGCCGGCTGCC
>NW_008238126.1:5574199-5574690 GCF_000691975.1 Corvus brachyrhynchos
TGGGGGAGACGCGCCTCCGCGGGAGCACGGCGGCGATCCCGAAGCTGCTTTGTGCAGGGATAAAAGGGGCCATTCCCGTGCTTCCCCGCATTGTTTTAAAGGCGGAGGGAAGAGGAGCCTGGGAATAGAAGATGGTTAAACCCGAAATACAACAGACAAAGAAAAATTATAAAGCGCAGCGATGCTGGGACCTCCTGCGCATCCGTTACCGGGGCAAATCGCACCGACACCTGGGGACGCGGGGCGGAACAGGCATCGGCGCCATCCCGGGAAAAGGGACCCGACTCAACTAAAGTTGAGGGCGGGGGGAGAACGGAGCAAATCTGCTTTGCAGACTCGGTGCCGCGCTGCTCTGATGAGGCACAAATCCCCTCTGAAAGGGATTAAAGGTGGCAGCTCCTGTCACCAGCGCTTGGGCTGCATTCGCCCGCTGAAGAGCGTGCCCAGCTCCCGCAGGTCGCAACCCCCGAGCGTGCCCGGCCCTCCGCAGG
>NW_008238126.1:5575205-5597830 GCF_000691975.1 Corvus brachyrhynchos
GGACCACTGGGTCGGGCCCTCAGGTCCTGAGCCTGCCTCGGCGGACCCTGGACAGCCTCATTCATGATCTTAATTTTATTAAGCCAATTAAACACACAGACTCCTTTAAATGGCCTCGAGTCACAAATTGTGTGCTCTCCTCATTACTTCAGATCTCCCACTGAGGGATTTCATTATGACCATACTGATGTGGTCATCTCCACTTAATTGTATTAAAATTAGTGAAACAAGTACCAAGTATGCTCAAGGTGGGCACCTCCCTTCGTAGGGACCGCTTACCCTTTGTACTGCCTAAGCACATGCGGTCTGATGAGTAATAAGGAATGCTTTCCAAGCTATCAGGGGCCTTATTTATCACTCCATTTGCACGGTGCTGATGAGAAAGCACTTCACCGTCTTTGATTAGCACCGCAGCCTTGTTCATACAGTCAGGATTAACAGTATTCCAGTAATCGTATTACGAGAAGATACTTTTCAAGAGTAACTTGTATCTAACATCACAACAGAATTAACATGATTATATGTGGAGTGTCATTTTAAAAACGTTTTAAATCAAGCACTAATTTTACATAAACCAATGTAACAAAGCTTTTCAGTTACAAAGCCTGAAATGCCATTGACTTAAGAACTGGGCTGCCATTTAAAAATGCACCTGTGTCTTTAACAAAAATTTTGCAAGTCATTAGTCAGCAGTGTCACTAATGCGTTTGAATCATGTGAAGAGAAGAGCTAATCATTGAGCTATTCCACTAGCAGCTTATAGAGTATTAACAATTTATTCAAGCCTGTTTGAACAATTTTTAGCGTGAGAAATGTAACGCGTGTTTGTGTTGGCTGCATCAATGTGATAGATTACAATAATTGCTTAAAGCAAATGAGGTATTTGTAATACATTAGGTCAAATTTCTCTTTTTTAAATGTGTCAAAACACAGATTCATAAAGCTGCTGTAATTCATGGCCTCCTTCTTCTCTTTCCTAAATCAGTTTATTAGTTTAAATTGGAAGTGGCTCCAAAGGCAATAATGAAGCTATCTGGAAACAGGTGTGAGTGTGAAGAGCATCAGTCATAGCAATGCTCTGCTCTGATTCCTACTGGAATTTTTTTTCATTAAAAAACCCAAACAAACAGGTATTTTGGCTTGAATGCCTCTCACAGGTAACAACACTAATGAGATTTTTTTTTTGACTGAACTTTTATGGTGACACCTGAGCAGCAGCAATTTCAAGAGCCTTCACTGAGCAGCCATTGTAGGGGCTGCTGGTAGCCTAGTACCATCTTGTGGACATATGTGTCTCCAAGGAATTGCAGAGGCAAGAAGGAAACTGGAGGTGCTATAGGAGAAGTAGATTGGGCAAAGTATGCCAATTGGTATGAAAGAGAAATGAAATCTAATTTCATCAATCATTAAGGTTGTTAATTTACCTTTTAAATTACCTTTGTGGTTTATTGTTTCTACTTGGTCACACACCACTGCGTATTAAACAAAACAAACTAACACAGATGACACCCACTGACAGAGCAAGGGGGTGCATCAAAACAGTGAAATGTTATTTCTGTAGAGTTTCACCAGCCAGCTCTCTGTTGTTTGTCATCCATACCATTCCTTTGATCTATTTCACAAACGATTTTTCCAGCTTGATTGTTTTCTTAACACAGAACCCAGATATTTTTCCAACCTTACTTTTTTCAACAATTGGTCCCTTAGATCCATATATTTCTCATGCTAACTACAGCTTATACATCAGAGAAGTTTCTTCAGAGTCAGAATGAATAGCTGACCCTCTGCACCCTGGATTTTCTGCAGTCTTGTATTCATATACCAGGTTCTTTACTCACCCAGGTGTGCATATATGCACCCTCCCAATCACAGAGTGGGAATTGAATTGGAAAAATCATTCAGAAGCATGTGAAAAGTGATGCACCAGAATTATTTTAGTGGAAGTTCCTCTGGTGTTTCCAGCTTTTGCCCATTTTATGTACACGTTTCCTTATTTTGCAGAACACTATTACACAGGTTCATACCAGAAGTCCATCTTGAACAACATGCTCCAGGCATTTCCACCTGCTGTGCAGTGCCCAAGAACATTTCAGTATCCACCACATCGCAGCCGAAGACACCGCAGAGTGGCTGTGCAAGAGGAGGTGACCCAATGCCATCCACACTGACTCAGAGAAAGGCAACAGATTTCACCTAATTTAACACTGGGAACCTGGGTGTGATGGTGCCCAGTCAGAGCAGAGTCCCTGCTTTCTTACTCGCACTCACAACTGGGAATGTCAAGAAGCTGAGCACCTCCCCTGCCCTGTGACCACTGTTGGAGAGCAGCCCCCACCAAAGAGAGCTCTCAGGAATGGAAGAATGGTGAGTGCTTCATTTATTCATCAACAAAATCTTTTTTATATAAGAAAGTATAATGACAGACTGTGAGGGAAGAGAAGCAACAGGAGCAGTTGGGCTTCCACTGGGAAACTCTTCAAGCCACAGGGACCAAGTTCCTGAGGTATTTGTGCTACTGCCCCCCTCATCTCTATTTTCCCCAAAACAATTTCATGTCTTTCTACAATGTATTTCTTTCTTCTTTCTTCTTTCAAATGGACATTTATGCATCCTGTTCTCCTCTATTTGTATAACAACCTTTGAAAACATCCCCTGTCCATTAGGCTGACTTTTTTTGTTCAACTAGACAAATCTAATTCCTTCAATCCCATCATGGCTTTTAGATATGGTAATGTAATATGTTTTGCAAAAAGATATTTAAATTAAACTTTTTAATTAAAGTTAGTTGAGCCAATGCATTAGCAGCCACATCCCTTAAACTGCCAACTGATATGTTAGTGTCCACAATACTTTTTGCATTTTAAAATAAAATTCTCTTGCCAAAACTACTGTGATTTTTCAGCTATATGTGGTATTGTATATTACATTTAAAACTAAAATTCATTTTCTGCTGCTTCTACTGAGGCACAAAACAAACTAAAAGCACAGCAGAGCATAAGTACATGTTCATTTCTGGTCAAGATTTGTCCTTCAGATTCTTACGTAGCTCCTGTTTTTTACTGCTGTATTCAAAATAGCCAACAGTTTTCACAACCTTCCATCCTACTCTTGGGATTCCCAAAACTACTGTTGTTTGTACTGTGTTTAATAATCTGTTTTTAAATGTTTTACTTACTGTTTTTATCTGTTAAAATGCTTTAGTCTTTTGCTATTGGCAAATGTCTTCAAAATCTGCCCATTTTAAACTGCACAGCAAAGTTTCTTCTCGTTTTCCTCTTTTCATAGGTTCCCTAGACTGATTTCCAATTTTCCCATACTAATTTTCTTAAATCCTTCCAGTCTTCTCCAGGTGGCTGTAGAAATTTCCCCTAACTCATGCATTTAACCACAGTTACTGTAGCATCAATGGTCATCAACATTTTACCCTCCAGCCCCATGGCCATCCTCATCTGTGTCTTTGCAAGGGCACTTTAATGACAGGTGACATTACTTCTCATTTGCACAAATCCCTTTTTGTTTGTGTGAAAGCAAGTTAGGGGTCTTAATTCTTTAGGGGTCTTTTTTTTCCAAGTCATAATTTTATTTGTATCTGACTAAATGGTGTCTCTTTGATCTCCTTTTTCTATGCTTTTATTTTTGGAACTTTTATTGTTTAAAAATGCTTTGTTCAATGTCTTCTATAATCTCCTTTGTTTCTTAGCTTAATTTTATTCTCTTTTAACTTCAACTTCTTTACAGAGAACTCCAATCCCCTAAGTCAGCTGTTTGCTGTTTTGCTTTTCATATTTCTTACTTAACTCCATGCTCTGTACTTCTGTGCCTATTGGATACACCTTCCCTTCTCACATTTTAGGGACCTTGCACAGCCATCAGGACATTTCTTTTGCTTGTTTCATGTCTAAAAGGGCAATTTAACCACCTCAGCATGCTCCAGGTCTTCTAATGATATCCTTATTTTTAGTTAGCTCATGGCCGAGTGTCAGAGACTGAAAATAGTTCATGCCCCAAACATTGAAAGTTTTGTTCATGACAAAGAAGCTACAACCAAAGAAGCCTCTCTGAAGACTGGGACTTTGAACTGAAAGTCAAACTGCTGATTAGATAAAGGGAATTGTTCAGTCACCTCAGGCTGAGAGAAAGGTGTGCATCCACAAAAGGCCAAAATCACCAGCTGCACTGAGTTTGGGGTGGGGAGGAGAGCACAGCTCACAGAAGCCAGGTTTACACAGACTGCCCCCCCAGCTGAGGGGGGAAGAGGAGGTTTTGGGTGTGTGGCATAAATAAATTGCCTCTGGTCAGAGGCAATAAACACCCATCCTCCATTACACAAACTGGAGCCCCCAACCCCACAGGGCACATCCACGGGACTTTCACATGAGAGGCTTGGCCCCACAGGACTGCACGTGATGCAACAGACCCAGAGTCTGCTGTGAGAGACTGACCCCCCACCCCAGGGGGACATACCTGAGCCATCTGGCTCAAGGGTATATAAACCCATCGGATTCTGTGCTTTTTGAGGGGACCTTCACCATCAAGAAGACCAGCTGGAGAGGATCAACGAACATTTTTGAGATCCACAGAGTGGTGCTATTTTCCTTATTCCGTCCCTGTCATGCTTTCTGTCCCCCCCACCTATTTTCTATTTCTTTCTTTCTTTCTCTCTCTCACTCTCATATTGACCATCAAATAAAACCCATACTATTGTCACTGGCATATGGTCTCGTTTGCACCTTAATTCAGGCAGAGGCGTTTCTAAGAACCTTAAAACTGGATCATAACTCCTAGTAAAGAAAGGAGGACACAATCAGATTTAAATCAAACTACAAACCCCATCAGTTTGTCATCCAAGAATGGTCTCTCTTACAAGCCAGAATTTCTCACTTCCATAGCCATAGTTCTTCTGCCCTTCTTTCCCAACCCAAGGTTGAACACCCTGCCACAGCAGTATCCGTGGACAATGGATCTCTGAGTGCAACCAAACCTCCCACCTCAATAGGGACCTTTTCCATTACTTTTAATGAGTATAAGAATGAAGGTACCAGAGAGAAAAAAAAGTGAGGATTTGGTGTCTGGCAAGATCTTTTGCATGCCAGAGGAGCACTGCTATAGACTGCTCTGCTCTTTGCTGTTGTACAGTGACTAATCACTGTGAAAGCTAACAAAAATGCAGACTTGAGGCCACAGGTCTTAACAAGTACAGTGGGATTTTTTCAAGATGTCTCACTTCAAATTATTCATCCTATTACTACTAACAAAGGAATCACGAATTGGAGCAAAACTGAAATTGACAGTGTCTCGTGTAGCTCTACAGTGACCATATACAAGTGCTGTAAAGCAGCAGATTAATACCACAGGCTGCTGTTTGCTCTGTGGCTCCCAAAGGGCTTAGACACAAACTGGGAAAACTAGGAGCAGCACCAAGACTGGATTAGACTTTTTTTCCTGTTAAAAAATCCTGCTAGCTAGATGCTTGCTCCATTTTTATCCCACACTTTATTTGTTCAGGCTCCAATGCTGCAAGGTGGTATTTTGTGTGTGGATGGCAGAAGAGGAGACAAGGTCTGGTTCCGCAAGGTGCCAAATTCCCTCAGCTCCCAGCAGCCCTCTGGAAAGCTCTAAGCATCTTGAAAGCTCACAGACAAATTATTTTAGCATTAATTACAACATCAATGAGAAAACAATACCCAAATGGGAATTTAGGATGATGTCTGCCTGGAATGTTTCTCATTATTTTGGTATGGATTTTGTATGACAGCAGAACACTTTAAAACCCATCTTGCTTTCAAGCTCCTGCTGGATCTATTGCCTTCGTGCTAAAGCAGCGGGCACAGTCTGTCATCCAATTTGTGAATTCTTATAGCTGCTTGACAAGGATGTCTTTTTTTATGAAGGAATGTGAACCCAATACTTGTTTTCCTTTTTAAAGTGAAAACTCATTAAAAGCAGATTTTTCAAGGTTGGATTCTGAATGGTTTTTTCTTGCTTTCTTTTTTGATTTACTAGCTTGTATTTAATAATCTTTTTAAGCTATCCCTTTAGATATTGCCATCTCATCACTTTCAATTCTGGAATGATGAGAGAATGAATGGAGATTTGAGCATAACCAAAAGATACGAGCTTGGTTAGAGGGAAATTATTTGTTTTTCAGAGTGGATAAAAATCAAATTAGTTTTTTAAATCCCCTCAAAAAGAGGAAGGGAGAAGGGGAAGAAAAGGGAAACACCAGAAGATCTTTTTTCAGGATAGAAAAAGAATCCAATTATCGTCTTGCAAATGTGGGCCCGGTTTCAAATATCTCCTCGCTTTCCATGGTGTTTTGCTTAGTCAATGCTAATATTCTTCTGGGAGTCTCTATGTATAGCTTCACTAGAGATACTGGAGTCGTGCAATGCAGCCTTATTCCCATATGTTTGAGAAGAGTAATCAATGTAACTGAGTTGTGAAAAACTTGTTTCATTGAAGCTGAGAAACCTTTTCTCACAAATGTTAGGACAGAGCTCAGGCCGTGTGTAGAATCCATGCGTGTGTGAGTTACAGACATAACTCTGGCACTCCCAGAGCCACAGCTCTTTTCAACAAAGTTTCAGAAAACATGTCCTTTCAGATTTCCTGCCTGTTACCCCATGTTGAAACAACAGCAGTTGATGGATCAATCCCTGTGGCATTTTGTCATATCACATAAAGCATCTAGTGATAGATGCACTCCAGAATAACATGTCCTAGAGACAGAATTTCTAGAAGCATAAAACAGCTCTCCTCTTACCCTTTCCAGTACACCCTTCAAAATATTGCCCCATCCCCAGTTCTTTCACCAAAGGGGAAGGTTTCTATCAGATCCACAAATGTTAAGTTCTAACCAGATGAATCAAGATAGAAAAGCTACAAGCATACACATACTTGTAGTCTAAACTAACCTTCCAATTCAGCTGGTCCTGGATTTGCTGCCTTCTTGTGCTCCAGCCCTGCCTTCTCCTATGGCTGTGGTGAAGCCCACTAGTGACGCATTTGTATGTCTGCTCAGCTCCTGTCAGACTAGTACACTTTGAACTTCCACAAGCACTTTCCACAGCACTTCAAAGCACTGTAATTTTTTCTTGTGAGGCTGCTACTTATATCACAGAATATCCTGAGCTGGCAGGGACCCACAAGAATCTTTGAGTCCAACTCTGAAGTGAAAGGCCCATACGGGGATCAACCCCACAACCTTGGCATTATCAGCACCCTGCTCTGACCAACTGAGCTAATCTATTGTCTCAGAAAGACCTTGTCTACCTCTAATCCCTGCTCTAGAAAGCTTAAATATGTCCAAACTAATATCAGAGCTCCTATTTTTTTAAAATAACTTCTCTGTTGCAGTACAACCTGTGACAGTAGTAGGATTGCTGGATACTTGTTGCCCACTAGTCATGAAAGGCTGGTCTTGGTACTTGCACAAGAGCCCACAATGCCCGGGAGGGCAACACCAGGTTGACACAAAGCACTGGAGGAGAGCTCTGCAGCCAGTGTCACAGCCCTGCACAGCTGGGAGTTCCTTTCCTCTGGAAAATGGTAAATCCTGTAGCCAGATCAGGTTGAGGAAACTGGTTTATAGAGCTAGGACCCAAATCATGGGCACACTCACCTGCTAAGGCCACAGGCCTCAAGGACTAACATGGGCTCCCAAACACCATGACAAGTTTGTGTAGTTCACCTGAAACTTGATTTGAGAAGTGGATAATTTCTCCTGCTTCATTACAAAGCAGGCATTGGAGAAATTCAGATATTCCCACCCAAATGTTTGGGATCTATTTTGATTTAATACTAACCAACCATGTGGGCCCCAAAAACATGGCACAGTGTTTTGTATCTCATAATTCAGTGTAGAGTAACACCTGCTTTCAGTCCAAAAGTGAAACTTCAATTCAGTAAATTACTCAGCCACCACAAAGGCACAGAGGGAATAAAGACCACCTCCCTTTGTGCAGGTTCACAATCTTATCTTTGCCTTGCCAAAACAAAATCAATAGAATAAAACACCAAGGTTTGGGCCTTTTGTTAATCATTTGACACCCAAAGTCTATAAATTAATTTCCCCATTTCATTCCTTTATTTATCCTGCTGCTCTGAAAGTCTTGAAAGGACAATAAAAACTGGCCTGACTCCGGCTCTCCCAGTCAAATAAAGCTGGCATGGACATGGAGTTACACTTAGCCACCCACCCACACAATTTTAGTTTCCCAGCCATCAAAGCACAATCAAAACTGCATTTTCCTCACTGTCAGTTTCTCTATGCATTTTTTAGAGCACAGATGTAATAGGTTTTACAGGGAGTCCCTTTGATTCATGCCAGCCTTGCACATTCTCATTCTGCCCCTAATCTCTCCTTTGTGGCACGCGGGCTTGGAGCGGTGGGCATGGATCCCAGCGGACACTGATTACCATCCAAATTCCCTTTTGGAAATGATCCCATCTGGCAACTGCAGAACCCAAGGCTTCGACCCTCAGCCATTGTTCTTCTGCAAAATGAGCAGATTCAACTTTATTACAGATTAAACATTTGCTATATTTTATGTTTAAAGCTAATTCCAGTTCTATGTCAAAACACAGGAGCTTTCTCTGCTGACCCTCCTGTAGGGTTTCTTATTTTAGGGATGAATAAAAATTAAGCAGTCCAAGTAATTATTTTTTTTTCAGAATACATACAAAGAATTGTTCCCCAAGCTTAAATTTTGCATGTCAAGTTTCATCTGGGAGCAGATTCGTTTTTACAGCTCAGTTATCAGCTGTGCAAACAGGCTATTATTCATGTTCATCTAGGGTCTGACAGCATTATTGGCCGCTCAAAAATTTGCTAGGCCAGGAAAATTTATGCAGGAGAGAAGGAAGAAAAATGAGGCAGGGCTGAACAGGCCCACGAAAGACAATCAAACAACCTTGTAGCTCTTACCCACAAGCTGAGGGCAGTGCAAGAATCTCCTGTTGCACACTCCCCACAGCGAGGTGTGTGCGGGATCCCCAGGGAGCCCTGCACCGTGACCTCTCTGTCCCCATCTGTACCACACTGCAGGATGCAGATGTTGGGTGGCTCTGTGATCCACTGCAGAGGTGACAGAGTTGGCTCATGGGCCATGGCACTGCCTGGCAACAACAGAGTGTGCAAGTAGTAGGGTTCTGCATGCACAAAACCCTGTGAGAAGCCCTATTCCCCATCAATTGAACTGATCTTCTTACCATTCAGCCCATCCAGCAGATCTGATGCATGGATGATGATAGATCTCATTTCACAATTCAACTCCCCCCAAAATAGCCAAAGTGCACAAACCCAACCTCGAGAGAAAGTGTCCATCATACTTCTTGCAGTGGTCCTCACAATATAAATGTTTTATGGATAAACATAGCTCTTCTTAAACAAGGATAATCTGTAAAACCACACAGTCCTAATTTAAAAAATCAAATATTACTGTGCCTTATGTGCCTGTGTTGTGATCTACTGGTCCTAACACATATCCTACACTTAACAAATGAAATTTGAACCAATGGCAGCAATCTTCTCTTGTACATTCTTAAGAGTTTAGTCATCTAAGGTTACTTATCTTTTTGAAACATATAAAAAAATCTGGTGATATAAATTCATAGATTAATTCCCTGAACAAACAAAAATTCAGTAAAGTTAAGTTCTTTCTGGTTTTACCTGTAGTGAGGGGTGGTATTTTCATGGGTTTTATTACATCAGAATTTCAAAATACGAAAATTATTTCCAAATCAGTCTTAAGAACCTGAAAGCATTGTATAATGAGTCTGCAAATCAAAAGTAATTTTTTGACTTTTATGCAGCAACACTAGTGAGTATTTAATGATTTTTTTTGAGACAGACTGTCCTGGTATCTTTACCATTAACATTTGAATTAGTTGCAGTCATGCTGTAGAAGTTTGTCTTTCTAGGTATCTTAAGTGAGTCTTTTGTCAGTCTCCTTATTAAAAATGCAGAAATCTAGTATCATCTCTTATCAAAAATTAAACCGGCGTGGTTGGCACCCTTATAAAATTTTTTAAATGCCATTGTTTCATGTTAAGTTAAAGCCCCCTAATTTGCTTTAGACATCCCTGGGAATTCATCCATCTCCAAAGGAAGCTGAAAGGGCAGGACAGTCACAGTTCCTGTGATTAAATGGAAGAGTAAACAATTGACATAGTACAACATGGTGGTTTGGGCTGGTTTTTTTAACCAAGTGCACAAGGATTCAGATGTAAAAGATGCCAATACTAATATTTATCTCAAAATAATCCAATATCTGATTCCTGCACAGCAGAATGGGAATTTGTCAGTGGATAAAAAGTAATGATTACCCCTAAAAAAGGCTGAAAAGCAAAATTTGAGTGGAATGGTAACCTGTCTTTAGCTATTGCTGTGGGCAATAGGAGCTTATTGCTTAATGACCCTGAGGCTGCTCATGGCTTTTGGCAAATCCCAAATTCTCTGTCTCCTACCAAGACTGGCCATCATCTTCTGGCACCTTTCTGTGTCCTCAGCACTAATATTTATCTAAGCAGCAGCGACCTTGATATAAATCCATCCTCACAGTGACTGTGAGCAACCTGAACACTTCTCAGGATTCACTCCCATCCCGCCCAGATCTCGATACATGGCGTTGCTGTCTCACACATAGAGTCTCCTTCAAATCCTAGTGGCGGTATCCAGTATTTCTTTACCAAACCCATTTGTGACACCAGGGAATTCCTCCTCAGCACCTGGGGCCCAACCAGACTGCCCATCTAGCCTTGAAGGGGGATAATTACACATTTTTCCTTCTGTGAGTAACGGCAGGGTAGGACACACATATAAACAAGCCTGGTGACTCTGACCAGTCTGGTATCTCCAGTCACTGCTGTTGCGAGGGGCATGAACGACCACCATGTTCCTAAATAACAGTGGTGCAACAGGAAACACTGGAGTCACCAACCCTGCCCACCAATTTCCATGATGGAATTCTGTTCTTACAATATAAATAAAATTCATCATGTGAAATACCTGCACCAGGCTCACTCTTTATTTTCTTTCTGAGTTTCAGACAAAATAGATTGCATATTTCAGAGAACTAAAGCAGGGAGAATGAATTGTTCCCCCACGTAAAAGAACAGAATAACCCTAGAACCATTTAACTGAAAAGGCTTCAGTCTTCAGATCTTGAAATAGGGACTTCAAATGAGTTAAAAACCATGTAACTTTTTTACTGCACACAAAAACTATGCTATGCTTACATTATAAAGGCTGCTAATCAAGCACACAAAATGGTGTGGTTGCCTGTGAAACAGTAATTCATGTGCTTGGTGCACAGGCACCACGATAGCACTGTCACATGTGCTGGTTTCCATAAGGCCCTTGCCTCATTCAGTGTGTGCAGAATGAACAATGTTCAACTAATGTGTAGCTTTCAATAGTTTATTTTCTCTTCATTATTCACTCTCACCAGGCATTATTTATTGCACGCTATTCAGATTCTGCTTTGAAAACAGAATTATTCATTTCTTCATAGGCTTTTCTGTGGTGCTTATCAGAACAGTGTGAATGCTTCAGACATCAATGCATTCATTTTTATAAACTTTCTGGGGTGTTAAGGTTGCAGTTTTTCCCATTTTTACGGAACATGAACTGAGCGAGAAGTATCAGCTAAACTTGGGTACCTAACACAAGCTGTTTAAAACCTGAGTTTTCAGACTATTGTATAGTACTTCATATATTCAAGATTAAGATTGCAGTGGCCTCAGCTGGAACTGTGATGGCTCAACAATTACACAGTTTACAACCCTGGGATCTTAGCTGTGTAGCACAAAACCAGAAAAACCCACAAGTAGAAAACAGCCTTGAAAAGTTTCATTTGATGTGAGTAGGATGCTGAGAATCAAGAGATCTCTGGTGCATTTAGAGATAAAACCCATTTCTCTGCTATTCACTTGCCACAAGAAAAAGTCATCATAAACCCATAATTTTGCTTTCTGCAGATCCTTGCATCACTGGTTGTGTGCCTTTCACTTTCTGCAACAGGAAAGGCTTTGGTGCTCATTCCCTTCAGACTACTGATTTATCTCTGAAGCACATTTCATTACACCAGCTTTTAAATGAAGCAAATGTCCCAGGCAAAAACCTGTAGTGTGGAAACCCATAATTTCAGATTAACAACATTCAGGTGTGTAAAATAGCCGAATAAATGCTGCGCAGGAAACATAGGAAAGCTCAACTTTTGTGAGCTTAACTTTGTAATTTTAACATTCCTTTGTCACAGGTTTTCCAAATATATGCATGCGCAGTCTGTGTTCTTTATTAGCAGAAGCCATAGCCCAACTGCTGCCTCCTCACACTCTCATTCAGGCAGCTGCTTTAGCCGTTGTTGGGCTGTAAGAAGAGGGAGGATGAGTGCCCAGCCTGACTTAAAGTATCCCATGACCGTAATGAAACCCTGCTGAGCTAGAGCAGAGCATGCTCTCTGCATGCAGAGTCAGGACGTTTCAGCAGTGATGCTCTGGAAGCCTTTCTGGACCCAATCCATGTGGATGTTGGCCTATCAGCCTGCAGATGACTTAACATGGGAAAAGTCAAACATGTGGAAGTAACACTCCAGCCAGGGCTGAAAGCAGAAACAGAGTAGTTGAGTAACAAGAGGGTTTGAGGGACTGAAGAGGTTTCTTATGATGAGTTCTAAGATGGATTTTTTTTTGTGTGTGTTGATAAATCAAGGATTTTTCTTCAGTGTAAGTGAGTTTTTTCATCATACAGTCTCTCTTAATATCCAGCCACAGGGAAGTCTGGACTGCATAAATGGCAGATGTGTCTTGGTTATGCTGGCTGAGAGCTCATTTTAATGAGGGAGAGATGAGACTGAGGCAACAAACACAGAGACAAATCCTCATTGTGGGAGATTATCTGAGAAGCTGAATAACTGTTGCAGAAAAGGTCCAGCTGGGTGCACAGAGAACTCAGATCTGCTCTTATCTAACTCTGTGAGTCAGAAACAAATATTTTGAGAAGTACCCTATGCTTCTGGAGAGCTTGTATTATACACCCACCACCATCTTCTCAAACACTTTCATTGCAAAGTAGTACATGGGCAACCAAAAGAACCGTTCAGAAATGCCAGATATTTCCTCTTTGCACATATATTGGAGGGCTCTTGTTGGGAAACACAACAGCAGCTTTGAGCTTTCTCCAAATAGCCCTTGTTGGGTGATATCAAATTTCAAAACAGAAGGGGGGGGGGGGGGGAAGAAACCCAAACCCATCAATACCACTTCCCTATATGGCAAATGAGCTATTTAAACTAATCACACCAGCAAAGCTTAGACTTCAAAGCCTGGAGGATTCTCATCACTTCACTAGTTACTCTTTCAGAAATACCTTTCATGTTATGTGAGAAAGAAAATGAATTCTGGATGCATCCTTCTGCACTGCAGAGATACAGGCAGTTGTGCATATGAGCACAAGATAAGGGATCTGGAGCACCAGGAAATCACACTTATATTAATGGATTGCATTACTGTGCAGTGATGCAATATTCCTGGCTGGGAGCTGGCATGAAGCACACAAAGGGAGCACACAGCAGGGCACCTGATTAGACAGGTTGGTGTTGTTGCTTAAGAGCAGAGGAGTGGGTGTTCAGAGAACAATGCTGCCAAAAGCCTGCTCACCCTGCTGCACCTGGAGAGCAAAGGCAAACAGGACCCGGGAGCGGGCACGGAGCCCATTGTGGCCAGGAGGAACTTTGTCACATCTGCAGACAAGGGCAGTCAGAGAAAAAGAGCCTTGAAGAACTGCAGCACAAAGAGCAACATCCAGGTCTGGGCATCCCTGACCTGCTGCTCCTGCTCCTCCCAGTATTTGTGGTTTTGTCCTGACTGAGCTGACTGCAACGCTGCAGTGATTCCAGGGCAGGCAGTGCACAGTCAGACCCGTACTCAAAACTCCATGCAGACCAACACATCTGTACCCATATCACTGCATATGCTTCCGTGGGACAGTATTTGGTGACCTATTTGTTCAAGTAAAAACTGGTTTAGATTCAATCTTTTTTTTTTTTTTTTTTTTTTTTCCCAAAAGCCGGCATTAGTTTCTCTGGGTGTAGACTTAGTTAAAAATCAATTACATTGTATGAAAGACAGAGGCACTCTGATGCTTACTCATTCTCCTAACTATATGGATTCAGTCATGTCTATATTTCCTCATTTTTCACATATTGTATTTCTTATTAGCAGGTCTGAAAAATAACCTTTTCCCCAATAATATTGGTGCTTTCTTGCTGTAAAATATTGTTTTTTCCACACATCCTTCACTCTCCACCGGTATTCCTTTTCTTACTCTCTTTACTGTTTTGACCTAACTGAATATAGTCATCATTAACACAACCAGAGAACTGTGTGTTACAGTCATTGGAACACAGAGCATTTAAAATTAAATTGCTGGCTCAAATTAATTTAGATCACTTGAAACAGCCAGTTACCCTGAGCAGGCAGCAGATTTGAGGACATGGCTCCTGCACTGGGCCAAGCAGGAATCTGCACATCACAATATTCTCCTTCCATCAGTGGTCAGCAGCAGACACTTGGGTCAAGAGTATAACCCATGAAATCCACAGACTTCAGAGAAACAGTACTTCTGGGAATTCCTGCCTGACAGATTTTTCCTAGACCATTTTTATTACTACCACCAGTGGGTTTAGTTTTAAGTAGAACTGTTAATTTACATAGAGTTAGGTAATAACAAGGCCTTGTATCACAGGATTGGATGTTCCCACTGGTACAAGAAAAGCACCCAAACTATAGAAACTGTTTGGCTCCCACCTGGCATTAACAATATTTTGGAAGGCTGGACCACTGTGCACGAGGTTGTGAAGAATATCCATCATCACTGCCCACACTATCTTTCATTTATAAGGAAAGGGTGTACACTTTCCAGAGCTACTGAGTAGTATCCATGAACAGAACACATGCTTACAGAGAGATTTATCAAATCAAGGAAGATTTACTATTTTGTTGTCAAAAAAGTCCCCAGAAGTCACAGTGAAGGATGAAGTTGGGTGAATAAGGAGGCTTAGATCAAGAACAGAAACAGATGCTGTTTTTATGGACTACATAACCCATCTGATATGCTGTCCAGAAAGCATTGTGACTGCTATGCAAAGCTTAGAGCTCAAGAGCAGGAAAATAAGGACACAAGTAAAGCAGGATGGATTAGTTAGACAGCAATAGAAAAGGGAAACATAACATTCTGGGTATTACTTTAGAGCCATTTCCTTTCAGATTGCAGTGTTGACATCTCAGAAATTCAGTGTAAATCCATGCCACTGAAGCATATCTGACCTCCAAATAAGGGCCTGTTACAGAAACAGCAGTGCCCAATTTACTGGAGTTATTTCAATCCAAGACCACAGAGCTCTCGTTGGACACATCAAGATTTAGCTGGGTTTGAATGATTCAACAGGTTCTCTTGCCAATGACCACGTCAGCTCTCTCCCACACTGCATTTCCCAATATCAGAACAGAGCAAACACCTTTCTCTACTTCCAGGTACATTACTTCTAGATGTTCACATAACAAAGTGAATGTGCATCACCAGATCCATGTGCCAGCACCACTCTCGGGAATGGAGAGCACAGGATTTGCAGTGAAAAGGGGAGGAATTGTTTTGCTTCGGACACTGCAGACCCCAGGTGGGCACCCTCCCTCGCTGGGTGTGGCAGGGCAGCCTTACTGCAGCTCTGAGAGATGCTCCTACTCTGGAAGCTACCTTGTATTACCAATCAGGTTGGAAACGATGGATTTGGATTTGTTTGAACCAAAGTGGAACACTGACTTATAAACAGAAGTCTGAATGACATATTAACCCATTAAAAACAATATTTATGAAACTGAAAGTACAGTTGTTCAGAAACACAGATGACCCCTATCAGTACATCTCTCATAATACTGCAACAAGCTGTTCCAGATTAGATTTTCTTTCCCTGCTTTATCACCATTTCTATTTAATATTGGCCTAGATCTCATTTATATGGGGGGAGCATGCCTAGAGACCTTACTGCATTAAATTAGAAACTGTGTTTTCATATTATCTGTGACATTCACATATACCTCTATTGATATTTTTCCTTGGTTAATTAAGCACTGACTTGAGTATTAGCTCACATCCTGGCCTTCCTCTCAGAGGTGATTGTAAACTCTACATTCTCTCCAGGAGCAAATGTACACCAGCTGTGATAATAAGTGTACAAATTCTCTTTGTTATACCTTTTGCAGAGTCTATTTTCTGTCCTGTATTCCCACACCTATATTTAATAATTCCTTACCATTATATAATCTGCACCAAATATTTGTTCTCTGAGGAATCACAGAATAGTTGAGGTGGGAAGGAACCTCTGGAAGTATCTACTCCTACCCATTGTCCAGGACAGAGTCAGCTAGGACAGGTTGCCCTGGACTGTGTCTAGTCAGGTTCTGAGAATCTCAAAGGATGGAGACACCATAGCCTCCCTGGGTAACCTGTTCCAGTGTTAAACCAACTCACGGTATAAAAGGTTCTGACATTCATATGGAACTTCCTGCATTTCAGTTTGTGTTCATCATGTCTTCTCCTGTGACTGGAGACCAGTGAGAAGAGTCTGCTCCTATTCTCCTTACACACCAAGCCACATTTGCATTCTGTCATAAAAAGCAGCTTTGATGACGTGACTCACTCCTGGGTATTTGGGCATCTAACCTCAAACCTCTGAGTATCAAGTGCTTCAAAACACAAAGCCTGGTTGGGTATCAGGAAGCCAGGTAAAGTTTAGTATGTCAGTAGCCAGGGTTCTGACATTTCCTAGTGTTATACTACAGAGGAGAGCTGGAAATGCCTTTGTTTCATTAGTAAAATGACATAACACCGTTAATCTCCAGGAAGTATCTTCCACAGAAGTAGCAACATATTCTAGTACTTTTTAAGAGGGAATCAACCCAGAAACACTGGCAGAAGAGCCACTGTGCAGAAAATAATGTGGTGTTTTCCTGAAGAGCTGAAGAAACTGATCTGATCACTATTTCCCTGGTGCCAGCTGACATCAAATTGCTGCCATAGGCAGCAATACCAGCTCTAACATCTCCTGAGGGGATGCAAGTACACAGCTGCCTCTCACACTTGCAGCTAAGATCCCTGGCATTAGATTCATCTCACCTGTCATAGTGCTTTAGAGGGTATTAAAACAATTATGGAACTGGAGGAGAACTTCACCTACAAAAACTGGGCTGAGTCACCTCTCCTGCAGCACTGTTGAGCTGTGTGTGGATACAAGACAATACTGTTCAGCTATAGGTGTCTTTACCAGTTCTGTGAAATGATGTAAGGCTGAAGTTGTTAAGAGTGACTTGGGCAGACAGGAATGCTCGAGCTGTGTATGAACAGGCCTGTGAGGGGAGGCCGTGTGCACTGCCTCACTGGTCCCATGTGCACATGGCAGTAACAGGAGAGTGGCATTTGGGAGTCCCTGTCTTTTCATGCAAAAAGACTAAAAAGAGCATGGCTGATGCACCCACCATTTAGTATCTCAGCTCGCTCTTCAGAATTCTTATAAACAGGCATAAAATGTTATTAATAATGTTTTTCTAACATAATAATGAGCAAAATCTGATGCTTTATAGCATTAATGCTTTATGATTTCCCTGGCACTAAATGAGGTCATTACTGTGCTGCTGAACTGATCTCTGTTAGACCCTGAAGGGGTTCATGTCGAGATGTCAGCAGTGAAATGACCATGCAAGTGGCCTGGCTGTACCGGTTTTGGTTTTTCACACAAGTCAATGAAGCATAGAGTGACTGTCACGGCCCTTTGTTTGAAAACAGCAGCAAGAGAGCAGACTACATGTGCAGCTTCACAAGGCGTTAATCAGTAGCTCACACCATTTAATTACTATCTATTATTTTATGGTTTTGATAAAGTATTCAATGGAGTTAAAGCCTGAGCATCACTTTCAGCCATTGTTAACCAATTTGGCTTTAGTGAAATTGCATAAACAAGTACATAATCTCAACATATTTCAGCACAATTTATGGCTCCAGGGATGTAAGTTCCATGAACAATTTGAGAGAAAATAAATATGATTATTAATAGAAGTGATAAAGGAGTAGGATGATATAGCCATGTGACTATCACACAAATACCTAATGAAATAATAAAGTATCCATTCTTTTTGCCCAGCTACTTAGTTTTAAAATCTCTTTTAGTCTTCTGTATGAATAATGAGTTTGCCTGCATATCCTCCTAAAGAGGACAGAATGGGGCTTCAAAAAATATTGCTCATGTTTTTCCCAGACTTGTACAAAAGGTAATAGAGGTTGTATTATACAGGAAGTTGTGGAACATAAATTTACAGTGATGCTATAAGCAAAGGAAGGAAGATAGAAAGATGGAACTACCATGTAACATATTAAGGAGTAATAATGTAAAGGCAAACAGTTCAGAATAGAGCACCCACTGCTTCTACCATCACAGCTACTGATACACTGAAAAATTAAGTTGTTCTGAAGGAGGAAAAGCATGAGACTGTATGACTGGCAAGCTCTTAACAGGGATTATAAATATACATCTCTCCCTGATGAGATATTCAGCAGTGAATGTGCTTGAAGATATGACTTTAATGGGACTGAACTGGACACAAAACATATTAATAATGCCAGTAAAACACACGAAGCAGACTTCAAGATAATGTTTGTCTGTCCTACAAAAAGTGATACGGAAAAACTGCTCAGCACATGAGGTTGTAGAGTTTAAAACTGGATGAAGTATGCATGATCATCAATCATGCACAAAATTGCTGCAGTCTATTTTTTAGGAATTTGTAGAAAGACTATCTCAGAAAAGCTGACATACTACAAACGACTACATCTGTCAATCCAGTAAATTGGAAATTTACGCCTCCTCCTCCCTCTCCTCTCCACCACTTCCCAAGCAAAGGGGAGAACTCACTTTTCCATTCAGAACCACCTTCCTTGTGCTGATCATCTCTCAGTGTGGCTATAGGGGCCACAAGCAGCCTGAAGTTTGCAAGTGGCACATACAGGAAAATAGCCAGAGAATTGTTCTCTACCATGGCCTGATCAGTAAAACCTGAGGGAATCATCAGTGAGCAACAGGGTGTGGCTTCAGCATGGGAGGCACAGAAGGCTGCACCATGTAGCACCACAGAAATCTGTGTAAATTTAAGGTTGCCCTCGATAATTTGAAAAAGTTCAAAACTCTTGGAAGAAAGATCCTTTGAACATGAAAGGTATTGTCATTAGAACTGAGCACTACTAGGAGTTCATTACATATAGTTTGAACAGAAGGGTGTCTTCACCTCTCAGTGCCCTTCTGGATAATCCATGTGTATAAGCCGTGGTCCAAGCATGGGAATCTCTGCCAGGGGGCAGAAACCCAGCACAGCAAAGCAACTCATCAACATTTCCAGAGCCTGTTCCTCACACAGCTGTAACAGGCAACCTCACAATGGGATGTCACTCCCCTCTCTGTTGTCTCACTTTAAAAAACACAAATGCTGAGGCTGCCTGGGATTTCTTGGGGTTTTAGGTGTTTGTTCCACATTATGACTGGTCAGTGCCCACCATCATCTGCCACAGCTGCAACTGCTCATCATCAGCACAGGTTGGATGAGAGCTGCATATGTCCTGGAGGTCACACAATTTCCTTCACATTTGTCTTCAGAACCCTGACTAAACTTCTCTTTTCTTCTCCTTCTTCTTCTTTTTTTCTTTTTTTCTTTTTCTTTTTCTCCTTTTTTCTCTTCTTAGTGTGGCATGTACATTCTCTAGCTTTAGTCAAATATCCTTAAAAGGACAACCATTCTTTTAAATATAATAATTTTAATTGTGTGTGCTTTCGTTTAAAAGTTGTTCAGATGTACAATACTCACAGCAGTAATTTTTAAGACATTTTAATCATAAATAAATGAGTGATATTTTTCTGTCTTTAGCTATTCACTGAGAAGTGACACATCTCCTCCTCAGTCTTCTGCTGTCACTAACCATAATTAAGTACACTACTCAAATTCTGTCTCACTACTGCATCCTTCCACAGCACCCTGCTGATCTCCTCATACCTATAGGTAGAGCAGGTAGGATTTTCAGTTGGTCCAGCTCTTCAGATGGACACTGGCTGTGGGTTTCAACAGACAGCTCCTGTTTGCCACGTGTCCGTGCCTGGATATCCTTGGAAGCTTTTCAGGATTCCATCAGAAGCACTTGTTAGCCAGGCCCACTCTGAAATGGCATATGAATTGATGCTTCAATAGGGAATCAGGCCAAGGAATTCAAGATGCTTTTCCTTTTACACCAGTCTAGAAAGTTTAGATTTCCTCAGTTCAAGGCATAAGACAGCCCTAACAGAAGGAAGGAGACAATACCAGCATCCTCTGTGTCAATCTTCCATTTGGAATCTGTTCAGAGGCAGAATTTTTCATTTTCTTTTTCCTTTTGTCTTTTTTCCTTTAAAGACCTTCATTTAGCATCTTTTCATCTGTCTCTTTTTTCTTTGGTTCCCAGTACTTTGGGCTAATACAGCAAGATATTAGTCTCCTAAAGAAGATGCTGCTAATTAGTTTATTTATATAATCATCACCAGCTTAATCTTGTACGGTACAACCCAGCTATCAGGCTATTTGGAAGAAATTCTGCTCACCTTCATTTCTGCAACATGTTTGTACCAATCTGTCTTGTGTTTTCTTAAGGATTTATAAAAATAAAGGATGAAGACAGACTTTTCTCCTCTTGTGGTCTATCTGAAGACCAGATTTTGTCACCCTTCCTCATACTGAATGGTCACTTATGACATATATTCTTTAATTGATTTCAGTGGGATTTCTCATGTAGTGTGCATGGTAAAATCTGGCTTCATAAGCATAAATAAATGCCCTTCTCCCCCAAGCAAGGAAGGGCTTCAAAAGAAAGACTCTCTATGCTCAGAAAAAGACCCTTATTAATTCCAGAAAATTAATACAGCAGCACTAGCAGGACCACAGCTTCTGACATACAGAACCTAGAGGTCAGTTCTATTTTCAGTATGAGAACTAGAAGGATTTAATGCCACTATTTCATCTCGTTCAGTGGCCTGACATCCTCACTTGGCTCAATTCCCTTTATGTTATGATCCAGTTTGCTTAAATGGTTTTGCCACTCCCTTCTATTTTCATTAAAGGTTTAAGTCCCTCTTCAACCCTACGGACATCCAAGCCTTTTAAAAGCAAAAGATTGCTTTAAATTGTCACTGATGTTTATCTTACCCTCAAACTATCAGGAAATATGGTAGGACTCACATCATAGTTCCACTGTCAGTAGATAGCTTTTGTGATTCAATAATAATATAGGTCACTGTTTGCTACATGGATTCCTAAAAAATACATATCTCCAAATAGAATCCAGCCCAAAGAACCACAGGAAACCTCAAAAAACAAACAAAACAAATTCCTGATGTTTTTTGGCTTCCGTTCCTCTACTAAAAGCAGCCTAGGGTGATGAGAGCAGCTGGCCCTGTGACCACCTTTCACCAGAGATTTGGCATTTCAGCCTCCTTTAGACCAAAGCTCAGACTGGAATTTATTTCTACTGCGGCTTTGCCCAAATAAAGCTCTTCAGGCAAGCAAGGGGTGCAGTTCTTACACCTCCAGTAGGAAGGGAAAGGCTTTCCTACTATAACAACTCAGTTACTTTCACCAATGTCCAATTCTGTTTATCAGTTACACAGAAGATGTAAATCAGGCTGAGATGGGGCTGAAAAGACAAGGAAAAATGTCGATGGCCAAACCAGCAGGGTGAAATTCTTATCTCCCTGTTTTTGCACGTTCCAGAATCCGTATCTCTGAGCAACAGGAATGAAGATGCCCAGTTCATAGGACGCATGGAAGTGCAGCATTACTTAGAGGTCAAACTGCTACTGCTGTTTTCTTGGAAAGTACTTGAGTCAGCAAATACATATAGATAGGTACTGCTGCAAGCTGAGTGTCTCTCAAGCACAAGGCTAGAGATAAGCACATTTGTATTGATTGCAAACCAGTATATTCCAAGATTTCAATTCTGAAGGAGTTTTATTCAAAAAAACCCCTAAAATACAAGAAATCCTTTCCATCCAATTGAGGGAGGAGGGAGCTGTTAATGACAGCCGAATTGCACCCGGGGTTGGTTCGGACATGCCCGCACCACAGGCAGCACTGCAGGGGTTCAGCCCAGCACCAAGGGCTGCTGCAGTGGGGCCAGAGCAGTCCTGCACCTGCACCAAGGCCTGGCAGGCAAGAGCCAGGCAGGGAGGCTGCCTCTGACTCCTGAGCAGCTGAGCAGCTCAGGGGCCTGTGCACGCTGGCACCTTTGTGGGACTCGGGTCAGGGAGTTGGAGGTGCAGAGGGAAGTCTCAGGAAAAGCAGCTCCAGGTGCACTGGCACTCATCTGTGCTGTGCCCTCCTAAGCAAAGAGCTGCCGGCAGGCAACATCAGCCTAAATGCCAGTCCGGATTATCCTCTGCTCTTGGACTCACCAGACAGGGGAAAGAAAAAAGCACTGAGCTTGCTCTGGAATAGCTGGATCCAGGAATATCTGGTTCCTGCTAAATAACAAACATCTTGTGGAAACATACATAAATGACAGG
>NW_008238126.1:5597852-5599125 GCF_000691975.1 Corvus brachyrhynchos
GGGAAAGAGGAATTCAATGTCAGTTAAGTTTCTGTATCTCCACAGAAAAATGCCACGAGAGAAGGCAGAGAGCAGCAACCTAAACAACAAGAGAAATGATCTCATTCCAAGAGGTCAGTACAGCGCTGTGTGCACCACCCCCGGGCAGTGGCAGGCTGAGAGCACGTGCTGGCACAGGCGCTTCTGAGACACTTTACAGCATATTGAGGCTTCCCAATAATGCAAAAATACTCTGTAAATTGTTTCCAATCATTCTGCCTTCCCATTCACGACTGAAATAGAGGATTTGGCTTCAAAAAAGTCAGTTACATGAAATGGCTGATATAAATACTGGGGTAACAAGCTCAGTTTTTTTAAAACCTGTGAAGTAGATGAAAATACTGTAACATGTAGATGTAAATACTGTAACAGATTTAAAGAATTAGAAATTAATTAGGTCAAAGTAATGTCAGTCAAGATTTTGCATAAAATAGCATTAATTTTTAGAATAGCTATAGTCATCATGTTAGAATAAACATAAAAAAATTAAAATAGAAGACTAATTTATGACACCTTAAAGAATTTGTAAAGGGTGGTCGCTCAGTGCTTTGCTAAATCATATGATTTTGCAGACCTGTATTTCATGCATCCAAATTAATCTCATAAGGCATTTGGAAGACTTTTGGAGGGATTTTTGGACCCATTCTGAATAAGCAGGAAGTTGACGAATTTAACCAAAATGGAAAAAAAATTAGTCCAGGCACATTTCAATAACTTTGATCAAGGTTAACTCCTTTCTTCTTCCCAGTAATGTTTTGTATCTCTCCCATCATAGTATACTAGAAAGAGAAGGGCCAAATGCAGCAAGTAGAGAAACCTTGAAAAAAAATCAGGAAAAAACACAAACAATTTCCCAGGCAACTTCTTGAGATACTTCTGGACAAATTCTTTAAGGCCTCAGTGGTGTGCTAATTTTGGCTGGAGCAGAGTTAATTTTCTTCATGGTAGCTGGTATGGGACTATGATTTAGATTTGTGCTGAAAACAGAGTTGATAACCCAGAGATGTTTTGGTTATTGCTGTGCAGATCTTACACAGAGCAAAGGCCTTTTCTGCTCCTCACCCCACCCCACCCACGGGCTGGAGGTACACAAGGAGTTGGGAGAGGACACAGCTGGGAGAGCTGACCCCAAGTGACCAGGTGATATTCCAGACCCTGTGGAGTCATGCTCAGCATACCAAGCTGGGGAAGAAGGAGGAAGAGGGGACATTCAGAGTGATGGTGTTTCAATTCC